>NW_016107465.1:2613227-2649610 GCF_001604975.1 Cebus imitator | reverse complement strand
AAAAAAAAAAAAAAAAAAAAAACATATAGAATACTTAAAAGCATTCAATGTCTTTTCATGCTTTTTGTCCCTATTCATTAAAACATTCTTTGATGCTTTAGCAATCCAGACATGAAGATGTTTACTGTCAATATGAATCTGGGCTATGAATGTGGAAAATGGGTTACCTAAATCAGGAAGATTTTGAGATAGTAAGTTGGGCTAGACTGTAATGTGGTAACAAATAACTACAGTATCTCAGGGCAAAATACAACAAACACAACAAAAGTTTATTTCTTGTTTACATTTCCAACAAGCTTTGGGCGAGACCTCAGCTCATCAGAGGCACTGGGAACACAGCCTGGTAGAGCCCCTCCACAGCCACCAAGCTGGGAAGAGGATGTAGCTCCTCACACGCTAGCTCCTAAGCCTTCTGCTCAGAATCAACATCTCTCCCTTCCACCCTTTCTTCATTAGCCAGAGCAAGTCATGTGGGCACCCTAATTTCAAAGGGGACAGGAAAGTGCAATACTACCATGCATTCCAAAGGCTGAGAGCCAGAAATATTTAGTGAGGATCAATATGTCATAACACATCGATCTTCTAACACACATGGTGTTGTCATAGTAACCATCCAGCAAAGAAACGGTGAAGCAGTTTTAATACATCCTCTAGATGGAGACATGTAGCTGGTTCAGCCATAGTACAGCCAGACTTGTGTTTACAACTCCCTCAACTTCTTGGTTAGCTCCATTCTGAAATTCAAAATTAAGTAGAGTCTACAGATGGATAAAGTAAAATACAGACCTTTACACTGGACTGATTTATTACCTACCAGATCCTGAGAGGCTTCAGTGGTTGATGGTAAAACTGCTGTCCTGCTTTCATCACCAACTGCTTGGTTTGGCCACTTCATTTCTGCAAACGTTTATGGGCTTAATGTATGAATGTGGTTGAAGTATTCACAAAGAGTGTGACTTGAGTTTCTCTTAATTTGCTTCTAGGCTGTTCTGGCTCAGGTTTCCCTCTGTCCCAGGGGTTTTCTAAGATGTCCCTGTAGCCTTCTTTAATATCCATGGGTTTGTGTGAATCCGTCTCCTTGGGTCGTCCACTGATCACAGGCTTCAGCATTTTTCTTCCCCCAGTGCATGCCAACACGGGCTTTCCTGCACCTTCTTCACAAGGTCTCTGCTTTGTGTTGAAAAGGAGCACTGATGGGCAAAGGCTCTATTTTCTAACATCAGTGAGTTGAGGAGCATTACTAGGTTCTATGGAGATTTGTGCAGTAATGAGATTCTCTCTTATCTGGGCTAATGCCCAAATTATACTGACCTTAATTATAATTTGTCCAATCATGACACATACTTCAATTCAACCACTGCTTCTGGTACTATATTTTAAGTGGAGGGTATATGATACTTTAAACTCAGACAGTGCTTTATGACTTAGAGAGCACTTTTATTGGTATTATATTTATTCTCCACAGTCACTGTGATATTGGGTATTATCCCCTTTTAAAATCACAGAAATGGTCAACTAATCTCAGAGTTAATCAGCTTGTCAATACTGGCAGGAGCACTATAACTCAAAACTAAAACCTCATACCCAGGCAGGACTCCTGCAATGATTTCATGATGTTGCCCATAATTCACAAATTTTTTTTCAATCTAAAACTTACGCTGATCCTATTTTAAAACCATCATATGTATTTTGAGACTAAGGCCCACATCCTGTGTGCTCTGTCAGGCAGATAAAAATCTGATGTCTTTATTTTTTGTTCAAGGTTGACTTTTAGGCAGAGAACTAGAAAAACAATGCACATGTGCATTTAGAGTATTTCAGGCTTATTAATTCAACCCAACACAGTAAGTGGTAGAACTGATTTCAATCCAGCTGCTCTTAATAGCAACATTTTGCTACTTGACAGGTATGAGAGGTTTGATGTCAAGGAGAGCACACAAAATGAGAAAGATCACTGTAAGGAATTCCAAAAAAACTGCAGGATCTTGGGAAACCCAGATATTTGTCTTTCTAGGACCCAGGACTTTCAAAACTGGGGCATAGTGCAGACCTTCTCTTTGCACGCCTCCCCTACATTTGTTGCTGAATAACATGGTTTGCTTCCACCTATCATAGTGTTATATAGTGTAACCTGTTTGGCACACGTTATCTTGCTCCTGCTGATACATTATTGTCTGTCTTCCATGCCAACGTCTTGCATGCTCTTTTGCTACCAGGACACAGGTCTAGTTTTAGAAAATACACAGGGTCAAAGCCACAAAAAGAATGTGGACAAAGAAACTCCCTCATGCTGAGCTTTTGAAAGGGGTCTCAGGAGTTGGTGGGTAAGTACACAGGCACTTGGCTCTATCTAGGGGAGCAGGACTGAGTTCTTGGAGGTAGAGGTCATTGTATCGACTTCATCATCCCAACTCCGCCATGAGAATTTGTTTTGTTCCGCTATATCCTCAGCACATAGTAGACACTCAATAGATATTTGTTGAATAAATGAAGCAAATGCAGTAATCACTAAGGGTGCAGATTCTTTTCTTTCACTGTAGTGCTTTATTGACAGTATGGGATTTGACTTACATCCTGGAGAAGTAGATTAAACTCCAAAGGTTTGGTAGATCCAGCATTACAAAGAGCAAAGTATAGTAAGAGAGGGAGAAGGGGACTAAATAAAGAACTTTAACAAGTTTTATCATGTTTAAAATTAGGTTATTGCCCGTGTCTTAAGGATTCACCCTAGGTGAATGAAATTACGTGGAATTCACCAAGAAGAAAAATATATTATCATGGTAAATGGGGACTTACTGACCAAAGGCCCAGGGATAAGAATAAGTCAAGAGAAATTTATCATGAACAGTGGTCAGCTTCCTAGAAAAGCATATAGATTCGTCACAATTTTCTTCAGTATTTCCTATCTTCCTACACTTTTCTTACCAAATGAGCTAATACAAATGGTCATGGCCTCAGCACTGATTAGAAACAAGAGGTGGAAAGTCATGACCAGAGCCATCTTCACCAACATATAATCACAATGACTCTTTCAATATTCAAAAAAGGAAGACAAATAACGTTAGCCCATGCCTGTTCAGGAGTGTTAGGCACTTTCCTTTTGTAGCTTAATCTGTAAACAATCTGGTAAAGTAGGTGGCAAATCCCTAGTTTACAAATTAAAACTGAGATCAACAGAGCATGCTCTCCCTCTGTCCAGTGCAATTTAATGCTCAAGTTTACAGAGCAAGAAATGCATACAAAGCACATATATTGACCCTGTTGTTAAAAAAAATATATATATATATAATGTCCTTGAAGTATATTTTATTAGTTGTTTGCATTTCCTATTTCTGAGTATCTTGCTTGGTGTCTGTTTACTTAAGCGAGCTCGTAGCAGTGACTTGATGTGTGGTGTCCCTCATTCTCATTCACTGTAACTGCAGAAAGTCTTTAATTTGGGACCACTTACAGTGGATTCAGCCCCCATACATGGTATATTTTAAGTGAGTTGAAGATGTTATCTTGGACTCTCTGGGTTTCCTTTTCAAAAGAAATAAAGTCCTTCACAATTGCTGACTCTGTTTGCTTTGCTTTTTCTTTGCAGACCACTGTCAGAGGATGTAGGAATGGACATCCCCTTTGAAGAGGGAGTGCTAAGTTTACCCAGTGCTGCAGACATGAGGCCTGGTGAGAGCAGCCATTGTTCATTTCCTTCAGTGGTATTCTAAATTCCAACGTTTTCATTATCCAGTGAAAGACTTATTTCCTTTGCATCTAACTCGTGATTTCAGTGATAAAAATGAGAGGAAAAAAGAAATGTGTGAGATGAAGGTGTCAGGCTGCATTTGGTTAATTTAAGAGTTGGCCTGAATATTGATTCTGGCTGGTGTGGGCTGCATTTTTTCTCCTAGGCCACAGCCTTGTCTGCCAATGTTTTCAGTTCCTGTGATAATTGGCTACTGTACATCGTACCAAAATCTGACTAATGTCTAAGTTTCCCACATTACACGTAATTGTGCCAATGTTTAAATTTGAAAATGTGATATGTCAAGAATGCTCAGTATCCTGACTGTCATAAACCACAACCAAGACAACAACAAAAAAACAACCACCCTACATTTTAGGGATTTACAACCCAAGGCATACACAAAAAGGAATTTAATTTTTCAGTTGCAATTTGCATGACTCTCGCTCTGTTCCAGGGTCATTCTCTTGCATGACACCAACTCCAGGATCATACCAAGATCCTGAATCATGTATCCTCAGCCAAGCCTACAGTGTGCTAGGAAGAAGAAAGGCAATTGCGTTTGTTTTCTGTTATAGTATTTGAAACGCATTCTTTAAAATGCTAGTCATGTAACAGAATTATTTCTAAATGTTCTATGGCCAGATATGCTTGGTAACCACAGTATGTTTATTTGAATCTTCAAAGTGCACAGTGTACTTTTGAATGATAAGAACACTAAGGCTGTGGTTATCTGATACGGTAAGCAGCTAGTCACACGTGGCTATTTAATTATAATGAAAAATAATTTTTAAAATGCCCTTCTGCCGTTGCACTAGCCACATTTCAAGTGCTCAGTCACCACATACAGAACATTTTCATCATCACACAGAATTATTTGGGGCATCATTGCTCCATAAATTCTTGAACTATAGAAACTCAGTGTTGAAACTTACTGGTCAATAGAAACTTTTTTCAAGTAATACATAAAACCATTACCTGGAACAGAGTTTGGGTGATGTTCCATTCAGAAAAGAAAAAGCTTAATCACAAGGGAACAGTGCCAATTTCCCTAGGACAAGGCCAGAGCTAGAATTCCAGAGTTGAAGGGTATAGCAGACTCTTCAAAATACGTCATGCTTGGGACACCTGTCATTTCTGGTTTTAGATGAAGGCAACAAACTGTTTTCTCCTACTCTCACACTGAGCACATCTGTGACCAGATGTGTAGGGTTTTTTTTTGTTTTGTTTTGTCTTTGTGCCACACACCAAGCAATTTCTAGTGAACACCAGCTGGGTGTCCTATAATTCAGTTCTGATACTATTTGCCTTAGGAAATGACAAGGGTTTTAAGACCTCTGTGCCTGGAACCAGGGCCAAAGGCCAAATACATTTCTTCTTATACTACAGTAGGTTCTCTCTCTACCTTTATTTTGTTGATTTATGCTTGGTTAAAAATGACTTCCCCAGCTCTATTTCTATGAAATGAAAAGCAGCATAGATGCATACTATAATGAAAGGAGGGAGCCTACATGTAAGATTATCACTTATGGCCGGGCGCGGTGGCTCACGCCTGTAATCCCAGCACTTTGGGAGGCCGAGGTGGGTGGATCACGAGGTCAAGAGATCGAGACCATCCTGGTCAACATGGTGAAACCCCGTCTCTACTAAAAATACAAAAAATTAGCTGGGCATGGTGGTGCGTGCCTGTAATCCCAGCCACTCAGGAGGCTGAGGCAGGAGAATTGCCTGAACCCAGGAGGCGGAGGTTGCGGTGAGCCGAGATCGCGCCATTGCACTCCAGCCTGGGTAACATGAGTGAAACTCCGCCTCAAAAAAAAAAAAAAAAGATTATCACTTATGTTCTGGGAACCAATGTCAAGTGAGATTGGCATAAGAGCTGGTGACTGCTTGGGTGAGTTCAAAGAATGTTACCTGGGAGGATAATTCAGCTAGGTAAAGGGCAGTGAAGATCATATACAGAGTTGTCAGGACCTAAGGGAAGTATTTTGGGAGTGTCTGTGAACATGACAAAGTTCTTAATCTGCATTCCATAGGAGCAAAGTCAACATGAATCATTAGAAAATATAGTTGGCCCTCTGTATCCAACGTTCTAAATCCATGGATTCAACAAACCACAGAAGAAAAATATTCGAAGAAAAAAAATTGCATCTGTACTGAACATGTACAGACCTTTTTCGTGGTCATTGTTTTCTAAACAATACAGTGCAACAACTATTTACATTGTATTAGGTATCATAATTATTCTAAAGGTGATTTAAAGTATACAGGGAGATGTGCATTGGTAATATGTCAACACTACACCATTTTATGTCAGGGACTTGAACATCTATAGATTTTGGTATCCACCAGGCGTCCTGGAATCAATCCCTTACGGATATCAAGGGACAACTGTATACGTAAGCTTAACTGTTTTTTCTAATGCAATATACTGCATGAAAATTCAGTTCAATATTATAGCAATTTCAAGTTTTCAGACTTGAACAGGGAAATTCTTAAAAACTAGTTATCTCCCCATTTAGCAATAGCTCCTACTTCCTGTTTCTATGTGGCCAAGGCTGAGGAGGTTGGGAGGATCCAGTTTCTGAGGGCTGCTTTCAAGAAGGATGTCTAAATCTCATACAAGGATTTCTATCAGGTCTGCTTTTGCTGAAAGGACTTTAAAAATGTTTTCCATGGGGGCCAAACTCACTCTTGACAGCCACATATAGGTTAAGTATCCCTTACTTAAATGCTTGGACCAGAGTATTTCAGATTTGGGATTTTTTCAGATTTTGGAATATTTGGATTATACTTACTGGTTGAACATCCCAAATACAAAATTCTGAAATCCAAAATACTCTGGTGAGTATTTCCTTGGTGCATCATGCTGGCACTCAAAAAGTTTCAGATTTTGGAGCATTTGGGATTTTGAATTTTTGGATTTATATTGCTCCCCTGGTTTAATACTTGATGTTGTTGTTCTCTTTCTTCTTTAGAACCTCCTAATTCTCTGGATCTTAATGGCACTCATCCTCAGAGAATCAAGCTCACAGCTCCAAATATCAATCTTTCTCTGGACCAAAGTGAAGGATCTATTCTTTCTGATGATAACTTGGACAGTCCAGATGAAATTGACATCAATGTGGATGAACTCGATACTCCTGATGAAGCAGATTCTTTTGAGTACACTGGCCATGGTAAGTCGCTAAGTTGGCAAGGCCAAAGTTAAATGCTAAGCAAAATATTTTCTAACTAACCTCTCATCTTTGTGCCAGTGGATCATTTCTGTGATTTCTAGAAGCTTCTGTTTGTATGTCAGGTCATAGGTGGCCATGATTGACAGTTTGGAGCTTGACAAAGTATAGGTCACAGAGGTCATATATAACCATTGCTCTTTATTAACCTCTACTCTGTGCTAGCATTTATGCTAGGCACTGGTGCTAAAGGAAGACTGTTAGATGCTGTGTTGTCAGACCTGGGACTGGGTTTGCAGAGGAAGAGAATTTCATCCGGATGGTACAGTTTGAAGAAGAGAAATCAGAGCCTGGCAATTTGTTGTATAAGTTCCCACTGTCTGCAGTGTTCTTTTTGTTTTGTTTTGTTTTGTTTTTGAGATGGAGTCTCACTCTGTAGCCCAAGTTGGAGTGCAATGGAATGATCTCAGCTCACTGCAACCTCTGCCTCCCTGGTTCAAGCGATTCTCCTGCATCAGCCTCCTGAGTAGGTGGGATTACAGGCGCCCACCAGTACGCCTGGCTAATTTTTGTATTTTTAGTAGAGATGGGGTTTCACCATGTTAGTCAGGCTGGTCTCGAACTCCTGACCTCAGGTGATCTACCCACCTCGGCCTCCCAAACTGCTGAAATTACAGGCATGAGCCACCACGCCTGACTTGTCTGCAATGTTCTTTTCCCCAGGTCCTTACATGACTGACTCCTCTTTATTTAGATGTTAATCAGATGTCACCTCCTCAGAGAGGTCTTCCTTGCCTTCTATAATCAAAGGTGCTTCCCATTTCCCTAATCCCACCACCTAGTCACTCTCTGTCCCAGTATTCATTTTATTTTTCATGTACCATTAATTCAAATTGTATTATTTAACTATTTGTTTGCATCTTTATAGCCTTTCTCCTACCACTTGGATGTGTGCTCCATGAGAGCAAGGACTTTATGTTTGATCTGGCATCTCCAGTAAAGTAGAAAGGAAGAAGGGATGGTTTAGAGGGAGTGGGAGAAATGATGAAAAGGAGATAATTAAAAGTCGTCAGATCATCCAAGGCTGACACTCCTGATATGAACATCAGTCTTTAGTTTTTTCTCTTGCTCTCTGAAATTTGGTTTAAGAAATATGTACAAATATAAAGCATTTGCTTTTTTTTTTTTTTTTAATGTCTGGCATTATATAGTTTCTGTTTCAGTACTAGCCAGGGTGGAATTCTCTGAAGTTATAATATTTGAAAGTGAAAGTGAGAGAGTCTGGGACACATCTGTTGCTTTTACTCATTTTAAAAATTCACACAATCTTAAAAGCAATACAGTCCCACAGTTAAGTGATGGCCTGACTTTTAGAGACCTGCTAGTTCCAGCAGTTCCACTCCTAGAAGAGCATAATTAGAAAATTCACCAAATTAGCTAATTATTTCAACCAATGGTCACTGAGCCAACAGGGCTGCTACCATGACCAGCGTAGGTGAGACTACCTTGACAGAACTTAAGGCTTTATTTCCTCAAGTTAAAAAAGAAAAAAAAAAAAGGAAATGGCTAAACTCCTTGTTTTATAGTCTATTATGCTTAAGTAGAAAATTTTTTTTTCTTTTTCTTTTTCTTGTTTTTTTTGAGACAGAGTCTCACTCTGTCATCCAGGCTAGAGTGCAGTGGTGTGATCTCGGCTCACTGCAACCTCTGCCTCCTGGGTTCAAATGATTCTCCTGCCTCAGACTCCCAAGTAGCTAGGACTACAGGCACGTGCCACCAGGCCTGGCTAATTTTTGTATTTTTAGTAGAGATGGGGTTTCACCCCGCTGGCTAGGCTGGTCTCAAACTTCCGACCTTGTGATCCACTGGCCTGGGCCTCCCAAAGTGCTAGGATTACAGATGTAAGCCACCACTCCTGGCCAGCTAGAGATTTTTTTTCCCCATAAGTTATTGAGGTACAAGTGGTATTCAGTTACATGAGTAAATTCTTCAGTACGAGTAGAGATTTTATATTGCATTTTTATCATGTGTGAATTTCTATAGTTATCTGGGTATTTGAGTCTGTAGGTGGAAATACACAAATAGGCGGTGAAAGAAGGTCTGGAATTTGTATTCTTTCCTGTCATCCCAAAGAGTCTTCAGCAGCTCCTCTGTCCATCCCAGTTGCCCCTACCAGCACCTGCTGTTTTCCAGCTAATATATTAAAACCCCACTGAAGACTATGGCATGACCCTACTGGCCCCTCCCTAGCCTCCGCATTTGCTTCCCTGTTGCCAGAAGAGCTGTGTCACACCACATCTGAACGTTTTATTTTTATACACAGTAAAACTGTCAAGCAAAGCAGTGGTGGCTGAGCAAGCTGGTAATTAATGCTGTCACTTGCTGACATGGCTCTTTTAATTTAGTTGACATAGCTATGTTGAAAGAACCAGTTTAATGGCCACAACCCTGCTTTTAGGTCTTAAATGCAAAGGACAGAATTGGAAAGTAAGTGAATTTTAAAATCTACCTTAATTTTCAAATGAAAGGTATATGGTCAGATGTTTTAAACAAAAACATGAAACTTTGAAAACACAGAGTACCTCTGAAGAGCTGTATTTTGTAAACACGAGGTTATGAATAAATGACTGTATAAGAGGGCTGGATTATAAATATATTTTAGTCCTGAAGTATGAAATTAATGCTTGAAAGCAGCCTGTTTCTTGGGTTTCTCGTGTGAGCATTTTGAACCAGGCATACACACTCTAAACAAAATAGGGGTTTTTAAGGTATAGTTTTTCAAAAACATTTGGTCTATAATTTATTTTCTTTTAATGAACACTTTATTTTTCATTTATATTACATTTTTCATTTGTATATTTTCATTATGTATTTTTCATTTATGTTTCATTATATGTTATATATTACGTATTTTCATTATATATTTTTCATTTATATATTTTAAATTATGTATTATACACTTCATCATGTATTTCATTATATATTTTTCATTTCATTTATTTCATTTTATAGATGAGAACACTGAAGCACAGAGAAGTTAAGTAATTTGCCTAAGTCACACAGCTAGTTGTTGCTCTTATTTCCTGGCCCATGCTGCTTCACAGTGAATATGCTAACAATGAATGGGAAAGAGTCTGTTACTAGATTGGGCTTACATACTTGAAGCCAAACGTGACAGCTCTTGCTCATATTTAGACCTCTTTTCATCCAGTTTTCTTGACTTGGGGGCTCTAAAAAAAAAAAAAAAAAAGTAACAATTACTCTACCAGATGCCTGAAGGTTTTTCAGGCCATTTGCCCATTTTATTCAGTAGCTGATGACCAAACACCTCTGCCAGGGTTTTTGCTCACAATGCAATTTTGCTTATGGAAAATTTGTGAAACTCACTATCAAAAGATACTCAATTGGTCTTTCCTTTCAAGCAATTTTCTTTAATAGTTGTGTCCAAACAGTTGGGAAATATGTTAAGGTACTGTAATATAATTAAGGTTTGATGTCCTTTCATGTCAGACACCAAAAATATCAAAATATATAGATAATGACAGACTTGAGAGCTTAGTCCTTCATATTAAGAAAGATCTGAGTTTTCTCTTTTTTAATACTTTAATTTACTAATCCTAGAAACTTAAAAAATATCCAGAGGTCAGAAAAAATAATAACCCATTTATGTTTTCCAAACCAACAACAAAGAGTTATTTTTTACCACCATTCAGATCTTAAAAAAAGGTATTTCATAAGTGAAGTGGAAAAATGAATAATTTTAGTCTATTTCTGATAAGAATATTATAAGAAATTCTCATGCGCTCTTATATTTTAGATGCCCCCATGTGATTTTTAGTGACCTCTTCTAAATGACATTTTTAAAAATTGACCCCTAATAACAGTTTGTTAATAAGACACCCCAACATTATTTCCAGATAATCAGGGTGTCACTTCATTGAACTTCCCCGTCCATGATTTTCCATTATTTTCACAGTCTGTAGGCAATCAGCTTATAAAATTGGTTTTCCATTTTAAGTGCTAAATCAAGTGCTAAGCTTATTTTGTCTTACCCACAAGCAGCCTTATGCCACAATGGTGTTGTCTGAAAGGAGGACTTTTCTTCGTATTTCGTGTGCTAATATTTTACCTGCAAATTAACTGCCTGCTTGCTGTTTGTCACCAAAAAAAAAAAAAAAAATCTGAAGACTTTTTAACAGTATATAGGATATCTTATAACCAGAAAAGCTTCAAACACATCTTCTAGGAGTACTTACATTAACGAGTACAAGATTGTGATATAGAAAGCTTTCACAAATGCAGCTGCCTACTGGAAGGCCACAGCTGACGTCTGTTATTCCATTAGTTATTCCATTATGAGCACCAACAACACACGCCCCACTGTGGTCTGTGTAGCCCAGACCAGTCAGGGGCTTGTGTGCTACATCATCTCACAAAGACAGGAGCAAATGTTCAAGTTGACTTCTCCCCTGTGTACAAAATTTTAATTGACTCTAACAGTCACTGGGAAGAGAAGCTCATCATTTAGTAAAGGACACAAAGAACCAAGTATTTCTAAGTGAAGAGGCATGAGACTAAAAATTAAATTTAGGGAGCATCAAGATAGACAATTAAATGAAACCTGAAAATTTTTGCAAATAGTGGGTGTAAGGGTTATTGCCGAGTTTAAAATGAGGAAACTGAGGCCAGTAAAAGAAAATTGAATGCCAATTTATTCAGCTCCCCGGCGAGGTTCTATGGTCCCAGAAAGGAACCAGAGAAGTTGTACCTGGCTTCCCGAGGCGTGGGGCTTTTATAGCAAATGAGGAGGAGTAGGGTGTCTTGACTGGTTATGAGGGAACAGGACATGGACGGGGCAAGCTGCTATTGGTAGGTAGGCGGGATTTCCGGTGAGCGAGCTGCCCGGGGAAAGCGGGACGCGGACGGGGCAAACTGCTATGGGCAGGTTTTGGCGGGGCTTCTTTTAAATTTTGTCGGGGTTTTTCAACTGCGGGCTAGGTGCTGAGTGCAGAGCCTAGGAGTGCAGATTTTGGGTGCTGAGCACAGAGGTGGGTGTTGGGGGAGCTACGTGGCAGAGCTAGGTGCTGAGTGTAGGGCTTGGTGCCGGGCGCGGAGTGGTGACGTAGTTTTTTCACGGAGAGGGATGGGCGTGTCCGAGCTCCCAGCAAGGCAACCGGCCTTACATTCCTACACTTTTGATGACATAGGACGCCGCTTCTTTCTGGCTACTTCCTGCTGAGTAGGGGCAGAGTGAGGGAGAAGGGTCAGTTGGCTGGTGCCTTGGTTGGGAGTCAGACACAGGGGTGAAGTA
This sequence comes from Cebus imitator, assembly GCF_001604975.1. Classification (NCBI taxonomy): domain Eukaryota; kingdom Metazoa; phylum Chordata; class Mammalia; order Primates; family Cebidae; genus Cebus; species Cebus imitator. Next base: position 2,637,396 of record NW_016107465.1, on the reverse strand, counting down.
GCATCTGGTTTACGGCCACCCTGGAAATTTCCCTCATGCGGGCCTGTAGAAACCTGAGGAGAAAAGGGGCTGGCATTAACAGAAGACAAACTACAATAATGGGACTGATAATAGGGGTTAGCCAGGTAAGCATGGGGGATTGCCACCAGTTGAGAGACGAAACTGGTGCATTCTGTTTTTTGGAGGTCTTGGGATAGAGTGTTGACGTTGTCTTCTACAAGGCCTGTTTCATTGATATAGTAGCAGCACTGTTCCTGAAGAAACAGACAGGTACCTCCTTTTTCTGCCATTAGCAGGTCTAGGACCCGTCGGTTTTGGAGAGTTACCTGGGCCAGCAACGTGACTTGTCGCTGGAGGGAGGCCAGGGAGGCGGCTGATGCTTCAATAGCCACATGGAGCTTGTCTTCCAGTTGAGCAGCTAAAGTGACACTGTAGCCCAGGGCACCGCTTCCTTTTCCAGCCGCTGCTAGAGAGGATGCTAAGGAGAGGCCAACCACTATTGGGAGGAAGACTGCTCGTTTGCTTCAATGGTTAGGGGAGGGTGTGATGAGGGATAGGAGCTCGGCTTGCCCGTACACTTCTAACTGCAGGACCAAAGTAACGGGCACACAGGGGAAGGGGAGGGAGGCATTAATAACTTTGGTTAGGGTTCCATTACACCAAAAGTATCCTTCTGGAGGCATGTAAAGGGAGGATTTTACTTTTACTGTGGTATTGCAGCTGAGGCCAGAGCTGCTGGCTGTCCCATAGCAGAGAGAGAGAGATTTTGAGAGTGTACCTTGAACAAGGGGATACCCGTTAAGGTGGTGCTAGGCCCCATAGGTGATTGTGACAGATTGAACCTGGACCAGAGGAGAACTGTGGCCAAGGCGGGGTTGTTAAGAGAGGCACATAAAAAGTGGTTGGTGAAATTTATGGCTTTGGTTAAATTTAACATGGTAGCTCCCTGCTGTACTAGAGTTAGCCAGGAGAAAGGTTGGGAAGTGCTATTTGAAGGTTTGAATTAGTTAGTTAGGGTGGCATCATTCTGTAGGATAGTATTGCCCAGCGAGCTGAGTTGTTCTATTTCTACAGGTACAGTGTGAGTATAGGACCGGAATATTAGCTATGTGCCCCGGGAGTGGCTATCTGTAACCCATTCGTATATTTTACCTGCGGTTCCCATTTCTCAGCAGCTGTCCCAAGGGTCGCGGATGGTAAGGTACACTTTACCTCTGCCATCGGTGGTGAGCACCTCCCTTCCCCTTAGGTTTCCCGATTTGGATTTGTGCATGACACAGGAGCTATATGGGCATCCACCATAGGTGGTGTTCCACCAATGACAGTAGTCCTTGGTTTGGTCATATAGAAAGCATAGGCCAGCATTATTCCAGGAGTATGTAAGGGTTTTGACTTTTGATGCTTGAAATTTAAGTATTACGACTGACTGGCCGCCAGCGGGCTGGCAGTCTGCCTGGGCAAGGTATTGGATTCTGGTAGTGGGGCCCTCGGTCCAGGATTCTTGAAGGTAGAGGCGCCAAACATGTGAATTGGCTTTAAGAGGAGATATTAGGAGGAATGTTAGGAGGAGGCTCTGAAGAGTTAGGGGGCGACGGGCAGGGGCCACGGGTGAGGTGGAGGTGAGTGGGGCCCAGGGATTTGCATTTCCACTGATCATTTTGAGGGGCCAGCTTGAGGCAGGACACATGATACCATGGAGTGTGACCTAGGAGCTTGGCGGCCGTGGGGGTGGTTAGGATAACAATGTGGGGTCCTGACCACCTGGGCTGCAGAGATCCTGGTTTGAGCTCCTGGAGGAGAACACTGTTGCCTGGCTGGAGAGGTGCTGCCAGGTGGGAGTCTTCAAGTCCTGGAACAACGGGGAGAGTGCGATCTGCGTGCTCCCTGAGCAAGTGGTGGAGGATAGAGAGGTAGGGGAGGTAGGAGGCTAGGGGAGGTGGTTGCACCGGGAGATTATGGGAGACCAGGAAAGGCTGGCCGTACATCCATTCAAAGGGGCTGAGGCCCATTGGACCCCGTGGGGTGGCTTGGACCCGGGTTAGAGCAAGGGGTAGGAGTATGGGCCAAGAGAGTTTTACCTTGATGGTACGTTTGGCCAAATGGTCTTTGAGGATGCCATGGACTCTTTCAACTTGACCCGATGACTGAGGGTGGTAGGGGATGTGTAGTTTCCAGGAGATGTTGAGAGACTTGGCAACCAGCTGGACCACCTGGGCTGTAAATGCTGGACTGTTGTCTGACTGGATGTTTGCAGGTAAGCCGAAATGAGGGATGATTTCTTGAACCAAGAGGGAGTCCACCGTGTCGCAGTCTCCCTGGAGGTGGGAAAGGCTTCAATCCATCCAGAAAAGGTATCGACAAAGGTTAGGAGGTAGCGGAGCTTTTTGTGAGTGGGCATATGAGTAAAGTTAATTTGCCAGTCTTGGGCCAGCAGGTTGCCACACATTTGGTGGGTAGGGAACTGTGGCTTTAACCCTCCCTGAGACGAGACCTTAGAGCAAGTAACACATGCCTTGTGTACCTGCTCAACCATCTGTTGTAGACCTGATGAGAAAAAGGGGCTGTACAAAGCGGTGCAATGCTTTGGGCCCTATATGTAAGGATTGGTGGATTTCAGCAGGAATTCTAGGGGCCTGTTCCCGGGAAAGGGTGATCCTACTATTTAGGAAGATCCAGCCCTGATTAGACTCGGTTCCCCCTCTTAATATGAGGGCCTGTTTTTCTGATGGCGAGTAAACCGGTGGCGTGGCCATGGTGAGGAACAGGACCAGAGTGGGAGCTAGCCTGGTACTGGTTAAGGATTTTGCTGCCGCATCTGCCCTTGCATTGCCCCGGGAAATGGCATCCTGCTGGGCCTGGTGCCCTCAGCAGTGGATGACAGCAACTTCTTTGGGTAGTGACAGGGCCTGCAGGAGATTAGAGACTTGGGTAGCATTGATTATGGGGGACCCCTTTGTGGTAAGGAATCCCTGCTCCTTCCAGAGGGCAGAGTGGCAGTGGATAATAAGAAAAGCATACTTTGAGTTAGTATAGATATTTGCTCACTTCCCCTGTGCTAGTGTGAGAGCCCGGGTTAGGGCAATGAGCTCTGCCTTTTGTGCTGTGGTTCCATCGGGGAGGCGACGTGCCTTGAGAGTGGCTGAATCTGTGACTGCTGCATAGGCGGCTTTCCATCGCCCCTCGGCTGTCACTATTGAACTCCCATCTACATAGAAGGTAAGGTCTGGGTTAGGTAGAGGAAGGTCAGACAAGCCCTCCCAAGGTTTAGCAAATGCATCTATTAGTTCAGGGCAGGAATGGGCTGAGGGGGAATGGGATGGAAGGGGAAGTAAAGTAGCGGGGTTGAGTGGAGAAGTGGGATGAAGGCTAACTGATGGATTTTCAATAAAGAGTAGATGAAACTCCTGCAGGTGAGAGGGCCCCAGGTGAGCGAGAGATTTGTGGGAGAGGAGGTTGGTTAGTCGATGAGGAGAGAACACCGAGATGGGCTGGCCCAGGGTAAGTTTTAGGGATTCCTTGGTAAGCTCCGTTGCTGCTCCCAGGGCTTGCAGGCAAGACTGCCATCCCCTGACTGTAGGGTCAAGTTGCTTTGATAAATAGGGTACAGGACGATACATGGGGCCCAGGGGTTGGGTTAGGACCCTGACCACAATACCCTGTTTTTCGTTAGTGAACAGGTGGAAGGGACGGTTGAGATCTGGCAGTTGGAGCGGGGGTGCTGTGGACAAAGCAGTTTGTAAGGTTTTAAAAGCCTGTTTTACAACCCCAGGATGCGAGAGGGGTCCCGTGGGTGTGTCCTTAGCAGCCACATACAGAGGTTTAGCTAGAGAGGCAAAATTAGGTATCCAGTGGTGGAAGAATCCTGCAAACTCTAAAAAGGAGAGAATCTGGTCATCTGTCTCCGGGGGCTGTAGTGAAAGAAGCACCTTTCGGTGATCTGTTGTTAGGCTTTTAGTTTTGGGGGTTAGGCACATGCCCAAGTAGACTACTGAGGTGACTGATAGCTGGGCTTTGGAAGGAGATACCTGGTATCCCTGAGATCCTAGAAAGTTAAGGAGAGTGGCAATATGCTGTTGAGACATGGAAAGGGAGGGGCTACAGAGTAATAGGTCATCCACGTACTGGAGAAGGAGACTGGGTTGGAGGGGACAGGAGCTAAGGTCAGTTGCTAAGGCTTGTCCAAAAATGTGGGGGCTGTCTCTGAATCCCTGAGGCAGGACCGTCCAGGTGAGCTGTTGTGACAGGTTGGTGTCAGGATTGGTCCAGGTAAAGGCAAAGAGAAAGTAGGACTCAGGGTGAAGGGAGATGGTAAAGAAGGCGTCCTCGAAGTCGAGAACTGTAAAATGAGAGGTAGTGGAGGGAATGTTTGATAATAGAGTTTATGGGTTGGGGACTACAGGGTGGAGGGGTACTACTGCCTCGTTGATAAGGCGCAGGTCCTGAACTAGGCGGTAGCTGCCAGACGGCTTTCAGACCGGCAAGATACGAGTGTTACAAGAGGAACTGGTAGGAATAAGTAGTTCCTGAGCTAGCAGGCAGGTGATAATAGGCTTTAGGACTTGACAATGGGTTTTTAAGATAGGGAACTGAGGATGTGAGGGAAAGGGGGCAGGATCCTTGAGAAGTATTTTTACTGGGGTGTGGTGTTTGGCTATTACAGGCTTGGAGGTATCCCATACTGAGGGATTGACTACGTCAGGAGGGATAGGGGGTTGGGGTAAGGAGTTAAGACAGGGCATGGTGTCGGTTTTGAGGGGCAGTAGGAGGTGGGTGGGTAATGGGCTTGAGTGTGGGGGACCAGAGAGCTGGAGAGTGGCCCTCACAGTCTGGAGTATATCTCATCCTAAAAGGGGAACTGGACATGAGGGTATGATTAAAAAGGAGTGAGAAAAGGGCTGTCCCTCGAGGACACAGGCTAAAGGGTGGGTTTGATTAGGACAGGAAGGCGTTCCATCAATTCCCATGACTGAAACCTGGGAAGGTATGCTAGGCCCTGAGTAGGAAAGCAATACAGAATAGGTAGCCCCCATATCCACTAAGAAGGAAATGGACTTACCTGCTACCTGCAGTGTTACCCTGGGCTCGGCAAGGGTGAATGGGGTTCTCGAGTCTGGGCTGCGTCAGTCGTCCAGAAGGCCGAGGAGTTCAAGCGATGGGATTGCTTCCTGCAGACCGGCCTGCCATCCACACAGAGGTGTGGGGGGGTGGGCCTATAGTCTGGGACGGGCACTCACTGCGCCAGTGTCCCAGCCGCTTGCATTCCGGGCAGGGCTTGGTAGGTGGTCGGGGACATGGACAGTAATGTGCCCAGTGTCCTTCCTGACTGCACTTGAAGCAGTGCCCAGGCAGAACACCTCCTGAGTTTTTGGTGTGCTTCGATGGACCCCCCCCCAGCAGGTGCCTGGTGGGCTGCCAGACTCAGGGCTGCCACCAGAGCCTGAGTTTGGAGGCTTACCTTTTGCTGTAGACGAGCCTGTCGGGTTGCCTCAGCCTTTTCCTCTCGGCCATTAAAAACTTTAAATGCCATGTTTACCAGATCTCGTATGGGAATTTGGGGGCCCTCCTCTGCTTTTTTAAGTTTCTTTGTAATGTTAGCCGCGGACTGAGAGATGAAATGGGTGGCTAGAACTGTAGCCCCTGCTAAAGAGGCCGGGTCCAGCCGGGTATGAAGGATCACAGCATTAATTAATTGGTCAAGGAATGTGGCTGGGTTCTCAGTAGGACCCTGAGTTATTTCCCTTAACTTAACATAATTAACTACCTTTTGGGCTGCGCTTTGCATGCCTGCTAGGAGGCACTGTAGCATTTGGTCTCAGCAGTGGCAGCCATCTTGACTGGTTTGATAGTCCCAATTAGGGTCAGCTTCGGGGACCGCTGCCGCACCTACTGGCATTTGATTGTTTGTCAGATGTACCTGATCAGCGTGTGCAAAGGCTGCCATAAAAATGTGGTCACTCTCATCTGGAGTAAGGGTGGAGGACAGGATTATTTAGGTATCATGCCAGGTGAGGTCATACGCCTGGGTGAGGTAGCGAAATTCTTTGGTGTAAGCAGTAGGATTGGTGGAGAATGACCCTAGGTGTTTTTCAATGGCTGATAGATCAGAGAGGGAGAAGGGAACAAGCACTTGAACAACGCCCTCTTCTCCAGCCACTTTGCGGAGAGGACAAAGGAGAGAGGTTTCATCCTTAGGAGCACGGTGCGAGTGATGAGTGTGAGCACTAACAGGAGAGGCTAGGTTGGGACCAGGAAGAGGAGGAGCTGGAGGGAATTGAGGTTCCGCATAGGGTGGAGGATTAGTGGGTCGGGAGGGTGGAAAGGAGAGTTCTTCGGGCAGGTCGGGGTCTGAAAAGGAGGAGGAGGATGGTAGAGGGGCCGAGGGCAGTGAGGGAGTTTCTTTGGCCAGGAACACCTGTGCAGTGGTGCAAGAGGAACAGAGGGTGGGGCGGAAGCGAAGATACCAGAAAGCCTGAATGTAGGGGACCTCCGACCATTTACCATTCTTTTGGCAAAAGTTATCTAAGTCTGTCAGGACACTGAAGTCGAGTGTGCCTTCTGGAGGCCACTTAGACTGGTTGTCCAGAGGATACTGTGGCCAGGCCATGGTGGAGAGGAAGAGCAGCCTTTTCTTTTTTATGGAAAGACCCAGTTTGGGTAAATTTTGAACTAGACATCCCAATGGCGACTTGGGGTCTAGGCGGGACTCCTGATTACCCATAGTTCACTCTTTTTTGCGGGGTAGTTAGGGGTGAGGAAGGGTTATGAAAAGATATTATATCCAACACGGGCAGAAATACTTCTTTCCTGGAGGGGGTGGCTGAGAGAACCTACAGGCTGCAATGATTATAATAAGAAAGAAAATAAAAAAGACACAGGGCTAAGGTTATTGCCACATGGAAAAATTGGAGGAAGTAAGACCTCAGTGGTAGAGGAAGAGTAAGAGGAAAAAGGAGAACAGAGTTATTTCTAGGGGCGTGAATTCGGTAAAGTTTCCCTGCAGCCAGTGGCCTGTTACCCACTGTAGAATATCTTTTACCTCTAGGGAAGCAGGCCTAACCCACTGTATATCAGCTAACAGGAGTCTAACAAAACTGGCGAATCTACAATAAAGACAGAACCACATATAGGATTGACGAACAAAGGATGGGTGCCCCCCAGATGGGAGACCAGTCTGATGCCTTCCTGGCCACGTCCCCGAAGGGATGTTTCAGGGCATCTTGGCTAAGGTGTACCCGTATAACCCCCGGGCCTGGTCACCTCAGAACTTTCAGCCCTGAGGTGAATCACCATTATGCCTTATGATGTCCCCATGGAACCGCGGGTTGAGGCCCACACAAGCCCCGTAGCCGTTAAGCCATGGGACTACACATAAACTCACTCACTCACTCACTCGTGCAGGGGTTAGGAAGAGAAAACTGAAGGTACAGTTACCTTATAAACGGGAGTTGGTATGCCAAAGGGCTAGTTTGAGATAGACGTTTTAGTGGTGCAAGCTGGGGGTTCAGTCCTGCTCCTGGGCAGGGCCCGAGTTTGCAAACGGGGCTTCTGACTGCCCAAACCTCGGCCGCTGCCCCAGAGATGATTGGAAGGGCGGCTCCAGGCCGCACCACCAAGCAGAAAGGTTCAGGAAGGCGTGGACGTCTCCCTCAAATTCCTGACCCTGAGAAACTCCCTTATGGGGCGAGAAGACAAGAATGTAGGGACGTCTCCTATACGCTCAGGTCCTTGGAACGGGGCCGGGGCCCTAGGCCCATGGCGGAAAGGAGTCCCTGACACCGCCACGATTGCAGACAGGGAATCCACGAAGCAAGCAGCAAGAGAGGTTATGGGTAACAGACGTCTTGCCTAACGGCAGAGTGGCTCCCTGGTTGGGCTTCGGGTGGAAGAGTCAGTTTCCCCAAGGAGGAGTCTTACAACTCCTCCCAGGTTTCAGCACCACTTGTAAGGATTATTGCTGAGTTTAAAATGAGGAAACTGAGGCCAGTATAAGAAAATTGAATGCCAATTTATTTAGCTCCCGGGCGAGGTTCTATGGTCTGGGAAAGGGGCCAGAGAAGTTGGGCCTGGCTTCCCAAGGCATGGGGCTTTTGTAGCAAGTGAGGAGGAGTAGAGTGTCTTGATTGGTTATGAGGGAACAGGACGTGGACAGGGCAAGCTGCTATTGGTAGGTAGGGGGGATTTCCAGTGAGCAAGCTGCCCAGGGGGGAGTGGGACGTGGACGGGGCAAACTGCTATTGGGCAGGTTTTGGCAGGGCTTCTTTTAAATTTTGGCGGGGTTTTTCTACTGTGGGTTAGGTGCTGAGTGCAGAGCCTAGTGTTGAGTGCAGATTTTGGGTGCTGAGTGCAGAAATGGGCATTGGGGGAGCTACGTGGCGTAGCTAAGTGCTGAGTGTTGGGCTTGGTGCTGGGCACGGAGTGGTGACATCGTTTTTTCCCCGGAGAGGGATGGGCGTGTCCAAGCTCCTGGCGAGGCAAACCAGCCTTACAGTGGGAAAATGAAGGTTGTGGGGAAGATGGTAATTTATAGTTAGAGCAAAAGAATTATGAAGATCAGGAGGGTTTTGCTAATACCAGAAAGTCAATAAAGCTATCTTTACTTCTTACTAGCTTGTATTGTTGACTTCTAGAAATGAACAACTGAAGAAAACTTAATGTACCCCTAGCTGTTAGATAACTCTTTCCTCCATTTACATCAGCCAGAAGAGGAAAGGAAGGAGGAACCCTAGTAACTTGCAAGCTTTCACTCTCTGAAACATTAGGAATTACACCCCATAAAAAGGTCCAACCCTGGGCTTGTACACCAAAACAAGAAATGATGCTGTCTTTAAAGGAAAATGTTGATAGGAGTGTGTGTGCATACACATACATGCTTTTAATGTAGAGATGTTCTTTCTTACTATGATACCATAATCAAAAAACTTAAAGAAAAAGTTGACAGATTCAACTACATAAAAATATTGAATTTCTATTTGGCAGGAAAAGATGGGTATACATTTAAAAGCTAATTACAGGGTAAGCACAAGACCAAAAAAAAATATTATGACACATAACGAAGTTCTATACAAAAACTGCAACTAATTAATAAGGACCACAATAGGAAAAGGGCTTTAAAGGTAGCTTCTTGTCAGTAAGAGAGATGTAAATAGCCAATAAACAGTAAAAAGTGCTTACCTTCTTTAATAATTAAAGAAATTCAAATTAAAACAATGAGATCATTTCCTCTGAAATTGTCAAGGGTTGAAAACTTTGATAGCCTATCATGTTCTTGACAATAGGGGGAAATCCAGCCCTCTCCTATATTTTGGTGTAGCATATTGACAGGCAAAAACATCCCCAAAACTTTAAGTGGTTATACCTGCTGACCCAGCACTCCATGGCTGGAAAGTTCCCCTATAGAAATATGTATACAAATAAGGTAAGATACCTTCATGCAGATGCTTACTGAAGCAAATTCTTTATAAAGAACAACAACAAAAAGAAGTAAAACTACATTTCATCACCATGGGATTGGTAAACTAAAAGACATCAGCAAAATGGAATGCTTGAGGGCTACTTTTAAAAATGAGCAGGATTTATATTTATTGAGACAAGAAGTCTATACTCTATATAGAGAGAATATATATAGTATACTATATTATATATTATATATACACACATATATACATATGTATATATAATGTTACATACATATATGTATAAATATATATACATTGTATATTATATACTATATACATATATTATATATATTAAAATATATATGTAAATATGTATTAAAATATATGTGTGTGTATATATAAAAATGTGTGTGTGTAGTGTGCGTGTGTGTGTGTGTGTGTGTGTGTGTGTATATGTGTATAAAGACAGACCCTTACTCTGTCAGCTAGGCTGGAGTGCAGTGGCATCTCAGCCCACTGCAACCTTGATCTCCCAGGCTCAGGTGACCCTCCTACCTTAGCCTCCTGAGTAGCTGGGACTACAGGCGTGTGCCACCACACCCGGCTAATTGGTGTATTGTTTTTGTAGAGAGGAGGTTTTGTCATGTTTCCCAGGCTGGTCTCAAACCTATACTATTTTAATAGAACAATCTGTATAGAACATGCAGAATATATAGGATAATCATACTTTTTGAAAAATAAACATGTCTGTGTATGTGCAGAGGAAGAGTGATACACATCACGTAGTAATAGATTCGTGGCATTGGGGATTTTTATTGTTTTCATGAAGAATTTCTGTATTGCTGGCACTTTCATTAATGTGGTTTACTTTTTAAAAATGAACTTATTCTTTAGCGTAACTTTAGGTTCACAGCATATTTGGGTGGAAAGTACAGAGTTTTCCTGTACCCTGTTTCTCTACACACATTCATCCTCCTTCACTATCTCCATTCCCAAAATGGTTGGTTTGTTACAATTGATGAGCCTTAATTGATACATTATTATCACCCAAGGTCCATAATTTACCTGAAGGGTTCAGTTTGTGTTGTGCATTCTATGGCTTTGAGCAACTGTACAGTGGCAGCATGTATCCACCATTATAGTATTGTACATAATAATTTATCTGTCTTAATTCTCTGTGCTCTGCCTATTTCTTCCTTTCTCCCAACCCTTGGCAATCACTGATGCTTTTACTGTCTCCATAGTTTTGCCTATTCCAGAATCCATGTAGTTGGACTCATACAATAGGTAGCTTTTTCAGGCTGGCTTTCTTCACTTACACAATTAAAGTTCTTCCATATCCTTTCATGGCTTGACAGATCACTCCTTTTTAATGCTGAATAATATTCCACTGTCTGGACGAATCACAGTTTATTCACCTACTGAAGGACATCTTGGTTGCTTCCAAGTTTTGGCAATTATGAATAAAGCTGCTATAAACATACATGTGTAGCCTTTTGTGTGGGCATTCATTTTCAGTGCATTTGGGTAATTACCAAGGAGTATGACTGCTAGATTGTAAGTTAAGAGTATGTTTAATTTTGTTAGAAACTGCCACATTCTTCCAAAGTGGCTGGACCATTTTGCATTCCCACCAGCAATGAAAGCGAGTTCCTGTTGCTTTGCGTTCTCACCAGCATTTGGTGTCAGTGTTCTGGATTTGGGCCATTTAGGTAGGTAGTGGTGTCTTGCTATTGTTTTAATTCAAAATTCTGTAATCACACATGATATGGAACATCTTTTCACATGCTTACCTGTCACCTGTATATCCTCTTTGTGAGGTACCTGTCCAGGTCTTTTGCCCATTTTCTTATAGTTGAGTATTAAGCATTCTTTGTATATTTTGAATAACAGTCCTCATCAGATATGTGTTTTGTAAATATTTTCTCCAAGTCTATGGTTTGTTGTCTTCTCATTCTCTTTGTCTTTCATGTAGAAGTTTTAATTTTAATGAAGTCCACCTTATCAATTATTTCTTTCATGGATCATGCCTTTGGTATTTTATCTAAAAAGTCATCTTTGCACCTAGGGCCAATTACATTTTCTCTTCTTCTAAAAGTTTTATAGTTTTGCATTTTACATTTAGGTCTGTGATCCATTTGGAGTTAACTTTTGTGAAGGATCAAAGGCCTGAGTCCAGATTCATTATTTTGCAGGTGGACAGCCAGTTATTCCAGCACTATTTGTTGAAAAGACTATCTTTGCTTTACTGTATTGCCTTTGCTTCTCTGGATTGCCTTTGCTCCTTGTCAAAGATCAGTTGACTATATTTACATGATATGTGTTTTACTATAACCATAACAAAGAATGTAGTATACAATTTTTTTTTTTTTTTTTAGAAAAGGTTTTTTTTTTTTTGAGACAAGGTCTCACTCTGTCACCCAGACTGGAGTGCAGTGGCACCATCACAGCTCACTGCAGCCTCAACCTCCTGGACTCACATGATTCTCCCACCTCAGCCTCCCAATTAGCTAGGACTACAAGCACATGCCAACATATCCAGCTAATTTTTGTATTTTTTTTTGTAGAGACTGAGTTTTGCCATGCTGCCCAGGCTGGTCTCAAACCCCTTAGCTCAAGCAATCTACCTGCCTTGGCCTTTCAAAGTGCTGGGATTACAGGCTTGAGCCACTATGCCCAATCAGAAATTTTTTACATGAGGGAATTTTAATAAAATCTGCAGAAAACAAAACAACCATATCTTCATCCTGCAGAAATGACCAGGGTAGAGCTAGTGCAGGCCAGAGGGTACCAAACAGGATGAAGAGGGTCTGGTGGATGGAAAGTTCCCTGGAGGGAAAGGAGGGTGTGTAAAAGAGCATCAGAAGACCAGCCTGCTTCAGAATCCAGAGTTCTGAGGGAGTAGAGACCAGATGGGAAACTGAGTCCCAGGAAGGGAGCTAAGATTGGCATCCTAGGGTCCTAACTCACATAGGAAGAAGCAGGAAGAGCTTCCAGACAGATGGGTGGATTTGCACAAAGGACACAGTGCTTGGTCTGGAGCCAGTGGTTTATGGTCTGTCCTTGATAAGCTGCCACATGCTGGTGGGAACACAGTGGAAGCCTGAGTGAGCCAAGGCTCTGTAGGTGGTGGTAGCTGTTGGTGTTGGCAAAAAAGGCTGGGATTGCTTCCCAACCGAACTTCATTTTGCTATCTCAGTCACTGGTAATTAGACACTTCTGAATGTATAATTGCACTATCTCAGTCACTGGTAATTAGATACTTCTGAATGTATAATTGCAGATTCTTCCAGAAGATAATGGTGGTGTTGTGGCTCCCTTATAGATTACCTCTATTTCCAGGAAATTATCCAAGTTTTCCTTGATTTACTCACTCACCTTCCCAATTGTTTTTGAGTGTTCTGATTAAGTTTGCAAGCTAAGTAGCGAGTGGGTTGGTGGAACTGAATATTAAAGGGATTCAAGGCACAGTTTCTTAGCCCAAGGGACTCACAGCCACTTCGTAAAATGAATAAGGAGAGTCACACACTTAAGGTACAATGTGATAGGTTAGAAGGGCTAAAAAAGTTAAAGGTTTTGACTGTACTTGCTTAGTAACTGTGATCTGAGGCAAACTACTTCAGAATCAGTTTTTGCATTGGTATAATGACCTAGTACCTGGTACAAGGTCAACACTTAATACAATAGTGCTATTATCATCAAAGTGCCATAGAAAGAAGTGAAATGCAGTGTAAATTCAATGATGCTTTTCCAGGAATGGAAAAATAAGAATGATAATATCTTGGGATTATTGTGAAGGTTATAAATAATCTTTTCTTGCAAGTTACTTAAACATACAAAAAACCTTCATTATTCTCTACTAATACTTCTAGTAAACATGGAAACAATTGCTGCTTATTTTTTTTAAAAGTGGTTACCTTTTTTTGAATGCACAAGAGTAAATTTCTTCCCAGAGAATGCTCAGTAGGCTTTTTTATTGTCTTATGTACCCATCAGTTTAGGAGTCTTGTGCATTTCGGGTCTTGAAGCATTTCTGCTTTACAAAGTATTTTCTCACTTACTGTAAAATCTTTGTGTGGCATATTTTGAAACAGTAAATAGAAATATCAAATTTATGTCCAGGTGTGCTCCCAACAGGAGGCTTAGCCCAGTTGTAAGAGTCTTAGAGTAGGAGTCTTGACTGGTAGTATCATCACAATTCCAAGTTGAGGGCCCCAAAAGATTCTGAACACTGAAGAGGTGTGGCCTCCAAACCCCAAGATTTTCTCAGCCTAATACACAACCTTTCACACCATTAGAAAGACCTGCAATCTTTACCCCAATCAAGGATGAGCTGGTCCTGGCTCACGCACACCCTGGACCACCACCCATGCAAGACAGCTCAAGCGTTGCACCTAGTCTCACTCAGCATGGCCTTAGCGATCGATCTGGTTGTTCAGTTAATAAAAAAGACTTCACTGAGCATACTTTATGTGGTCAGGATAGTGCTAAGTTCTGTAAAAGCTGTAAAAAACAAGGACTTCCATCAGGTTGATTCTGCAGGATGTAGCTTACAATTTGCTGTTTAGCTGCCTGCACTGTGGAGGACTTGCTCCTTCAGCCCTGCTCTATGCTTTGTTTCCAGAAGATCCCACAGCCAACAAAGATTCTGGCCAAGAGTCAGAGTCTATTCCAGAATATACGGCTGAAGAGGAAAGGGAGGACAACCGGCTGTGGAGGACAGTGGTGATTGGAGAACAAGAGCAGCGCATTGACATGAAGGTTATCGAGCCCTACCGGAGAGTCATTTCTCACGGAGGTAGTCAAGCTCTGGGTGAATCTGGGAAATGGGGGAAGGGGGTAGTCTAGCTCTGTGTGAATCTGGGAAATGGGGGAAGGGGCAGCCATTTTATTTAAAATCAGAAAAGGGTGAGTCTAGAGTTCTCTGGAAAACCACATCTCAAGGGCCCTATTCTATAGTCAATAATCAGGGAACCATAGAGCCAAGTATATTTCCTCATATTCAATTCAGTAAACATTTGAAATCCTACTAGGCAAAGACAACTTTCCAATATAAAACAGGCTTTTCATGCTACTTATGTGATAGCTATCATCTTCTGTGCAAATTGACTGAAAGCCATAGTTGTCTAATTTAGATGTCTGTCTGGGATTCTTACCAGTCCATTGTAGGGTTGAACCAAATAGAGTAGATGACACCATGGCCTGTATCATAACACTATGCCTGAGCTGCTTCTCATTACAAAATGATCTTTTCAGTCCTCTTCAGAAGCTTTGGGGATATTTTTAGACTCAGCTTGGTAATTGTTCCCCCTACCTGAAGTTTGCCTTTCTGTAAGCTGCAGTAAATCTAGGCCTGACAACAACCAACCCCAGTCAAAGCCTCTACCTGCTTGGCGAGAGCCAAGAGAGAGAGAAAAGTGCGTTTTGTGTTTCCAGCACTTTCTCAAGGGCTCCTGGAGCATATGTGGCCTTGGTTAATTTGGGATTCACACAAAGTCAGATGAGCGCAAGCAACACGTTTAACATTGTCGACTTCAGAAAACATCGACAGTGTTTTGATTTTTCTGCTTCCTGCCTTCCTTTCCTGAAGTCCTGAGGCACCGCTGTAACCACCCAGCTGTTCTAGAAGGAGTGTGAGCTGACAAGGCGGTTGTTGCCCTCTCAATTCACTCTTCCTTAATGAGGACAGGGAAACAACAGTCTTGGCACTGCAGTAGAACACTGCTTTTGTTTTCTATTATGACAAGCAGAGGATGTTTTGTTATTTCAATCAAACCTTCCTCTGCCAGCAGATTTTTCACCTTCCATCCCATGCATTGCTACCCCCCACGTAAGTATCAAGACCACCCAGGGAACCTGACCACTGTAGCAAAGGGGAATGCCAGTCCCCACCCTTGGCCATGACTTTTCTTTTTCTTGCCTTACTGTTTGACCTGAAATGGAAATAGGACCCCCTGATCGCTGCTGTGGAGTCGGGGCAGTTTCCTCTAAGGGAGATCATGCCCACAGCCCTTTGGAATGAGACTTGGCCCAATCTTGCTGAAAGTGACAGACAGCTGGCTGTAGAGTCAACCCTTTTGTTTTTTATGTGAAAACCATAAGAGGAACACCCAGTCTTCCCCATCTCCTTTGCACCACCTATCAAGTATTTTTGGTTTGTTTTGTTTTTGAAAATAAAAATAAAACAGAGGCTGCCTGTAAGAGTACTCTGTTCATTTTTTAAAGTATTAAAAAATTAAAATGTCTGTCAAATCAAAGTCACCCAATGATAAGCCCTATAAATATTTTTACCATCAGCTCTTACATGGAGAGTCCCTGTGTTGAAAGGCAGCTCACGGTCCTGCTGCTCTCCTAGGGCTAGTTATCTGCTAATATCCAGTAGACTTGTCTGCTTGTTCTTTAGGTGGGCTTGGGTGCCGTGGTCAAGCCCATCAGTCTGTTGTCCAAATCAGGAGAGAGTGAATATCATCAGAGCACTGATGATCAGAAAATGCCACTGCTTCTGCTTGTCACAGTCCTTGTAACAATTCACCTGAGGCCTCAGGGCTAACCTGGTTTGCTGTGCTCTCTGTCCCTGCCACCTCCGCCCTTTGGCGTTTCTCTTCTCCATTCTATGTTGCAAGCTCAGTTTTTGTCTGTGTGACTGTCTGATTTGTTTTGAAGAGAAGGCCACCTCCCCTCACCCCAGGCCTGCCTCGGCCCTCTCCAGGCACTGGCCTGCATGAAACGTGCCTCTGCCTAAACCCATCCGGAACTTTAGCGAGATGCCACCTTTTCCTACACCCTGACCGGCTTTTGTGCTCTGTAGGTAAAGATACTGGAGATGTTACTTCTGAATTTGCCGCTTTGGGAGTTTACACCACTCTCTTAGACCATAATGATGAGAAAGCTCCTTACTTACCAACCTACTTAGTTTGTCCTTCTGGCTTCTGACGAGCATTTAAAAAGCAGCAGTCACTTCACGGTGAACATGAATCTTGTTGGCTGCTTGGCATTTTGCTGTGAGGAAGTTTTCTCATTCAGGCCAATAGAGAAGTGTCAGCCGCACAGCGTTCTATGCCGAAAACTGTAAGGCAGGGGCGATCCAAAGAGCTCAGAAGTTAGCCCCAAAGCCAGGCCCTGCCAAGGGTCCCACCTGTTGAGAATACTGGTGGCATGATGGCAGTATTTGAATAAGTAATTCAGTCTTCAGCACTGGTGACCTTGATATGAGCTACTGCCAGAGGCCCTGCATACAATGTAGAAGAATGAGGCTCGAAACCTATCTCTGCCACTTACTAGTCTGTGACCTTGATACATTACTTATCTTCTCTGGGCCTCAATGAGCCCATGAACAATATCTCTGCCATCTACATAAATAAAAGTGGGATTTGGATGGTTTTGCTCAGCCAACAGTATGGGGTCCCTCTGAGGCTTTTTTTTTTGAACTTGGAGCAGAGAAACTCATTTAAATAATGGAGAACAATCACCCCAAATAATGTTAACAAGGAGTTTCCTTTCTTTCTTTTTTTTCTTTTTTTTTTTTTCACTTATTTCATTATAGGAGATTCAGGTAACCTTCTCTGCAGTCTTGCTGGACAAATGACCCTGGAAATAATGAGGAGAAGAGTCACTGGCTGGTGTGTGTGTGTGTGTGTTTTGATTGCGACTGTGACATCTCTCCTCTGTCTCCATTCCATTTGCTGGCCAGCAAACTTGTGTTACATCCCTTTCATACCTGTCCGTGTCACTCAGGTAAGGTTTGCGTCCTGGCTTCAGAGGGTCTCAGGAGATGCCCGGTGGGGTTGCTCAGGCACCCTACCCAGCATATACACCCTGAATTCACCTCACCTTTATTGGGAAGAGAGTCTAATGAAATAAATGTTTTAAAATCAGACTTCAAATCAATTATGCTGTTGCCAACAGGAAACTTTACTTGAGTAAGCTGCATACTTGAGAATAGAAATTGAGGGGTTAGCTGACCCCCTCCAAGGTATTTGGGAGGGGCAAAAAGTAAACGATCCTACGAATTCTAGTTATTGAACTTTGCCTGCAATTATAGCATTATCTGATTTTTTAACTTTAAATTTTTTTTAGCAGGAAGCAGCTACAGAAAAATTAAGGTATTATCTGAAATATCTCCCAAGCCTACCAATGGCACTGGCTCTTGATTTAGAAGGAAAATTTTTCTGTGGAATCTTTTTATTTCCCTCCTTTAATTATCTCCTCTCCTCCTATTTTCTTCCTTCTCTTTTTGGCTCTTCTTCCCTTCTTAAAGCTCCTCTACCAAAAAGTACAAACAGCCATTTTCATTTCTAAATTTCAGTACTTTTCATATTGAGACATTTCTTACTTAGACAGCAATCATGAAGTAGTAAGCTGATCCCATGGTGTTCCCTTAGTTGAATGAACTCAGATGAACGTGATGCTACAACATTCAAAGGGCAGACCGCATTTACACAGTGAGCTGAACTGCCATTTAAAATGACGTCTGAAGTACTTGACAAACCTCGGTCTTTCCCTTTCAAAAAAAATTTCTTAGAAGTTCTCTGGCAATAAAGAAGTCAAAGTAACTGAGCAATCATGATAGTGAAATTACAGTAACACTCTGGAGCCAGACTGCTACATTTAGAAAGACTTTTGAAAGGATGCTTTCTTACTTGCTTTTAAGTTGGATTCATTATGTCTGTTGTCTCTTTTAATGAACTTTTGTTTTTTCATTGTGCTGAGGATGAACTGTTTATCTTTGTGATGTGAGGATTAGGATAGCTAAGCCACCATATCCTTTGTGGATTTCCATTTAGTTATGCATTCTTCAGAAATGAAATTATTTGTTTTAACAAGCAATTCTTATATTAAAATATATCTCCTCCTGCCATTTTCCTTCATCTTGCATTCTAAAAAGTAGTTGATAAATACCTGTATATCGGAAAAGACGGAACTAAAGCAAAAACATTCAGAGAGAAGCTCCTACGTTGCTCTCCCACAAACGTGTTACATGAGTTGAAGACATATGTAGGTAGCATCTTCTAAGATATGTAGTATAAATACTGTATACAACAATATTGTATCACCACAAGTAGTGTAAAAATTGTATACGACTACCTTAAGTTAGTAATACACATACACCCATAATTGGGTATATTTTTAATCAGTATTACTCTCCTCCCCCATCTTTTTTTGCAGTAGAGTCACATTCTCTTGTAGAAAACATCTTATTAAACTGCTTTTCAAGAGTTAATTAACTCCATCCAGATCTATACACAGCCAGTACTCTACTGCCATGTAATCACTAGTAGATATTTAGAGTTGTGAAAAAACTAACACATTGGTTTCTGGGAGGACTGAACCAGGCTTAAGTGTATCCTGTCTTCCTACACAAAGCTTGGAGGAAATCTCTAGTTAATGATTCTACAGTCCAGAACTATATGACATAAATTGCAATTGTTTAGACAGGGATACTAAAAAATAAAAATTCAGACATTGCTTCCCTTTTTAAGTGGGAAAGACACATGACATTCCGTATAGCTGCCTCTGGGAGTCTGACACCTGCTGTGAGTTTCAAAGAAACTATGGGAAATGGTAAGCTTGCTTAAAAGACAGGGCAATTCCAAAATGATGCTGGAGCTTTCAAAAGATGGGGAATGGTGCCCTGAAATGCGTCTACATGTTCTTTGACCCCCGGAGTTTCAGTGGCCGCACCGCCTGCTTTTCCCGCCTACTAGTTTCTCTGCACCACCTGGAGGTAGCACCTCTACCCCTCCGTCCCATGTTACTAGGAAGCAATTGTCAAATTTTCCGGCAAGTACAGAATTTCATACGACTGAAATATAATTTAGCCAGACCCATTTTTAGTTTTCCTTCTCTTACAAGAAGTAGTTTTCTTCCTCTTCACAGAATTCAGAATCTAGCCCCTTAATAGAACCCAATGTGTTGGTTTTTTCAGAACTCTACTCACGGGATGATTACACGGCAGTAAAATGTGGGCTGTATATAGATTTGTTGTTGTTGTTTTGTTTGTTTGAGACAGAATCTTGCTCTGTCACCCAGGCTGGAGGGCAGTGGCGTGATCTTGGCTCACTGCAACCTCCATCTCCCAGGCTTAAGCCATTCTCCTGCCTCAGCCTCCCAAATAGCTGGGATTACAGGCAGGTGCCACCACACCCAGCTAATTTTTTTTACTTTTAATGAGATGGGGTTTCGCCATGCTGTCCAGGCTGGTCTTGAACTCCTGGCCTAAAGTGATCCACCCACCTCAGCCTCCCAAAGTGCTGGGATTACAGGCCTGAGCCACCACACCCGGCTGGGGTGCATATAGATTTGGATGGAGTTAATTAACTCTTGAAAAGCAGTTTAATAAGATGTTCTCTACAAAAAGTGACTCCTCTGCAAAAAAGATGGGGAAAGATATGCCTAAAAATATACTCAGTTATGGGTTTGTTGTGTCATATAGTTCTGGACTGTAGAATCATTAAATAGAGATTTCCTCCAGGCTTTGAGTAGGAGGACAGGACATATGCTTAAGCCTGATCTAGTCCTCCAGAACCCAATGTGTTAGTTTTTTTCAGAACTCTAAATACCCACCGGCGATTACATGGCAGTAACATGTTGGACAGAACAAGGCCATGGGTTCTTACACTGTCTGTAGATCCCAGGGGCACTACGGGCCTCAACATCAAAATCAAGATGTTTTACTTGTCGACTCACTAGTATTTGATCACTGGAGTGTGTGTCAGAGATTACATTGCAGTTCTGTGGCTAAATTCTCCCTTAAAATTAAGCAGTGTCCAGAACTAAAAAGAACTAAAGAGGATCAAACAAAGTATCTTTCTTAGCCATCAGAAGAAAGAAGTCATATAAGTGCGTATATAGTAGTATTATAGAAATCAGACATTCATAAATCAGTCTTGCCCTCTCATTTGTTATATTTTTATACACCCTATTCACAACTGTGTACAACACATATAATCGTCCGTGATATATGAATAGCCTACATATGCAAATATAATTGCACTGTATATTTAACACTCTATAAACATAGATGTTCACCACTGAAAGACATGTGTGTAGTATATGTGTATATACTACAGCCCTATAGTCAATCCCCATTTCATGTAGCTAATATATCCACAAAGACACACTTGCCAAGGCTTCAGCTTTATCCATTAGGTCAGATATTACCTTGTTAAGAGCTTTCAATTGGTTACAAATGTCTTTTTGTTTGTCCCCCAGGATACTATGGGGACGGTCTAAATGCCATCATTGTGTTTGCCGCCTGTTTTCTGCCAGACAGCAGTCGGGCGGATTACCACTATGTCATGGAAAATCTTTTCCTGTGAGTGATACTTACAACAAAGTGCTTTGAGTTAATGTCTGTGGCATGTAATGGCAAATAGAGCATCTTTAATTAAAGAAGATAGATGATGTAGAATATTCAAAGTCTTCAATCAAAAGTCAGTAAGGTCTCTGTCAAAGAATGTTGCTCAAGGGCCTAAAACATTTAAAGGGGCTCTTGTCAGTAGAATAGACTGAAAACAAAATGAACAGAATTTTGCTTGCATTTTAAAATTCTGTAACATTTCCTTTGGGCAAAGTATTATTTTTGTTCCTTGATACATGTTCTTCGTCAGTTAAGACTGACTATAACCTGACTTCATTTATATCTGCCCTTATTTAACCTGAGTTACCCTTAATATTTGATAACATTGTTGACATTTTTGAAAGTCAGGATTCTTTCTAACCCATACATTTTTCTAGTGTACCTACATTTAAAAAATAGGTAACCATACCAATAAATGAGTAATACTGTCAGAGGAATGCTCTTAGGCAACTGTATTCTTCCCAAGGTAAAGAGATAATGGGCACAACTATTCTTAAATTTCATATACCCTGTACTTTTAATGTTATGTAATTATGGTGTCAATCACATGAAATATTTTATGTGGGAACTGAAAACATTCCTCTTCCTTCCTGTGATCAGATATGTAATAAGTACTTTAGAGTTGATGGTTGCTGAAGACTATATGATCGTGTACTTGAATGGTGCAACCCCAAGACGGAAGATGCCAGGGCTAGGCTGGATGAAGAAATGCTACCAGATGATTGACAGACGGTATGTGGGCTCTATTATTTAATCACTATTTTGACTTCCTCAATAGTGACCATATTGTATTCTCTTTTAGTCTACTAAAAATGTGATCACATTTTAGAAACATTGAGTTATGTGTATTTAAAACAATAAATTATAGTAATATTAATAAAAGTGTCAGTTGATGCCCAAAAGTTGAAATAAAGCAATTTCCCCCTAGATTTTATTAAATGTAATTCAAACCTGGCAGACCAAGTCTGTTTTAAACTATGCATGTGCTGTTGCCACAGGAAGGTGCAACTTGAGCTGATAAACCAAAATACCCCTGATTCTTTAGTGGTATCATGTGACCTTGCTGCCATTTATGTGAACTGGGACTATTGTGATTTGGAGAACCACTGTGCTCTTATTTCGACATTCGCTGTCAGTTCAAGTTAGCCACTAGAAGTATACACTCTAAGAACACAACCATTCTATTTTACATTTATTTCTATGACAAAATGAGGTTCAAATCATACAAGTTTCAAATTATGTCTCAAAAATCATTCTTGTCATTAATCATGGCCATTCTATATATTCCCACCAGGTAATAGTAACTTGCATAAAACTCCCTAAAATATATATATATATATATATATTTTTTTTTTTTTTTTTTTAAGTTGGAGTCTCATTGTCACCCAGGCTAGAGTGCAGTTGTGTGATCTCAGCTCACTGCAACCTCCACCTCCTGGGGTCAAGCAATTCTCCTGGCTCAGCCCCTTGAGTAGCCAGGACTATAGGCGCCAGCTAATTTTTTTAAAATTATTTTTAGTAGCGGTGGAATTTCAACATGTTGGCCAGGCTGGTCTCAAACTCCTGACCTCAGGTGATTCGCCCACCTTGGCCTCCCAAAGTGCTGGATTTGCAGGCATAAGCCATCACGCCCAGCCTAAATTATAAATATTTGTATTTAGGAATATGTTTTATGTTTAATTCCCACTGAAAATGGGCTAAGAGTAATGTATTTTTTCTTTTTTCAAAATAGGTTACGGAAGAATTTGAAATCATTCATCATTGTTCATCCGTCTTGGTTCATCAGAACCATCCTTGCTGTGACACGACCTTTTATAAGGTATAGTTATTATTGTCATAAAGTAAAAGTACTACTAGTAGATTTTAAAAATATGTACTCATTGTCCTAAAAACAAGAATTCATAAACTAACAGTACCCAGGGAAATATATTTGTCTCTGCCTTTCCTGGAAAGTTACTTTGGACTAGTCATTGAGAGTCCCTAATTAAGAGAGAGAATGTTTTCATGATGTATATTTTCCCCCAGATCATTATAAGACATGACCTCTAAATTGCTTGATGTAAACATGAAGATGAAGTGGTAGGATTTTCATGCCACATTAGAAAGGGGAATAGGTAATACATTTAAAGTGATGTGTTATTATGTAGAGAATAAGAAAGGTATGGTAACATGACAATGGAAAATGAAGATGAATCAAAGGCAGAAACAGAGGCCATATCATGTCTTAATTGTTCCATTTCTTCTGAACAAACCTACACAATGTTTGTATAACTACCAAAATTATATAGAGTCTGGGCAGCCATTTTGAGAGCTGTGTTTTGATCACCCATGAGGAGTCTTGGTTTCGATTCAGTGAATATTTATTTGTCACTTATTTTATATTAGGTTCTATATAACCTTACATCTTGGGGGTGCAAAGTAAAATAAGATATGTTTCATAATATAGCAAGACTTCTAATAGTTAAATGAAAGGAATAATATTTATTTTCTAGATAGCTTTAAAAACAGAATAAAAGGCCGGGTGCGGTGGCTCAAGCCTGTAATCCCAGCACTTTGGGAGGCCGAGGCGGGTGGATCACGAGGTCAAGAGATCGAGACCATCCTGGTCAGCACGGTGAAACCCCGTCTCTACTAAAAATGCAAAAAATTAGCTGGGCATGGTGGCGCGTGCCTGTAATCCCAGCTACTCAGGAGGCTGAGGCAGGAGAATTGCCTGAACCCAGGAGGCGGAGGTTGCGTTGAGCCGAGATTGCGCCATTGCACTCCAGCCTGGGTAACAAGAGCGAAACTCCGTCCCAAAAAAAAAAACAAACAAACAATAAAATCTTGCCCACCATTAGGGTACAGATTAGATTAATTGAAATTTTCTCATCTTAAAATTATTAATGAATTTTTTAAAAATTCTAATAACTTTGCTTCTGGAGAGAAGAAAAACTTTAAAATCATTTTTTTTGTACATAGATTTTACTGTAGCTTCCAAATTCTACCTTTCTTGTTCAGTATTGACTTTATTGTTCTTATTCCCCACTTCCAATGACCGAGTAGCAGGATTCACCTTCATTTCTCTGTGGCAATGATAGCTGTTTACCATACTATGTTAAATTGCTTTTAAAAATATCATGATCAATCAGGCAGGGTGGCTCATGCCTGTAATCCCAGCACGGGAGGAGGCAGAGGCAGGCAGATCTCTTGAGGTCAGAAGTTTGAGACCAGCCTGGCCAACAAGATGAAACCCCATCTCTACTAAAAACATAAAAAATTAGCTGAGCATAGTGGTGGCATGCCTGTAGTCCCAGCTACTAGGGAGGCTAAGGCAGGAGAATCACTTGAACCTGTAAGGAGGAGGTTACAGTGAGTCAAGATCATGCTAATGAACTCCAGCCTGGGCAACAGAGTAAGACTCTGTCTCAAAAAA
>NW_016107465.1:2570719-2612342 GCF_001604975.1 Cebus imitator | reverse complement strand
AGGCGTGGGGTTTTATAGCGAGTGAGGGTGTCCTGATTGGCTATGAGGGAACGGGACGTGGATGGGGCAAGCTGCCATCGGTAGGTAGGCAGGATTTCCGGTGAGTGAGCTGCCCAGGGGGAGTGGGACCTGGACAGGGCAAAATGCTGTTGGGCAGGTTTTGGCAGGGCTTCTTTTAAATTTTGGTGGGGTTTTCCAACTGCAGGCTAGGTGCCAAGTGCAGAGCTTGATGTCGAGCAGGGAGTGGTGACGTAGTTTTCAAGCGCGGAGAGGGATGGGTGTGTCCGAGCTCCTGGCAAGGCAACCGGCCTTACATTTCAACCCTTTCGATGATATAGGGCGCCGCTTCTTTCTGGCTACTTCCTGCTGAATAGGGGCGGAGTCAGGGGGAGGGGTCAGTTGTCTGGTACCTCGGTTGGGAGTCGGACATAGGGGTGAAGCAGCATCTAGTTTACGGCCACCCTGGAAATTTCTTTCATGTGGGCCTGTAAAAACGTGAGGAAAAAGGGGGCTAGCATTAGCAGAAGACAAACTACAATAATGGGACTGATAATAGGGGTTAGCCAGGTAAGCATGGGGGATTGCCACCAGTTGAGAGACGAAGCTGGTGCATTCTGTTTCTTTCGGAGGTCTTCTTGGAGGCAATAGTGAGTGTTGACATTCTCTTCTACAAGGCCTGTTTCACTGATGTAGCAGCACTGTTCCTGAAGAAACAGACAGGTACCTCCTTTTTCCGCCGTTAGTAGGTCAAGGCCCATTGGTTTTGGAGAGTTACCTGGGCCAGTGACGTGATTTGGAGGGAGGCCAGGGAGGTGCTGACGCTTCAATGGCCACTCGGAGCTTGTCTTCCAGTTGAGTGGCTAAAGTGACAGTGTAGCCCAGGGCGCCGCTTCCTATTCCAGCCGCTGCTAGAGAGGATGCTGAGGAGAGGCCAACCACTATTGGGAGGAAGACAGCTCCTTTGCTTCGGTGATTAGGGGAGGGTGCGATGAGGGATAGGAGCTCGGCTTGTCTGTACACTTTTAGCTGCGGGACCAAAGTGACAGGCACACAAGGGAAGGGTAAGGAGGCATTAATAACTTTGGTTAGGGCCCCATTACCCCAAAAGTATCCTTCTGGAGGCGTGTAAAGGGAGGATTTTACTTTGACCGTGGCGTTGCAGCTGGGGCTGGAGCTGCTGGCCGTCCCATAGCAGAAAGAGAGATTTTGAGAGTGTACTTTGAACAAGGGGATACCTGTTAAGGTGGTGCCGGGTATAATCTTCATAGCCTTTATCGGACACTCCTGCATCCCAGCGGCTGTGCCAGGGGTTGCGGATGTTGAGGGCTAAGGAACCATTGCTGAAGAGAGTGAGCATGTGACTGGGACGGCTTGGAGGCTGTGGCTTGTGAATAACACAAGAGCTGTATGGGCACCCCTGTAGGTGGTGTTCCACCAATGACAGTAGTCCTTGGTTTGGTCATATAGAAAACACAGCCTGTGCCGAAAGTGAAACCCATGATCGCGACCAAGTCCGGCACTTTTACCGTGTGGGATGAGGATGGAGGCAGTAGACTGACAGCCACCTGTTTGGCAGTTGCCTGTGCAAGATAATGGATCCTGGTGGTGGGGCCCTCAATCCAGGATTCCTGGGCTGCAAAGATCCTGGTTCGAGCTCTCGGAGGAGAACGCTGTTGCCTGGTCGGAGAGGCGTCGCTGGGTGGGGGTCTTCTGGTCCTGGAACAACAGGGAGGGTGCAGTCCAAGTGCTTCCTAAGCAGGTGGCAGAGAAGAGAGAGGAAGGGAATGTAGGAAGCCAGTGGGGGTGGTTTTACAGGGAGATTGTGGGAAACCAGGAAAGGCTGGCCGTACAGCAATTCGAAGGGGCTAAGGCCCACTGGCCCCCAGGGGGTGGCCCGGACCCAGGCCAGGGCAAGAGGTAGGAGTGTGGGCCAAGAGAGTTTTACTTCAATAGCAAGTTTGGCCAAATGGTCTTTGAGGCTGCCATGGGCCCGTTAAACTTTACCCGACGACTGAGGATGGTAAGGGATGTGCAGTTTCCAGGAGATGTTGAGGGACTTGGCGACTACTTGGGCCATAAATGCTGGACCGTTGTCCAACTGGATGGTGGCAGGTGGGCCGAAGCGAGGGTTGATTTCTTGAGTAAGGAGGGAGGCCACCGTGTCTGCTATCTCCCAGGAGGTGGGGGAAGGCTTCAATCCAACCTGAAAAGGTATCAACAAAAGTTAGGAGGTAGTGGAGCTTTTTGTGAGTGGGCATATGTGTGAAGTTAATTTGCCAGTCTTGGGCCGGTAGGTTGCCACGCATTTGGTGAGTAGGAAACTGTGGCCTTAACCCTCCCCAAGGCAAGACCTTAGAGCAAGCAACGCATGCCTTGTGTACCTGCTCAATTGTTTGTTGCAGACCTGGTGAGAAAAAGAGGGGCTGTACAAAGTGGTGTTGCCCCTTAGGCCCTATATGTAAGGATTGGTGGATTTTAGCAATAATTTTAGGGGCCTGTTCCCAGGGAAGGGCGATTCTGTTATTTAGGAAGATCCTGCCCTGATTAGCTTCTGTTCCCCCTTTTAGTATAAGGGCCTATTTCTCTGATGGTGAGTATACAGGCTGTATGCCTGTGGTAAGAGAACAGGGGTAGGGGTTAACTTGGCGTTAAAGATCTTGCTGCTGTATCTGCCCGCGCATTGCCCCGGGAGACAGCATTATGCTGGGCCCAGTGTTCTCGGCAGTGTATGACTGCAACTTCCCTGGGCAATGATAAGGCCTGGAAAAGGCTGGAGATTTGTGTAGCATTGATTATGGGGGTTGGGGCGAGGAGTTAAGACAGGGCGTGGCATCGGTTAGGAGTGGCAGTAGGAGGTGGGCGGATGGTGGGCTGCCAGTGAGTTGGAGAGTGGCCCCCACCATCTGGAGAATGTCTCGTCCTAAAAGGGGGACTGGGCATGAGGGTATGATTAAAAAGGAGTGGGAAAAGGGGTGTCCCTCGAGGACACAAGCTAAAAGATGGGTTTGATTAGGACAGGAAGGTTTGCTGTTAATTCCTGTACCTGGGAAGGTATGCTAGGTCCTGAGTAGGAAGGCAATACACAGTAGGTAGCCCCCATATTTACTAAGAAGGAAATGGATTTACCCACTACCTGTAGCGTTACCCTGGGCTGAGCAAGGGTGATGGGGGTCCTTAAGTCCGGGCTGCGTCAGTCGTCCAGAAGGCCGAGAAGTTCAGGTGAAGGGATTGCTTCCTGCGGACTGGCCTGCCCCTCACATAGAGGTGTGGGGGGTGAGCCCGTAGTCTGGGATGGACAGTCAACCTTCCAGTGTCCAGCCTGTTTGCAGCTCGGGCAGGGTCCGGGAGGTGGACGAGGACAGGAGCACTGCCGTGCCCAATGTCCCTCTTGGCCACATTTGAAACAGGGCCTGGGCGGGGTCCTTGAAGAATTTTGGGAGGGTTTCGATGGACCCCCTCCACCGGATGTTTGGTGGGCTGCCGGCCTCAGGGCTGCTACAAGAGCTTGGGTTTGGAGGCTTACCTTCTGCTGTAGATGGGCCTGTCAGGTGGCCTCAGCCTTTTCCTCTCGGCCATTAAAAACTTTAAATGCCATGTTTACCAGGTCCTGTATGGGAGTTTGGGGGCCCTCCTCAGCTTTTTTAAGTCTTCTACTTATATCAGCCGCCAACTGGGAGATGAAGTGGGTGGCTAGGACTGTAGCCTCCGCTAAGGAGGCTGGATCCAGCCGGGTATGGAGGATCATAGCATTAGTTAATCGGTCAAGGAAAGCAGCTGGGTTTTCATCAGGTCCCTGAGTTATTTCCCTTAACTCGTCGTAATTGACTACCTTTTGGGCTGCGCTTTGCATGCTCGCTAGGAGGCACTGTAGCATTTGGTTTTGGCGGTGGCGGCAGCTATTTTGACCAGTTTGCTAGTTTTAATTAGGATTGGCCTTGGGGACTGCTGCTGTACCTACTGGCATCTGATTGTCTGTGAGATGCACCTGATTAGCGTGCGCCCGGGCCACCGTAAGGATGTGGTCACGCTCATCTGGGGTGAGGGTGGAGGATAGGATTACATACGTGTTATGCCAGGTTAGGTTATGTGCCGGGGTAAGATAGCGGAACTCTTTGGTGTAGGCAGTTGGGTTAGTGGAGAAAGACCCTAGGCGCTTCTCGATAGCTGATAGGTCAGAGACAGAAAACGGAACGTGCACTCGTACAACTCTCTCGGCCCCGGCTACCTCATGCAAAGGGCAGAGGAGTTGGGGGTGGGGGTCGTGAGAGCAGGTACGAGCACTGACAGGGGAAGTTATATTAGGGATTTGGGGAGGAGAAGGAGAAGAGGGAGGAGGGAGTTGAGGCCCTGCATAAGGAGGGGGGGTTGGTAAAGCAGGTGGGGCAGGACAGGTCTTCTGGGTTTTCGGAGGGTGCAGAGCTGGGCGGGGCTGAGGGCAAAGGCTGGGTTTTGGCTAACAGGACCTGGGCGGAGGAAGAAGAGCAGAGGGCGGGTCGGAGCACAGATACTAAAAGGCCTGGACATAGGGGACCTCCAACCACTTGCTGTTTTTTTTGGCAAAAGTTAGTTATTTAAATCTGTTAGGACACTGAAGTTGAGTGTGCCCTGTGGAGGCCACTTAGACTGGTTGTTTAGAGAGTACTGTGGCTAGGCCACGGTAGAGAGGAAGAGCAGCCTTTTCTTTTTTTATGGAAAGGCCCAGTTTGGGTAAATTTTGGACTAGACATCCCAAGGGCAACTTGGGGTCTAGGCGGGACTCCTGATTACCCATAGTTTACTCTCTGTCTCGGGGTAATTAGGGGTGAGGAAGGATTATAAAAAGATATTATATCTAACATGGGCAGAAATATTCCTGTCCTAGAGGGGGTGGCTGAGAGAACCTACAGGCTACAACAATTATAATAAGAAAGAGAATAAAAGAGACAGAGCTAGGGCTATTTGCCACATGGCAGAGTTAGAGGAAATAAGGCCTCAGTAGTAGAAGAGGAGGAGAAGGAAAAAGAACAGAGTTACTTTTAGGGGCATAAATTCAGTAAAGATTTCCTGCAGCCAGTGGTCTGTTACCTACTATAGAATTACTTCAAAGGAAGCAGACCTAACTCACTGTATATCAGCTAACAAGAGTCTAACAAAACTGGCGAATTTACAATAAAGACAGAACCACATATAGGATTGATGGACAAAGGATGGGTGCCCCCCAGATGGGAGACCAGTCTGATGCCTTCCTGGCCACATCCCCAAAGGGATGTTCCAGGGTGTCCTGGCTAAGGTGTACCCATATAACCCCTGGGCCTGGTCACCTCAGAACTTTCAGTCCTGAGGTGTATCACCATTATGCCTTATGACATCCCCGTGGAACCGCGGGTTGAGGCCCACACAAACCCCGTAGCCGTTAGGCCGTGAGACTACACATAAACTCACTCATTCACTCACTCGTGCCGGGGTTAGGAAGAGAAACCGAAAGTACAGTTACTTCACAGATGGGAGCTTGTATGCCAAAGGGCTAGTTTGAGATTGTAAGTCGGGGATTTGGTCCTGCTCCTGGGCAGGGCCTGGGTTTGTAAATAGGGCTTCTGATTACCCAAACCTCGGCCGCTGCTGCGGAGATAATCGGAAGATCGGCTCAGCGTCCCAGGCCGCCCCACCGAACACCGGAGGATAAGAGAGGGTTCGGGAAGGTGGGGACGTCTCCCTCAGAATCCTGACCCTGAGAAACCCCTCACGGGGAGAAGACAAGAGTGTAGGGACGTCTCCTCTACGCTCAGGTCCTTGAGACGAGGCCGGGCCCTGCACCCACGGCGAGAAATGAGAAGGAGTCCCCGAAGCGGCCGCAATTACGAGCAGGGAGTCCACAAGGCAAGCAGCAGGAGGGGTTGTGGGCAACAGAAGTCTTACCTTGTGGTGGAGTGGCTCCCTGGTCCGGCTTTGAGTGGAGGAGTCAGTTTCCCCCAGGAGGGGTCTTACAGCTCCTCCCAGGTTTCAGCACCAAATGTAAGGGTTATTGCCGAGTTTAAAATGAGGAAACTGAGGCCAGTATAAGAAAATTAAATGCCAATTTATTTAGCTCCCGGGCGAGGTTCCATGGTCCCGGGGAAAGGGGCCAGGGAAGTTGCGCCTGACTTCCCAAGGCGTGGGGTTTTATAGCGAGTGAGGGTGTCCTGATTGGCTATGAGGGAACGGGACGTGGATGGGGCAAGCTGCCATCGGTAGGTAGGTGGGATTTCCGGTGAGCGAGCCTCTCAGGGGGAGTGGGACCTGGACGGGGCAAAATGCTGTTGGGCAGGTTTTGGCAGGGCTTCTTTTAAATTTTGGCGGGGTTTTCCAATGGCGGGCTAGGTGCCAAGTGCAGAGCTTAATGTCAAGCGTGGAGTGGTGACATAGTTTTCAGGCGCGGAGAGGGATGGGCGTGTCCGAGCTCCCAGCGAGGCAACCGGCCTTACAGCAACAATAGCAATAGTGTTGTGGTAAATTATGACTAATGATGGCTTACATTTATTGAGTGCTTATTTGCATGATCTCATTTAACCTAATGACAGTCCTCTGAAGTAGATTTTTATTTTTTTTTGTTTTGAGACACGGTCTCCCTGAGTCACCCAGGCTAGAGTGGAGTGGCACAATCATGGCTCACTGCAGCCTCAAACTCCTGGGATCAAGCAGTCTTCCCGCCTTAGCCTCCCTAGTAGCTGGGAGTATGCCACCACACCCAGCTAAATTTTTTAATTTATTTGTAGAGACAGGGTCTCATTATGTTACCCAAACTGGTCTCAAACTCCTAGGCTCAAGCCATCTGCCTGCCTTCACCCCAAGTGCTGAGATTACAGGCATGAGCCACCTTGCCCAGCCTGAAACAGATACTATTGACTATTTCCATCGAATGGGAAAAACTTCTGAGGTTCAGGGAGGTCAAATAAATTGTCTAAAGTGGGAGCCAGCAAACATCGTTTACAAAGGTCCAAATAGTAAATAGTTTAGGCTTCACTGGCTCTATGATCTCAGTCACAACTACTCAACTCTGCTATTATAGAGCAAAAGCAGCCATAGGTAATGGAAACAAGTAAGTGGCTGTATACTGATAAAACCTTTTTTTTTTTTTTTTTTTTTGAGACAGAGTCTTACTCTGTTGCCCAGTCTGGAGTGCTGTGATACAGTCTTGGCTTACTGCAACCTCTGCCTCCCAGGCTCAAGCAATTCTCCCATCTAAGCCTCCCAAGTAGCTGGGACCACAAATGTATACCACCACGCCTGGCTAAGTTTTTGTAGTTTTGGCAGAGACAGGGTTTGCCATGTTTCCCAGGCTGGTCTTGAACTCCTGAGCTCAGGTGATCCTCTCACCTTGGCCTCCCAAAGAGCTGGGGTTACAGGCATGAGCCACTATGCCCAGCCTCTGATGAAACTTTATGAACATCAGAATTGAATTTCCTATGATTTTTACATCATAAAAAATATATATTTTTTTGAGATGGAATCTCGCTCTGTCACCCAGGCTGGAGAGCAGTGGCGTGATCTTGGCTCACTGCAGCCTCTGCCTCCTATGTTCAAACAATTCTCCTGCCTCAGCCTCTTGAGTAGCTGACAGGCATGTGCCACCACACCCAGATAATTTTTGTATTTTTAGTAGAGATAGGGTTTTGCCATGTTTGCCAGGTTCGTCTGGACTCTCAACCTCAAGTGATCTGCCTGCCTTGGCTTCCTAAAGTGCTGGGACTATACACCTAGCCAACATCATAAAATACTTTTATTTTTATATTTTTTTAGCCACTTAACCCAAAATCATTCTTCACTTGAGGACTGTAAAAATCACACAGGCTTGTGCCTGTAATTTCAGCTACTCAGGAAGCTGAAGCAAGAGGATTGCTTGAGACAAGGAGTTCAAGATCAGCCTAGGCAACATAGGGAGACCCTGTTTCTGGAAAATTTGTTTTAAAATTTAGCTCGGCACCATAGCATGTGCCTGTAGTCCTAGCTACTCCAGAGGCTGAAGCAGGAGGATCACCTGAGCCCAGGAGTTCAAGGCTGTAGGGGGCTATGATCACGCCACTGCACTCCAGCTTGGGTGACAGAGTGAGTCCGAGTCTCTGAAGAAAAAATAAAAAACTGACAGCAATCTGGCTTCAGCCATGGGCTATCATTTACCAACCTCAGGTCTAGGGTGACACAGCCTGTAAATGATAGACTCAGGCTTTGAACCCAGTTGTCTGCCCAATTCTAAAGAAAACCTACATCAAGTACTTAATAATTATATTCTACAATTTCATCAGGTAGGAGCCTCTTTAAAGATCCTCCTTTGAATCAATTTACATCAGTGTTAGAAACTTGTAGATCTGAAAGAAGAGACCACTAAAATGTATTATAGGTCTTTTCACTGCTGAAGGGTAACATCTATGGTAGAGGTATATGGCACGTTCATTTTAAACAATGAGTTATTGGCAGTTTGGAGATTTCTCAAGAACTTAAAGCAGAACTACCATTTGACCCAGCAATCCCATTACTGGGTAAATACCCAGAGGAATATAAATCATTCCACCATAAAGACATATTCACTGAGCATATGTTCATCGCAGCACTATTCACAATAGCAATGACATGGAATCAACCTAGACATCCATTAATAGCAGACTGGATAAAGCAAATACAGTACATATACACTGTGGAATACTACACAGCCATAAAAAAGAACTAAATCACGTTCTTTGCAACAACATGGATGGAGCTGAAGGTCATTATTCTAAGTGAGTTATCCTAAGAAAGCCAAATACGGCATGTTCTCACTTATAAGTGGGAACTAAACACTGACTACACTGCAGATACCAGGGCCTACTAAAGGGTGGAAAGTGGAGGAGAGTGAGGATCAAAAACTACGTATCAGGTACTATGCTCATTAACTAGGAGACAAAATAATCTGTACATCAAACCACTGTGACATGCACTTTACCCACATAAAAACCTGCACTTGTACCCCTGAAAGCAAAATAAAAGTTGTGGGAAAAAATGAGTAATTTGTCTGGCTTGGGAAATCACATAGCTACATTGCTGTACTTAAGGAGCTCAAACTGGAGCAGACATGGGCAGACAAGTAAACGTAACAATACAGGATACAATCGTACTTTGAGGAAGTGATGACTCAAGGTGAGGGTGAGTTTGGGGGTATACCTTGTAGAAAGCGATATCTGATAATTAGCATCAAGAGAGGCTTTACAGAAAGAGACCTTCCCTCAAGGTGAGTTTTGAAGGACTAACAGGATTGGCCAGCTGAAATTAGGGAGAACAATAATCCAGGTTGAAGAAACAGGAAGACAAAACGGCAGATACAAATACATCAACAAGGACAGAACATGGCATGTTCAGAGAACTGTAAAATTCCAGTGGATGTTAACACTGGAGCCGGAGTTTTTTCCTTTGCATGACTTCTTCTCCCTCTCAGTTACCCTCTCAGTCTTTTATCAAAACCTGAATTTAGCTCAACAACTCCACAGGAAGAAAAAGGTTTAATGTAGCATATCACAGGTACTGTGTGTTGACCCAAGACTTTTCAGGAGGGCCAGAAACTACTGTATGGAGAAGAAGATTGTTCACAAGTCACCACCCAAAATTGCAAGTAAAGTATTAAAGATAGATGGATAGAAGAAACACCTCCAAAAAGCTTCTTACTAGAATGCATAGTAGTTAAACACAAGGCAGTACAGATGGCAGACAGCTCAGCAAGATCCCAGCAGACTAAAAAGGCCTTTTCATTTGAAACATTCAAGACTGTTAGACCCTTGTTCGAGTTCTCTTTCAAGTGGAATGATATATTTTTAAAATTAGTTTGGAATGACACAAGTAATCAGAAAATGCATTCTTCAGAAATGCATCCTATCATTACAGTTAAGACCAAGTTCTTCCTTTAACAATTACCAGTTCCTATTCCTAATACCCATCCCCAGAGGCAAATTTCTTTTATCAGTTTCATTGGTATCCTTCCAAGTTGTTTTCTGTGCATTTACACATATCAAAAACGAACACATTAGGTGAAAGTTGCTTGTAATTTAAATCAATTATTGGAACTTATTTTTGAATGCTGGTTCATCTAGAATAAACGTTCAACCTAAAACTTTAAAAAAAAAACACGATTTAAAAAAAATAAAAACCCAAATGCCCATCAATGATAGACTGGACAGGGAAAATGTGGTACATATACACCATGGAATATTATGCAGCCATCAAAAATGATGAGTTCATGTCCTTTGTAGGGACATGGATGAACCTGGAAACCATCATTCTCAGCAAACTGACACAAGAGCAGAAAGTCAAACACCGCATGTTCTTACTCATAGGCGGGTGTTGAACAATGAGAATACTTGGACACAGGGAGGGGAGCACTACACACTGGGGTCTGTTAGGGGGAAATGGAGGAGGGACGGCGGGGGGAGGTAGGGAGAGATAGCATGGTGAGAGATGCCAGATATAGGTGAAGGGGAGGAAGGCAGCAAATCACACTGCCATGTGTGTACTTATGCAAGAATCTTGCATGTTCTTCACATGTACCCCAAAACCTAAAATGCAATTAAAAAAAAAACTAAAAAATGAGTTTACATATGTTTTTAAAGTATCATCAAACTTGGTAGATTCNAATTAAAAAGAATAAACACACAGTTTAGCATACCCAATCAGTGGGACCTGTGGCTTCACCACCTACTGATGTCAAGATGCCTTCCAGGCTGGCAAACAAATAAACAAGCAAACAGAGACAAATGAGCCATAAAGCAGTGACTATTCAGAGTAGCAGGAACCACTGGGAGGCTGTGAAATGTGTGGTCAAGAGTTTGAACCCCAAAGTCAGACTGCCCAAGTTAGGGCTCTGCCATTTACTAATGGAGACATTGGGCAAACACTTAACTGCCCTGTGTCTTTGAAAAGAGGATAATAACAGTATCTACCTCACTAGGCTGTCATAAGAAATACATGCATTCATGTACGTAAACCACTCAAAACAGCATTTAGTCAAATACTGCATGATCTTACTTATATGTAGAATCTAAAAAAGTTGAACTTGGGCCATGCTCACTGGCTCATGCCTGTAATCCCAGCACTTTGGGAGGTCGAGGCGGGCAGATCATGAGGTCAGGAGTTCAAGACCAGCCTGGCCAACATGGTGAAACCCCATCTCTACTAAAAATACAAAAAATTAGCCAGGCATGGTGGTGTGCCCTGTAGTCCCAGCTACTCAGGAGGCTGAGGCAGGATAATTGCTTGAACCCAGCAGGCAGAGGTTGCAGTGAGCCAAGATCGTGCCATAGCACTCCAGCCTGAGTGACAGAGTGAGACTCGTTGAATTTACAGAAGTAGAGAGTGGAATGGTGGTCATCAGAAGCTGGGGGTTGGGAGCGAGATGTTGGTCAAAGAGCACGAAATTTCAGTTAGGAGGCATAAATTCAAGAGCTCTATTGAACAACATGGTGACCATAGCTAATCATGATGTATTGCATCATAGAAAACTGCTAAGAGAGTTGATTTAAGTATCAAAAAAAGCATGTGAAGTAATACGTATGTTAATTAGCTCAGTCTAGCCATTCTACAACATACACATATTTCAAAACATCATGTTACATATTTTTACGTGGCAATTTAAAAAATAAATGTAAAAAACAAAACATTAGCACCACCACCAACAACAACAAAACAGCGTCTGGCACATTGTAACTAGTCAAATAATGTTACCCTATTAGTAACAGTGCTGGGCCAAGGTGTTAAATGTATCAGAATTTTCAAGAAAAGGCAATAGCCTTAGAATGGATAAGATAGCGACAAATGATATATATTTTTTCTTTTTTTTTTTTAGTTCAAAATTCAGCAGTAAAATTAAATATGTCAACAGCTTATCAGAACTCAGTGGGCTGATCCCAATGGATTGTATTCACATTCCAGAGAGCATCATCAAGTAAGTCCTGACGGTTTCAGATATTTGTTAAGAAATAGTAGAAGTTGAGGCTGGGTGTGGTAGCTCATGCCAGTAATCTCAGCACTTTGGGAGGCCAAGTGGAGGAATCAGTTGAGCCCAGGAGTTTGCAGTCAACCTGGACAACATAGCAAAACCCCGTTTCTACTAAAAATACAAAAATTAGCCAGGTGTGGTGGCATTTGCCTGCAGTCTAGCTATTTAGGAGGCTGAGATGAGAGGATCACCTGAGCCCACAGAGTCAAGGCTGCAGTGAGCTGTGATCGTGCCACTGTACTCCAGCCTGGGCAATGGGAGTGAGACTGTGTGTGTGTGTGTGTGTGTCTGGAGAAGTGGGTTGGAAAAGAAGTCAGTTCTGCATCACTGGGGAAATGGCATTATCTTATTTTCAAAATAATATTAAATATCCTCCAATAAATAAAATTTTTCCTATAACCTATTGATAATTATGTTCTTTCAGATCCTCTTTCACATACTCTTTTCCTGGAGTTATTGATTATTGTTCATTTTTACCTTGAATTTTACTACCACTTAGGAGAAAATAACAGTTACACTGGCTAACTGGTATACTGTCTCTACTGGTTAACAGTGTATCAGTTTCTTGTGTCATTCCCACCCCCTACCCCCACCTTCTGCTCTACACAGACAAGACAGTCTTAGCATAGCTTAGATTTCTTTACACAAAGTAATTTATCTACATGACCCTAGGGAAATAAAAATAACTCTTTGTCTGTTTCTTCTAAGCCATTTTTTTTTATGGTTAGGTAGAGGGCATTTGCCCAGTGGTGGGTGGGGCAATGAGGAATGGTTTCCTTGCTTGCTTAATAGAGGGTAACGCAGAATCAGCATCAGCATCCTGCCCAGGTACTGAAGGTCCCAGGATGATGCTACAAAAATTAGGATGAAATTTAACAAAGTAAGTACTTGGAGCTGGGATTTTAAAACAGGGATACTGGAAAATGAATACTTGTATCTGGTACATTGTTGCAAAGAAGATTGTTTTCTATGTGTCTTTTTTTTTGTCCACTGTATCTGAATCACTAGTTTTGTTCATTTCATTTGAGTGGAAAGGGACTTAACAATTAGCTCAAAGAAAACAGGCAAGTATCATTCATCTTCCTCCATAAATGAATAGTAAAATGTACCTATTATTTGGGATTCGAAAAAAAGAGTCCTCTCACTTTAAAAAAAAAAAAAATTTAAAAGGCCCAACCTAGAAACTCAAAGGAAAGAATTCTCATGCAGTGTGTATCTATGATATAGAAAGCATAGCAGTGTTCTATTTATTTCATTTATTTGACTCCTATAGTAAACCCGTTTTACAGAGGCAGGGGAGATAACTTAATAAGAAGTTACTTATACACAGTGTAACTAGGAACCAGGAAGAGATGGAAGTGGAATTCAAATTCAGGTCAACCTGACATTCAAAATTCCCATGTCCTTTTCTAGTAGATTAATTTACCCCTTTTAGAGTATCCTTCGAAATTCAAAGCTCAGAAGTAGATGCATTTGGTTTTTCTACATAACCAATATCAGGCATGAACACGGGATACTGGTTGGGCTTACAGTGGTCAGTTGGCTCAGCTGAATTAAGTGGAGTGTTCATAAGATACTAACAACGGCTTCAACCTTCATTAGCTTCATAGCGTTTCCACAACCAGCACAACTCATAGCTCTGGGCTGCTGCCTCAAAAAGGTGTACTCCATCTTCAAAACCCATGTCTACTCTTTTAATTTAAAAAGTATGGAGGTGGGGGTGATGGTTCATGCCTGTAATCTTAGCACTTCGGGAGGCTGAGGAGGGCGGATAGCTTGAGTCCAGGAGTTCAAGACCAGCCTGGGCAACATGGTGAGACCCTGTCTCTGTGAAAAAACACTAAATTAGCCAGGTGTGGTAGCATGCACCTGTAGTCCCAGCTACTCAGGAGGTTGAAGGGGGAGGATTGCTTGAGCCTGGGAGGCAGAGATTGCAGTGAGCCAAGATCGCACCACTGCGCTTCAGCCTGGGTGATGGAGTAAAAAAACAAAAAGGAAAAACTATGGGAGCACTCACATTCTATAAGATGACAAGGACAGTCTCTCTTCTAGTGGAATTGAGCATCGACCACTTTCCAGGTAAAACTTCCATGGTGTGACAGAGGCAACAGAATGAAAAGTGAATGGGCTTTAGAGACTTAGATTTGAACCTTCCCTGCTACCTCTTGATGTCTCTGAGACTTCAAGTCCCCTATTAAAATGATTAATTATTAAAATTTTCTACATCTCAGCTTCAGCATCTGTACAGTGGGGAAGTAAGCTGCACTTCATGGAGTGGTCCTGAGGACTGAATGCAAATGGTACACAAAGCACTTGCACAGCCTCCCAGCACAGAGTTTGCATCCAGAGTCTTACTTATTGTTACACATGTTGCTTTTAGAGACTATCATATGGGAAGGTTCAAGTGAGAAGTTAAGTATACCCAGGACAGTTTTCATTCATCTGCACACATCAGTTTTCAAGGGTTCCATTTGGGAAAAGTTATTCAGGAGGAAGGGTTCTACTTGGAAAAGTTTTATTCTGGAGGAAGGAATTTACCACCATGCATGTGCTGCCCACATGTCCGTGTGTTTTTCTGTTTTCTGTAATTCATCTACTTGGGATGTCCTTTCTGCCATTTGTTACTGACTTCATTGCCTCAATTTCATGTTATGCAAATTTCAAATGGATACAAACCATGGCTCCTTTTTATCACTAAACAACATTCAAAGGATCTGATCTCAGCCACTCACAAGACCAGTCCTCAGCTGAGGTGGAGCCTGTCATCAAAGGGCTTAAATGACAGAAAAACTTGCCCAACCTAGAACCAAATTTATAATCATTGGTTACAGTTGATTCTCATTATTTGTGGCAATTATGTTCTATAAAGTCACTGCAAACACTTCATCAGTGAATACTGAACTAATGTTCCAAGGGAAAATACAGGTTCCGGCACACCTCTGGTCACAATCTTTTCATCAGTCAATCAATATATAACCTTGTTGTATGTGCGTTTCTGTTTAAATGAACCTGACTTAGTACATATTGTTGATTTGTGAACATTGAACTCATGGCCAACAGTAATGTAACTTGTGCCTAAACAAAGCTTATCTATTTTCTTCATAAGGCACACCACAGCCTTCCTGCTCTTGGGAATACTAGACAGTATTTCAGCACTATGCTTGAAAGCTAATTTGAACAACAAAATCACCAGTGAAAAATACAAAAATGAGAAAAGTATGGCCCTAAATAGGTTGTGAGAAGGTCACTTGTTCACAGTGTGAACAAAAAAACAGAGCCTCACACGTGGCCAGGTGGCAACGTGCACATTGGGCAACTCCAATTTTTCGCCACTCTGCTCGTGTCCAAAAGTGACCCAAAACGTACCTTTTATTGATTTTGTGGTTACAAATACATGTTAGTGACAAGGCAAATTTACAAATATAGAATCTGCAAATAATGAGGATTGACTGCATATATTCAAAATCATAAACATTGTTATCTAATGAAAATAAGATTTCTCCCAAATGCCAATTTTATTATTACAGTCATGCATCACTTAATGACAGGGACGTGTTCTGAGAAGTTCATCTTTAGGTGATTTCATCATTGTGCAGACGTCATAGAGTGGACTTAAACCTGGATGGTAGAGCCCACTACACCACCTAGGCCATCTGCTATAACCTTTTGCTCCTAGGCTACACACCTGTACAACATGTTACTGTACTGAATACCACAGGCAGCCATAACACAATGGTAAGTATTTATTTATCTAAACAGGGACAAGATACCATCCAATTACGGTGTTCTACTTTATGGGATCACTGCCATGTATGTGGCCCATCACTGACCCAAATGGCATTACATGGTGCATGACTATATTTGGATAGGCATTTTCTCTCATGATTTGGCTGTCGTTTAAATCGTTTACTTGTCATTTTTTCCATCTGTTTGCTCATTTTCCTTATGGCACTCGTTTTTTATCTCGTAAGGTACGATGAAGAGAGATCTTATAAGAGAAGTGTGAGGTAAAATCTCCTGATCTCCTATTCATGCTGGACCCTGTGTGTGTACACCAGTGTTTTACTTGTGGGTGACCTCAACATGCTACCAGAGCAAAGGTCACTGTATCCATCTTTTGTATGCCATTTCCTGTCTTTGTCTTGTGTGTAAAGCTGTTGAGGTCAACCTAATTTGCAACTGAAACCCACTAAACCAGATACATCACTGACTTGGCCCAGGCTGCAAGCTAACTTGAACTGTACCCACCAGACTGACATGGATGATTTCAGCTTGATTCAGCCAGCATGTTTCTGATCCCTTTGCAACTTTTATATCTACTTTTTATGAAGGAATTTGTAAAGTCAATGTACATAAACAGTGAATGGGAGGAAACGACAGCATATTTAATGGAAGGAGTGCATCTCAGTGCTCCAGAAGCCAGTTTTGAAAAGCACATATGCACCACTTTCGTTTGGCTCTGCTTTGCTAAGTGACTGTCTCATGCTCTGCTTGCTTCTTTTTTGTTTCTTTTCCACACCAATAATTTTTGCTCCTCCAGACTGGATGAAGAACTGAGGGAAGCATCAGAAGCAGCTAAGTAAGACTTGGTTTTCATTTAGCAGCTGGCATGATGTTGGCTTGCATTTCAGAACTGAATTGGGAAAATGTGCATGCCTGGTGTTTTATTCCTGCTTCCTGACAATAATGCACATTAGAAATTCTCTTTCTCCTATGATAGATGTAATCTCTATTATTCTTACTACAATCTGTTTTTCCCTGTTATTTTGGTTATACTGAGGAATGCATTTGTCACTGTGGTTGTTTTTTAATGTATATGAAATTCTAGGCACCACAACAAAAGAACACGTCACAGGCACTGCCACGTATAGTGTGACATCCAGATGATCATTGGGTATTGAGGCAAGAGAACCTCATTAATGCATATCAATGGGGAGGAATAATAGCACATCGAAATTTGGCATACTGGCTCTGAGTGTGGTGGCTCACACCTGTAATCCCAGCACTTTGGGAGGCTGAGGCAGGTAGATCACTTGAGGTCAGGAGTTCAAGACCAGCCTGACCAACATGGAGAAACCCCATCTCTACTAAAAATACAAAATTAACTAGGCATGGTGGCATATGCCTATAATCCAAGCTACCTAGGAGGCTGAGGCAGGAGAATTGCTTGAACCCTGGAGGCAGAGGTTGCAGTGAGCCAAGATGGCACCATTGCACTCCAGCCTGGGCAACAAGAATGAAACTCCATCTCAAAAAAAAAAAAAAAATTGTAATACTTTTGTAGAATCAATTTCATGGCTAAGAGTGAAAACAACAACAACTGACTTAATGACTTTGGAAATATTGCTTAACAGCATCTGAGCTATTTTGATGAATAGAAAAAAATCCATTGCCCACTATTGTTAAAGTATAATTCTCAAAAAGGCAAAATTATAACTCTCATGCAAATATAAATGAACACATGCTATTATTAAATTCAACTAATTATATAATACAGGAACCACTAAGGTGTTAAGGCCAGTTCAAAGAACATTTGAGCAGCTAGATATCTATAGTTAATTTATAAAAAATATTTGGATAAGATTGTTGGGTTAGATACAAAACTGGTTAATAACCAACAGGGCAATAAACTGTAATATGGAGCTTGCCTTTTCCACTGGACTGAAATTATTTGCATTTCTGCTGGACAAGAACTACAAGTTAACCTCTGCCTCTGTTGAGTTGTAAAATAGCTCAACCAATAGAAAGTCAGCCCAGCACTGCTTTGAAAGAATTTCCAGCCATTCCCTTTTCTCGTTTCCAAGTTACAAAGAAATTTTCTCTTAATACACATTAGATATAATCAAGTACTATTTGAAAAGTTTGCTGTATTAAGCACATTAAATTTCTTCCCCATTTTAAATGTTGCTTATGCTGTTAATTTTTATAACCAGTTCCCATTTTATTAGACATTGCAAAAGCAGAAGGCCTGGACAATGTCTCAACAGCTATAAATTCTGAATAAATAAAATCTAATAGATGTTTTCTGCCTAGTTGTCAATGCCAATTCCTCATTAAAACAATCCACTTAGACATTTTTTCCCCTGTGGTACATTTTTATTGTAAGTAACCTATAGGATTATTTCCTTGTAGTGTGCCAATCTTTTGTGTTAAAAATTAAAGGATAGGTTTTTGCTTTAGAAAGTTTGGGGGAAGGGTGCGCCAAGATGGCCATGAGAAGGCAACACCAGCATGCAGCTCCCAGCGAATGAGATGCAGAGGGCTAGAGGACTTCACGTTTCCAAGTGAGGTGCCGGGTTCTGGTGGGACTGATAGGGCATTGAAAATAGCCCAGGGAAGAAGCCACAGGGTGAGAGCCGCCCAGGGGGGCAAATCAAGATGGGGTGGGGGCGCATCCCCACCTGAAACGTGCTGCCAGCTTGGAGGGTCATGGGGACTTCACCCCCTTGGTGCTCTGATTTGGATCCTGTGCTTACCTCATCCCTCCTACAACCCCTGGTCCATGAGAGCCCTGCCAGATGGTGGGGCACTGATACAAATCTGAGCGGAGGCTCCCACTGGGTGAGGCAAGTTGTCACATGGCCCTGGGCAGAAGTTTGGACTAACTCCAGTGGGACGGACGGTCCCACAGAGGGAGGCAGAGTTGAAAGCTAGGAAACAGACCATAAGGCCTGGCAGGCCCCATCTCCACAGAACTCAAACTGAAGTCCTTACTAGGGAGCTTGGCAGCAAATACATCAGCTTGACCCCAACCAGGAAGACTGAGCTCTGGGAGAGATGCCATTGGGAAGGCAGGGCCAATCTCACCTGCAAACAAACTCCAGGGAAGGACCACCCACCCAACAACGTGACTGAACCCGAGAGAACCCAGCAACGCCCTCTGCAGGCTAAAAAAGATATAGCTCCAACCACAACAGAAAACATGTCCACTCAGAGACTCCAGCTGAAATCACAAACTTCAAAGCTCAAAGGGAGATAAATCCACAAAGATGGGAAAAAAACAGCACAAAAAGGATGAAACCATCAAAGAACAGAACACCTCTTCTCCTCTCAGAGATCACAACTCTTCACCATCAAGGGAACAAAATGAGACAGAGAATGAGTTTGACAAATGACAGAAGCCTTCAGAAGGTGGGCAATAACAAACTTTTCTGAGTTAAAAGACCATGTTCTAACCCAATGAAGAGAACCTAAGAACCTTGAAGAAAGGTTGAACAAAATGCTAACAGAATAACCAGCTTAGAGAAGAACATAAACGACTTGATGGAGCTGAAAAACACAGCATGAGAACTTTGCAAGGCATACACAAGTTTCAACAGCCAAATCGATCGACCAGAACAAAGGATATATCAGAGATAGAAGATCAAATCAATGAAATAAAACAAGAGGGCAAGATTAGAGAAAAAAGTGAAAAAAAATGAACAAACCCTCCAAGAACTATGGGATTATGTGAAAAGACCTAATCACTTGATCAGAGTACTGAATGTGATGGGAAGAATGATTCCAAATTGGAAAAACTCTTCAAGATATTATCCAAGAGAACTTTCCCAACCTAACAAGGCAGGCCAATATTCAAATCCAGGAAATACAGAGAATACCACAAAGATATTCCTCAAGAAGAGCAACCCCAAGGCACATAATTATCAGATTCACCAGGGTTGAAATGCAGAAAAAATTCTAAGGGCAGCCAGAGAGAAAGGATGAGTCATCCACAAAGGAAAGACCATCAGACTCATAGCAGATCTCTCGGCAGAAACCCTGCAAGCTAGAAGGGAGTGGGGTCAATATTCAACATCCTTAAAGAAAAGAACTTTCAACCCAGGATTTCATATCCAGTCAAAATAAGCTTCATAAGTGAAGGAGAAATAAAATCCATTAGGGACAAGCGATTGCCAGGAGATTTCATCGCTACAAGACCTGCCTTCAAAGAGCTACTGAAGGAAGTACTAAACAGGGAAAGGAACGACCAGTACCAGCCACTGCAAAAATGTACCAAATGGTAAAGAACAATGACTCAATGAAGAAACCACCTCAACTAATGGGAAAAACAACCAGTAACAAAATGGCAGGGTCAAATTCAAACATAACAATATTAATATTGAATGTAAATGACCTAAACATCCCAATCAAAAGATACAGACTGGCAAACTGGATAAAATGTCAAGACCCATTGGTGTGCTGTATTCAGGAGACCCATCTCACATGCAAAGACTCAAATAGACTCAAAATAAAGGGATGAAAGAAGATCTACCAAGCAAATGGAGAGCAAAAAAAGCAGGGGTAGCAATCCTAGTCTCTGATAAAACGGACTTTAAACCAATAAAGAGCAAAAGAGACAAAGAAAGGCATTACATAATGGTAAAAGGATGACTGCAACAAGAAGAGCTAACTGTCCTAAATATATATGCACCCAATGCAGGAGCACCCAGATACATAAAGCAAGTTGTTAACAACCTACAAAGAGACAGACTCCCACACAATAATA
Organism: Cebus imitator; assembly: GCF_001604975.1. Taxonomy (NCBI): domain Eukaryota; kingdom Metazoa; phylum Chordata; class Mammalia; order Primates; family Cebidae; genus Cebus; species Cebus imitator. Next base: position 2,591,886 of record NW_016107465.1, on the reverse strand, counting down.
GTGGGAGACTTTAACACTCCACTGACAATATTGGACAGATCAACGAGACAAAGTCAACAAGGATATCCAGGACTTGAATGCAGATTTGAACCAAGTGGACCTAATAGACATTTACAGGACACTCCACCCCAAATCAACAGAACACACATTCTTCTCAGCACCACATTGCACTTACTCCAAAATTGACCACATAATTGGAAGTAAATCACTCCTCAGCAAATACAAGAGAACAGAAATCATAACAAACAGTCTCTCAGAGCACAGTGCAATCCAATTAGAACTCAGGATTAAGAAAAGCACTCAAAACTGCACAATCACATGGAAATTGAACAACTTGCTCCTGAATAACAAATGGATAAACAATGAAATGAAGGCAGAAATAAAGATGTTCTTTGAAAACAATGACACAACAGAGATCCCATGGGACACATTTAAAGCAGTCTCTAGAGGGAAATTTATAACAATAAATGCCCACATGAGAAACAAGAAAAGATCAAAAAACGACACCCTAACGTCAAAATTGAAAGAGCTAGAGGAGCAAGATTAAAAAAACTAACAAACAAACTCAAAAGCAAGCAGAAGACAAGAAATAACTAAGATCAGAACAGAACTGAAGGAGACAGAGACACAAAAAACCCTTCAAAAAAATCAATAAATCCAGGAGCCAGTTTTTTGAAAAGATCAACAAAATAGACCACTAGCTAGACTAATAGAAAAGAGAGAAGAATCGAATAGATGCAATAACAAACAGTAAAGGGGAGATCACCACTGATTCCTCGGAAATACAAAATACCATCAGAGATTACTACAAACAGCTCTATGGACATAAATCAGTAAATCTGGAAGAAATGGGTAAGTTTCTGGACACTTGCACACTCCCAAGACTAAGCCAAGAAGAAGTTGAAACCCTGAAGAGACCAATAACAAGGTCTGAAGTTGAGGCAGCAATTAATAGCCTACCAACCAAAAAAAGTCCAGGTCCAGATGGGTTAACAGCCAAATTCTACCAGATATACAAAGAGGAGCTGGTACCATTCCCGTTGAAACTATTTCAAACAGTACAAAAAGAGGAATCCTCCCTAACTCTTTCTATGAGACCAACATTATCCTGATACCAAAATCTGGCAGACACACAACTAAAACAGACAATGACAGGCCAATATTCATGATGAACATTGATGCAAAAATCTTCAATAAAGTACTGGCAAACTGAATCCAACAGCACATCAAAAAGCTTATCCACTACGATCAAGTAGGTTTATCCCACGGATGCAAGGCTGGTTCAACATGTGAATCTATAAGCATAATTCACCACATAAACAGAACCAAAGATAAAAACCACATGATTATCTCAATTGATGCAGAGAAGGCCTTCAACAAAATTCTTTATGCTAAAAACTCTCAATAAACTAGGTATCAGTGGAACATATCTCAAAACAATAAAAACTATTTACAAGAAACCCACAGCCAATATCATACTGAATGGGCAAAATCTAGAAGCATTCCCTTTAAAACCAGGCACTAGACAAGGATGCCCTCTCTCACCACTCCTATTCAATATAGTATTGGAAGTTCTAGCCAGAGCAATTAGGCAAGAAAAAGAAATGAAGGGCATTCAATTAGGAAAAGAAAAAGTAAAATTGTCCCTGTTTGCAGACAACATGATCATATATTTTAGAAGACCCCATCGTCTCAGCCCAAAACCTCCTTAAGCTGATAAGCAACTTCAGCAAAGTCTCAAGATACAAAATCATTGTGCAGAAATCACAAACATTCCTATACATCTAGAACAGACAGAGAGCCAAATCATGAGTGAACTCCCATTTACAACTGCTACAAAGAGAATAAAATACCTAGGAATACAACTTAGAAGGGATGTAAAAGATCTCTTGAAGGAGAACTACAAACCACTGATCAAGGAAATAAGAGAGGACACAGACAGATGGAAAAACATTCCATGCTCATGGTTAGGAAGAATCAATATTGTGAAAATGGCCATACTGCCCAAAGTAATTTATAGATTCAATGCTATCCCCATCAAGCTACCATTGACCTTCTTCATAGAACTGGAAAAAAACCACTTTAAACTTTATATGGAACCAAAAGAGAGCCTGCATAGCCAAGACAATCCTAAGCAAAAAGAACAAAGCTGGAGGGATCATGCTACCTGACTTCAAACTATATTAGAAGGCTGCAGTAACCAAAACAGCATGGTACTGATACCAAAACAGAGATATAGACCAATGGAACAGAACAGAGGCCTTGGAAGCAATGCCACACATCTACAACCATCTGATCTTTGACAAACTGGACAAAAGCAAGCAGTGGGGAAAGGATTTCCTATTTAATAAATGGTGTTGGGAAAACTGGCTAGCCAATGCAGGAAGCTGAAACTGAGTGCCTTCCTTACACCTCACACAAAAATTACCTCCAGATGGATTAAAGATTTAAACATAAGAACAAACACCAAAATAATAATAATAATAATAATAATAATAAATAGAACACCATAAAAACCCTAGAAGAAAACTTAGGCAACACCATTTAGGACATAGGCACAGGCAAGGACTTCATGACTAAAACACCAAAAGCAATGGCAACAAAAGCCAAAATAGACAAATGGGATCTAATTAAACTTAAGAGTTTCTGCACAGCAAAAGAAATAATCATTAGAGTAAACTAGCAACCAACAGAATGGGAAATAATTTTTGCAATCTACTCATCTGACAAAGGGCTAATATCTAGAATCTACAAAGAACCTAAAGCAGATTTACAAGGAAAAAACAAATGCATTCAAAAGTAGGCAAAGGATATGAACAGACACTTTTCAAAAGACGACGAATATGTGGCCAACAAACATATGAAAAAATGCACATCATCATTGGTCATTAGAGAAATGCAATTCAAAACCACATTGAGATACCATCTCATGCCAGTTAGAATGGCGATTATTAAAGAATCTGGAGACAACAGATGCTGGAGAGGATGTGGAGAAAAAGGAACACTTTTACACTGTTGGTGGCAGTGTAAATTAGTTCAACCATTATGGAAGACAGTGTGGCAATTCCTCAAGGACCTAGAAATAGAAATTCCATTTGACCCAGCAATCTCATTACTAGGTATATAACCAAAGGAGCAAAAATCATTCTATCATAAAGACACATGAATAGGTATGTTCACTGTGGCACTGTTTATAATAGCAACGACCTGGAACCAACCCAAATGCCCATCAATGATAGATTGGCCAAAAAAAAATGTGGCACATATACACCATGGAATACTTTGCAGCCCTAAAAAATGATGTGTTTGTGTCCTTTGTAGAGACATGGATGAATCTAGAAACCATCATTCTCAGCAAACTGACACAAGAACAGAAAACCAAACACCTTATGTTTTCATTCATAGGCAGGTGATGAACAATGAGAACACTTGGGCACAGGGAAGGGAACAACACTCACAGGGATAGGTCAGGGGGTGGAGGTGGGGGAGGGATAGTGAGGGGTGTGGGGAGGATGGGGAGGGATAACACTGGGAGAAATGCCTGATGTAGGTGACGGGGGACGGGTGTGGGGGGATGGAGACAGCAAACCACCATGGCATGTGTGTACCTATGTAACAATCCTGCAGGATGCAGGATGTACATATGTATCCCAGAGCCCAAATATAATTAAAAGAAAAAGACAGATGACCAATATCTTTAAGCAAGACAAATTCAGAAGCTATAAACAAACAAAAAGTTTTGCATTAGTGGAATTTACTGTTATAATATTCCAATCTTCTCATTGTTTCAAGATAACTGACACCTAATTCGACTAACAAAACTCAAAACTGTGTACTTTTTTATTCTAAAAAAGGTTTCTTAGTCTTGATCCCAACTGTTGCAAATAAGAAGTTGTGGAAGTGAGGAAGATATTAGGAATCCAGGAACTGAGTGTTGGTGTAACACACCCTTTAGCATTTATCTGCACTCATATTGCCTTGTGTCATGAGATTTCCCAGAGGGAGAACTCTCAATGAGTTTCTCTCTCAGATTTATTTTTTCAGGATAACATATTTATGAAATTAAAGAGCCATTTTCAAGACAAAAGATAGGGGGAGAGAACATCAATAATTTTTCAAACCTATTTATAAAGTCATGTTATCATGTTTCTTTCATTATTACCATGAAATCTTGCTTCCTTCAATAGAATTGTTTCCTCTATATTTACACTCTTTCTGCTTAGCTGCCACAGTAAAATGATTATTGTTTTAGGGTTGGTGGTGTTGCTTTCTCTTTTTTCTCTTACATCCACCATTTTGTTCTCTTCCCTACCCGCTATCTAACCTCCCCTGACATGTCTAAATGGTTCAGATAGTCCTGAGATGCTTTGATATCCCTCCTAAAGAAAGCATTATGCTCATGCCTAGTACATAGTAGATGCTCAGTAAATTTATGCTGCATAAATTAACGAATTTGCTTAACAGTCAGTTCACTGCTGTTGAGCAGTGGTTCTCAAACTTTATTGTGCATTACAATGACCTGGAGCACATGGTAAAACACAAAATCCCAAGTCTCACCCCTAAACTTTCTGATTCAGCAGCTGTAGAGTGAAGCCTAAAACTTTGCATTTCTGGCCAGGTGAGGTTGCTCACCCCTGTAATCCCAGCGCTTTGGCAGGCTGAGGGGGAAGGATTGCTTGAGGCCAGGAGTTAGACACCAGCCTGGGCAACATAACAGAACTCTTATCTCTGAAAAAAAAAAAAAAAATTTAATTAGCCAGGTATGGTGGTATGTGCCTGCAGTCCCATCACATGGGAGGCTGTGAGCTAATTGATCTTCCCACTGCACTCCAGCCTGGGCAACAGAGTACGACCCTGTCTCAAGAAAAAAAAAAAAATCTGCATTTCTAACAAGTTCCCAGTGATGCTGATGCGGCTGGTCTCAGGACCCAGCTTTGAGAACCACTGCCTAAAAGTCAAGGGCCAAATAAAAATAATCAGGTTTGTTTCAGAAGTCTATGCTCTTGCTTTGGATTCAGTGGGTAAGCCATCAGCCTGAAGAATCCTCCCTCTAGGATTTTTTGATCCTGACTTTTTGATGGTAACATCACATGTATGAGGAATTGAAATATATGTGCACATTTCAAAATGTCTAAGGAGAAAGAATTCTACTCTGTTGACCCCACAGGTGATTGGAATGCCTTAGAATCCTACCATCTCGGCTACCAGCAACATCTTTCCAACTACCTTTTAGCCTCTGAAGTTGTCCCTGAGTTCTAGGAGAGACTCTATAATAAACATGATCACTGCAGATATATGGTTAGAAGCCAGATATACCCAGGTTCTTCCTGTTGACAGATGCACCTGACTTTCCACATGACTTGTTCAGAAAGCTGCAGGCCGGGTCTAACCAAAGGCAAACATACACTTGGTCAGGGAACAAAACCTATCTGCCCGCTGTCCTGCTTTATTCCCCCTAGTGTCTCCCAGCATCCTCCCTATCCCCTCACACATACCACCACTCAGCCTGCACCCCAACTCTAATAGACTTCAGAAGGTGATGTGCTCAGCCTGCCTTATCTTTTTTTAAAACCTTAGTTCCATACAGGAAAGCAAGTATTATACCTCTGAAGGATAAATAGCATACATAGATCCATTCTTATTTTGAACATTGGGAAGCATCCATGTGTTGCCTTTGGAGCGACAGTATTAAAGGGTTTGCAAATTGCTATTTTCCTTGGGAGGATGACTCAAAATTAAAAAGCAGCAAAGCCGAGTTTGGAAGGTTGCCCTTTCTTGATTCCATTCCAGATTTGCTATGTTTTTCTAGCACACTGTCAACACTTACTTGACTGTCCTTGCTCACTGGAATTGTCAAATATTCCCTATAAAAATATCAGACCACCAGCAAGAAGGGTAGGGAGTGAGGAAGGAAGGCTGCTATCTTGCCTGGGGAGATAGTCTTCTGCCATTTTCAACAAAACACCTGACCTTCATCATGGATCCTCTTATGTGCACACAGATAAATTAGCTTGTGAAATGATGTTACAAAGAGGACCACTGCATTTAAAAAGGATTGTAAAATCTCTTTAAATAGTGTTTCTCAATAATAAAATATTTATGGGAAGTAGGGCACGGTGGCTCACGCCTGTAATCCCAGCACTTTGGGAGGCCGAGGTGGGAGGATTGCTGGAGTCCAGTAGTTCAAGACCAGCCTGGGGCAACATGGCAAAACCCTAGCTCTACCAAAAATACAAAAATTAGCCAGGCATGGTGGCATGCCCCTGTAGTCCCAGTTACTTGGGTGGCTGAGGAAGGAGAATGGCTTGAACCTGGGAGGCAGAGGTTGCAGTGAGCCGAGATAGCACCACTGCACTTCAGCCTGAATGACAGGGCAAGACTCTGACTCTGTAAAAAAAAAAAAAAAAAAAAAGGGAGGTGTATAAAAGTTGAGGTGTAATAAGAATTCATCAAGAATAGAAAAAAAAATTGAAATTTGCTAACAGAGAAATCACATTAGTATGGAATATCAAAAATAGCTAATATTACACAAAAAGCACAAATGCCTAAAAACACTTTTATTTCATTATTCTGTATGGTTACATTTGTTTTCTGGGCATACTCAGTTGAGGTGAATGGTAGGATTCGTTTGTATCACCTGGACACAGCGCAGCTGTGTGGAGTGGTAGGTGTCCTGTTATTTCCAGAAATAACAGTAACAACAAGGAGAGCTGACACTGACATTTTTTTCTCAGTGTATTGGAGAATCCTCATTCTCATTAAAACTGATAGTTAACTATGTTCACGGATGAATAAAATTAGGCTGCTTGAGAGGGATTTTCCTGTGTGTGTGTAAAGTATTTCATTATTGGGGTACCAATACAATTTTGTAATATGTCCCCTGAATAAGACAAGTTGAAAAAGCAGGAAAAAATGAGGACAGAGGAGGTGTTTGGAGTTTTTAATCTTTGCTTTGTGTTTTTATATCGTGGGTCATCTCTATATTTCAAAATCGATGGCAAGGGTTACAGCTTAATATCATCATCTGTTCAGGTATGGATTGGTGCAGTATTAGCAATGGGACCACATTAAACAGTTTCAAATGCCCCAAATCTGTTATGCTTTCACAGTGGTGACAGTGGGGAAATGTTGACTGCTTTCTATTTTCTCCTTGCTCTCAGAACTAGCTGCCTTTACAATGATCCAGAAATGTCTTCTATGGAGAAGGAGTAAGAATTCACCATCAGTAATAGCTATGTGGTTACTTACAGTGTTGTATGGCTGGGCTCTGAAAGACTGAGGACTGGGTAAACCCTATGTAGATGTTCAGCTGTCCTATGCTCCATTCCTGAAATTAGAAACTTGAAGCTAAATTTGCCAGGTTCACACCATTTCACTCACCATCACCCCTTACATTTCTTAAGGACAACCTATTGACATGACATTCTATTTTTCCAATCAAAAAGAGAAGAAAATGAATATTAGGGCCAGATGTAAGAACATTTGGGCAAGAGGAATGCAATTCTGCTTTCTGAGTGACATCATCTCTATTTTAATTAGTGGAAGTTGGAACTTCCATTTAATCCTTTGGTGGAATGGAGAGAAAATGTGCTTGTTTTGCAACGTCCAAGAGGAATTCGAGCCTGGATGAGACTGTAGGAATAATCTATTTGGATGATTACCATCCTGTGAGAAGCTGAAATCGGACACGTAGTGAATTCTTACCACATTCCAGACTGTAAAAAGCTTTACACGCAGTGTCTGATTTTAATCCTCAGAATAAGTTTATGGTACATTTCACAGATGAAGAAAGAGAGGCATAGAGAGACAACCTGACCAGTAGACTGTTTTATAGCTATAAAAAAGGCCCAGAGCTGGAATTTGGACTTTGGCAGTATAGTTCCAGGGCCAATGGTTTTTAATGGAAAGAGGTGGTCTTAATGCTGCATGGGTGTACCACCTCCAGTTTAATGAAGGACAGAACTACTCACCTAAGAGAACAGAGCGAATTAGTGGCCAAGTCAGTTTCAGGGAATAAACTGTGGTCACCAAAAAGCTTTCAGAGAGAACTTGGTCATCCAACAAGAAGCTTCTAATTTGATTTGAGTTGTGGAGAAGCTACTATTGTCCTTGTTCCTAGGAATCAGGAAGCAGAGGGAAAGGCCAATATTAAAGTGTCGCTATTGTCACCTTTTGCTGTCTTTGGACCTCTTTTCCATTGAGGTCTAAAAGGAAGTTGGAAAATTATAGTGAAATATCTCTGCATTTGCCATGCTGACATTGCAGCTTAAAGGAAGTTTAGGCACAAAAACTCCAGAGACAGTCCCAACTGAAAAAGCGCATGAAGAACACAGACTGGGCCAGTTCTGGATGCATGCCTATGAGTTAGCCCTGCTCTGCAAGGAATTTTTTTTTTTTAATAAAATTTTTAAAAAAGAACAAAGACTACAAAGAGACTTTTGAAATCACACAGCTATTTTTCCAAAGGTCACTCTTGTCCCAGCTCTTTTCGATGAAGACAACAATTGCTTCAAGCAAATTGGCACATGAAATTCTGCAAAGCAATAATATACTGCGATGCCCCAGTCTGTGATAATTCTTTTTGAGACGATTTCTTCCCTCAGCCAAACAGCGCCTTTAGCAGTTAACGGAGCCCACAGTTAACAAACAGCATGGAGGGCACTTCTGGAAGCCCAGCCAATGGCCGGCCCGTCGCTGCTACATCCTGGGGCTTACCCACTTCTTTGCCTGCCTTGTCTGTCTTGCTCCTTATTCCTATGTATGGCTGTTTTGGTTGGGAAAGGGGAAAGCATTGCTTCTTGTTTGGGTTCATTCCGGGGGTGGGCATGGAGGAGGGAGGGATACTACAAATTGTTATTGTTACTTCCCACTTTTTAGAAGAACACATTCTTCTCAAGGCTTCCCTTTCTTCAGCCTTCTCTTTCCTGAGCCTTTAAGAGGCACATGATCACAGTGTGGACCGTGAGATCGGGATCAGGGACATGAGCAGCCAAGATTTTTTTTTTTTCTGACTTTGGCCCTGGATTTCTGGCTTTCTTTAGTATTAGAATGAGGGCTTCATTTATCTTCTCCTGGCTCCTTTACACTCCAGGCCATCAGGGACAGAGGAGCATTCTGTGTGGAAGCATTTTACACCTTCCAGAGCTGGTACTGAACGGGCAAAATGGGCAAGGGTTCTTCTAATGGGCTCAATCAGGCCAAGAATAAGATGGAGTGTGTGCTGACACTGTAGTGGCCTCTTATTTTCCTCAGATAGAGAAGGGAAGGTTATGCCCATTTTCTCCTTCTACATAAAATGCAGATGTTTTTATTCATTATTAAACAATATTGTCAGACAGTTTGTAAGGACCTCATTCCATACATGTTAGACACAAAAATGGCCTGTTGTAAAATTATCAGAAGGTTGCTCTGTCTCAGGAAAAAGTTGCTTATAGAAAACTAAGCCCATTTGCCCCAAGATTAAGAATATTGAATTCTGATTAAAAGTAATTTTTTCCCCAAAAAGGATACTGTTAAAAAAATATATAGCCCTGGGTACTTGTCTTTTTCCCTTTTAGGTTTGGATTTTATGAATTCCTTCATGCTCTACAACTTGCAACATGCCTCTTTATATTTTTACATATTTGTTTAAATTACAATGATCAAAGGTGGCTCTATCTGAGGAAGCTTAAATTAGCAGCATTGTTAATAGCTTCATTAACTCCACAACATTGTATTCTCTCAAATGTTCACCTTCCAAGTGGTTTCCTGTATTTACTTACAAGAAAATTTTTCACTTTTGACTATCTCATTTATTTCATAAACTGGGCAAACAGGCTCGTCTTTTAGCTTTTGGGTTAGCAAAAGCTGAAGGGAAGAATTAAAGCCTAGAAGATTTACAAAAAAGTCAGTATGAGAAATAATTGAGGCTGGGCGTGGTAGCTCACGCCTGTAATCCCAGCACTTTGGAAGGCTGAGGTGGGTGGATCACCTGAGGTTGGGAGTTTGAGACCAGCCTGACCAACATGGAGAAACACCGTCTCTACTAAAAATACAAAATTAGCTGGGCAGGGTGGCACATGCCTGTAATCTCAGCTACTCGGGAGGCTGAGGCAGGAGAATCACTTGAACCCGGGAGACGGAGGTTGCAGCAAGCCAAGAGCACACCATTGCACTCCAGCCTGAGCAACAAGAGCGAAACTCTGTCTCAAAAGAAAAGAGAAATAAATGAGATGGGCATCCTGGTGTAAGTGTTGGTTCAGGGTCCGGGATGGTGAAATAAGGTGACCATGTTCTTTAAGCTTCACAAGACTATTTCAGATATTCTGCCACATTCACAATTTTTAGACAATGTGCCTCAAATTTTGGTTTAGTAGATATTCTCTGGATGTGGGAGAAAGTCAACCAACACCGTGAGAGAGAAAATAAAATTCCAATTGCCAAATCAAACTTACTACAGATTTCTGGGAACAACTGCAGCCAGGAAGGACATTTTAAAAGCAGAAACAATATTTTTTTTTTTTTTAAATGACCTGGTTTATAAAAGTATGTAAGAAAAAGATCTTAGGGTCACAGTGGATAGAAAGAGGAAACCTCCAAATCAAACTCTGCAGGTAAGAAAACAAGTCAGAACTAGAAATATTCATGATGACTTGGCTTCCCAAAGGAGACAAGATTGGTGCAAGTAGGGTAATAAAGCAAAGAGCTATTTTCTCATTTCAAAAAAAAACAAAACAAAAAACAAACACTGAGGTCCTATTGCTGCTAATAACATACATTACGATATGATATGCTCACTATATATAATTGAAAATGCATTAGCAAGTTGTGAGAGTTATGATTGTTCCATTTTACAGATACAAAAATGGAAACTTAGATAAGGTACGTGACCTGGCCAAGTCCCCATTGCTAATAAGTGATGGAATTGCTGACTATATTTCAAATGAAAGATACTTTACTACCGTAAACTGGATGGGCAGACAGCGTGAGTTACCAGTGGCTTTATCTGCAAAGCTTCTAGAATGAATGCACTCAGCTGCTGCAAATTCCACAAGTAAAGCACAGTAACCTTTTCCACATGCAAGCTTATGGCTCGGAGGCAGAGACAAGCAAAATCCACAGATATGTCCCAAATCACCCTTTTCAAACTAATAGTTTCTCTTTTATCACAACTGAAATTCCTCCTCTATTTACTGGCTTTTGGTTTTCTTCCTCTTGGGTGCATGCGGTAGGAATCCACCCAAGAGGATTCGAGCAAGTTTTAGGCTTACTCCTCAGATATTTGGGAACCCATTTGACCTTCTGAAAAACAAGCTTTTCTTTAGTTATAAACCTCCATCTCAGTAAGGTAGGCTCACCCTTTTTCACTCAAATCCTTTAGCTCCTAGAAAATGTTTGGTGTTGTTTTATTGCTTACCATTTCTTACTATTCATCACGTGTCAGACATTACTTACTTCAGGCAGAACATGTGTTTGCTTCACAAGGAAAGGTCATTTATTAAAAATAAGTAAAATGGCACGATTTCCAGAATGCACTAATACTCCTTTATTTTAATTGACTTTGGGAATGAGCCTTCCCATGAGTTTTTTACTTCCCTGGATCATTTTGAAAAGGTATAAAATGCTTCCAGAAACGATTTTGTAAAAATAAACAGATTTCATATTTTGGAGAAAGGCCTGATGAGAAGACTGCATTTTACCAGATTTTTCTATTGTAAGAAACTTGCATGATTTAAATATTTTCAGTATGTCCTTTGAGGAAAAAAGCAAACACAGTGCCACCCACATCATTACTAAATGTTTCTCATTTGGTTTCTCACTCTTTCTTTTCTTCACAGTATTGACTTGAAGCTGAAAGAAAAGCCCTAGCTGGCTGCGCTGGAAGAAGAGGATGCTTTTTCTGGTTCATGATTCTGTTGAAACATATCTACCTGGAGGAGACAGGGCTGATGTTACCTTTTTCCACTTTGCACTACCTGGTGCCATTCTAAATTTCTAAGGGGAGTAATAGGAAGGGAGTTTGTTTACTCTTAACATGTTTCATGAAATTGTGTGTACTGTCCTGTTTTGCCAATTATGTGCCTCAGAGATTTTAGTTGAGCCTTAGCAAGAAAGTAGGACCTTCCATTTCAATACTTCGTTAACACGGTGCAGTGATATTTTGTCCCTTAGACTGGTGTTTACCAGTAAGATACCTTTAATCCACTATTAACTGTGAGTGGATTTGTTTCCATAGATTAGCTGGATTTCCCTTTGGTGATTGCATTAGGTTTAAAGTACCCAGGGCTCAACTCTCCCCAGGAAAGTTACCCCTGTATAACTCCACCTTTAAAATCCTAAGCCCGATGAGGGCAACCATGAACCCCACAAGGTGTAAAACCATCATCAGCTAAGTGCTCACTTTGTTCTTGTTTGCCAGAATCTCCTTTAACTTCTCAAAGGGAAGCCAGGCCTTCTATCCACGTCAAATTCATTCTAGTTGTCAAATTGGGCATCATATTTTATGTAAATTGGTCTTATAACAGATTTTTCTGATGAATGTTGATGACCTCCACGTTGCGAAATTTAAGAATCAGTGTTACACGTTTGGTAGTTCTCTGAGCTTCAGACCAGAAACTCAGTTCAAGTTGTTCCTTTTTAAGTGCCAAGAACTCAAGTGTAAGGCAGCCTACTCAAACATCATTTGGTAGCATTCAGTTATCCATGAATGCTCCTCTCGCGTGCATTATAAAAAGTGCTCTGCTTTAAAACACTGTCATCAGATCACAGGCTTAAAATTAAATATGAGTATATGCTTTCATGTACCAAATATTTCCTTTATAGCCTTCATCCACCCTTTAAAATGCCAATGAGATTTCAAGTCTGTAGGCCTCTAGCAGAGAGGCTGGCAAACCACAGTGAACTCTAGCTCAGCACTGCAAGCTAAGAATGGTTTTCACATTTTGGGTTAGAAAAAAATTTTTGAATATTTCATGACACATGAAAATTATTCAAATGTTAGTACCCATAAAGAAAGCGTACTGAAACACAGCCACACAAACTTGTTTTTGTACTGTCTACAGCTACTTTTCATACTACAACTGCAGAGCTGAGCAGCTGCAACAGCCCGTATGTCCCACAATGCCTGAAACATTGACCATGTTTAGAGAAAAACTTTGCTGACCCCTGCTCCAGCAAATGCATCCTTTCCTATTCCACCCCAAACTGTATTTAGATAGTTTCTCTAACAGAACAGACAAATGGGGCTACAAACTAATTTGTTTTTGTCAAAAATCAATGTTTTGACATCCACAGACAGTAAGATAAAAGAAATGACCTGCTATGAAAGATGAGGAGCCCTAGCCACAAGATCACAGCTTAGGTTGCTGTTGCCAGAAGGAAGTCTTCTTAGAAGCACCCTTTTTAGCAGGCGTTGCTGAGGTCTGTGCCTCCCTCTGGGAACCATTCTTAGTCCCCAGTGTCACCTATTCCAAAGAAGCTCACAGAAATAAAAATGAAGGGGATAGAAGGGTTTCACCATAGACTGATGGTAGAAGATTCACTGGGGAGAGCTGTCCAGAACACTTGGAGCCCTGGGTATAAGGAGCCTGGAACTGCTTTGAAACAGACAGGTGATTGATTTTCCCTGACCTCATATCTTCACGTCTGCCTCCTCCTGTCCTCCCACACACACCCACACGCACGTAGGTCATCCCTCTTTCCTCCATAAGCCTCTATAGTTTTCTCTTTTCTCCTCTTGATCCTTTCAACCTCATGTCTTATTGAATTGTATGTTCTATGGGATCTCCTTCCTCATAACATATGGCTTGTTGGACAGGAAAAACCCTACAGCCCACCCTCACTTTGAAAGCCCAAATTATGCCTCTCCCAGAACGTCATGTTGACATAAATACAGTTACCCAGTATTCCTGTTTGTTCACCTATTTGCTACTTTCACTCAGTAGCGTCCCATTTTGTAAAATGAATTCCATGGCCACCCTGTCACAGGAAGTAATAAAGAATCCAGTGTTCAGTGTAGTGGTGCCAACCTGAGGGCGTAGAGCTGTTCATAGAGGGCTCCTGTTATAGCCTAACAGACATAGCAACAGTCTCACCATTTATTTATATGTATTTTTTAACTTGTCCAGCTCATCTATGGAAAACTACTCAGGTGGTATGCAGTTTAGAGCCTCATCTTCCTACATGAAAATTGTAGGCATTTGTCCCAATCAGTGATTTTTTTTCAGCTGTTCTGTGGGCTGCATAACCACTCTGATATTTAGGTATCTGCTATTTTATTATCTTAAAAAGACACATTAATTTAATTGCATGTGCTAGAGAAAAGCTACCATGTAAATTCACCCCAAGTAAATAGAATCCTAGATGAATTCTAGAAAAATAATCCCTAAGCAGATAGGTAGACAGAGGTAAACATTCACATGATTCAGCTCTCTAGCTCTTGCATTCTGAGCATTCTTGCTTTGGTTCTGACTTCTGGGAACTGCTTTGCACGTCTCCTGTAGATCTGTAGTTAAGGGAACCAAGGGGTCATTGGGGCAAAAGTATTGTTTCTCAAAGCTCCTTGGTTGAGAGAAAGAACCAAAATCTGCACAGAAGATACTGTCAAGGAGTGGGAAAGTTTGCTTGAGGGCAGTAGCTCAGTGTGGAAGAAAATCCAGAAATTTCTGTTGAAGCCATATAATGTTTTATGGGGTCATCCTCTAAGACATTCTCTGAGGTGAGGAAATCGCTACTTCTAGCCTTCATCAAGATGTAATTTTAAATATTCAGTTATGGTATTATGTTTGCAACTCTCGTCTTATTACCATGCCTCCGTAGTTTGTTCCCTTAGAAACATTTAGATGTGCACAAATTAATCTTTTATATATCTAAAGGTTTTTCTATCATATATTGGATTGCTCAGAATAAAGTATCTATTAGACTTCGTTTTGGTAAATAAATTCTCCCTAATGTAGATGATTAATATAAAAATCTGTAATGATACAATATATCTATATAGCCTCATGGTATAAATCAGAAATAAATATTGATTCTTCATGTTATGGTTTTCTTTCTTTGAGTCAGCAAGAATCTTTCTCTGGCTTCAGTTTGCAGCAGTTTTATCGGGACGTCAGTCCAGCTTGGCACTTGGTACTGGAGGACTGTATACATTTTGGATTTTCTGGTCACTCAAACTTTATTCTCTCCTCATTTTTGCCTTTCATATCTCAGAGTTCAACACACCAAGCTTTTAAACTGTGTTATTTACTCTTTGGATAAGCGATTCTTACTTTGGAAACATCTCCATGTTTCATGGTTACTTGATTTTTGTCTTCTCCTTTCTCTGCCCTTTGCCTTTTTATGGCATATATTTATTTTTAAATTAAAATGTGTTAAATATTATTTTGTTTTTAGTTGGGTTTTACGCCACACACTTTCACAACCTTTAGGCAAAACCAGAGTTGAGAGTCACCACTGTGCTATTTTTTAACTTAATAAACACATGTGTACCTCTGAGAAGGTTGTTGAACTACTCAAATGAGAAATTGCTCTATAAAAAGTGAGACATTGCGTGTTCTCGTGATCTAAAAATCAGTTCTGGTAGATACTGTCCTCTACTCAAGAAAGGGAAGAAGCAGAAGAAAAGGCTGACAAGTAATTGCAGGCAAAGGAAAGGCATTCAGCTACAAGATATGCTGCTGCATTCATTCTGCTCCCGGACCTAACTACGGTGGTGGAAACTGGAGGCAGGCTAGGTGTCCAGCGCTGAGGAAAGGGCTGGGTAAAGCGTGGTGAATACACCCTGTGGTATACCACAGGGTGTGAGAAACAACAAACTATATGTTCATAAAGCAACACTTAAATCATATGGTAGAGTGGGAAAAGAACAAACGATGTTTAGAGCATAGTGCCACTTAAATAACGCTTAAACACACACACACACAAAACTACATATTATCCAAAATCCACATGTATTTAAGGACTTAACCCACGTACTTGAATGAGGGTAGGGCGTGGAGATCAGGGATAAAGTTGGGAGCCTGATTAAAAATCAAAATTATAAGGGGCCTTTTATAAGCTGAAGTTAAAAATAAATGAGGACAACTGAAACTTTCAGTTGTTGAAGCCAAGACTTTCAGTCATAGATTACAAAAAAGCTGAGTTGGGGCACTGTGGGTCCCTGAGGAGGTATTTCCTTCTACAGCTTCTCTTGTGTGCCATGTCCCTGGCTGGCTGTGTCCATGTACGGCTGCGTGCCAGAAGCCCACCCCAGGTTGCATCATCCTGTGCAGTCATGGAGGTTTTAATTCAGCTGGTGCCTTTTGACACATCAATCTTCGCTTCATGGAGCAAGGAGACTGCTTTTCGAGGCTGATTTTCCTAGATAGTTTCATTCACTTCCGTTCAAAATAACCCTCTTTAACCAGGCAAAATTATTTCTTCTCAATATATAACCATTCTAATGATACTCAGACGTTAGACACTGATTAACTGCTACCCATGATCTGTCTAGCCTTACTTCTAGTGAGGGACCTATCGCCCTTGACACTGGATTATGCTTTCCTTGTGAAACTTCTGCCTTAGACCAGTGGGCTGAATTACCCTGCCTTCCCACTGTATTCACTGTCTATTGCTATATTAACAAATTACAGTTTATTCTCATTTTCCACAATAGTTATAACCTATAACGTCACCAAGAACACTGAGTTAGTGAATACTGATCCATTACTCCTGGGGCAGCTAGTCAACATAAGCTTGTTTTATGTGCTTCGGTTTAAGGAATTCTTATTTAATATATATTGTTCCCTTGATAATGCTGAATTCACAGCCAACAACCCGAATATAACTCACAGTTGAATGAAGCTTCTGCAACATGTATTTTCTCCTAAGACACATCACAGCCTTCTTACATTTAGGAATCCCAAATAGCACCTCATCACTAGTTTGGGGGCCATTCTAAACAGTGAAATCAGCAAAAAGCACAATGCAAAAAAGAAAAGCAAAAATATATGAAACTACATAGCTGTGAAAAGGATACTTGTTGCTGAGAGCTGAAACGAGAGGACAGAGCCTCACCTTGTGTGGCCTCAGCAGGGAGTGTGTATCTCAGGCAATTCAAATTTTTCACTGCTCTGCACATATCTGTAAATGACTGTGAAAGTGCTGTGAGCAGTGATTTTAGGGAGACAAATTTTAGTAAGCAGGCAAATTTGCAAGTGCAAAACCCGTGACTAATGAAGATCGAGTGTATTCCAAAATTTAGTGGCTTAAAACAACACACATTTATCATCTCAGTTTCTGTGGGTCAGGAATCCAGACACCTTAGCTGGGTCCTCCACTTCAAGGTCTCTCACAGGTACAATCAAAGCGTGAGTCCAGGGTCTCTAACAAGACACAGCCAAAGTTCAGCTGGGACGGAATCTGCTTCCAAGCTCACCCTCATGATCATCAGCAGGGTTCGGTTTCTCTATGGTTGCTGGACTGAGCACCTCATCTCTTGCTGGCTGTTAGCCAACGTTTGCTCTCAGTTCTTTGCCTCATGGGTCCCTCCAGCACAGGAGCTCATTTTGTTGAAACCAATGACAAAGATTGCTAGGAACTTACAATTTTTTGCAACTGTCACAGAATTGACATTGTTTCACTGTTGTTCTGTTCTGTTGGTTAGAAGTAAGTCATGGGCACAGTGACTTACTGGCTGCCCCAGGATCGATGGATCAGTATTCACTAACTCAGTGTTCTTGGTGATGCTATGGGATTATGCTTGTAATCTCAGCACTTTGGGAGGCTGAGGTAGGCAGATAGCTTTAGCCCAGGAGTTTGAAACCAGCCTGAGTAACATGGCAAGACCCCGTCTCCAGAAAAAATATAAAAATTAGCCAGGCGAGATGGCACTTGCCTGTGGTCCCAGCTACTTGGGAGGCTGATGTGGGAGGATCTCCTGAGCCTGGGTGGATCTCTTGAGTGTGGGAGGTCAAGGCTGCAGTGAGCCATGATTGCCCCTCTGCACTCCAGCCCGGGTGACAGAGCAAGATCCTATCTCCAAAAGAGAAAGAATTAAAAAAAAAAAAAATTTGTAAAGAAGTCAGTCACTAGCAGGGTGTAACTATCAAGAGGCAGGGATGATTGGAGGCTGCCTGGAAACTCTGCCTACCATACCCCCAATGCCTTCTGAACGTTCCTCTTTGAGCTCCTCTATTTTCTCTTACCCATCAGTGAAGGTGTTTCTCACTGTTCAGAAGGAGGCTTTTCTGCTCTTTCTCCATGACTTCAACCAGCACAACTCTTCAGATTATTCAAATTCTGGTTTCAATCTCAGACTACAAACTCCCACCATCATATCTCTGTGCCCCCTCCAATCTCTGAGAAGGGGGTTAGTATATTCTTACTTCCCTGAGCTGATGAGACCATTTCTGTACTACCTCATTGTCTTTGAAATTACACATACTGGGATTCAACCTATTCGAGAGGATCATGTCCTTCCCATTAATCCCAGCAGAAGACCCGAGGCTACATTTCATTGGACTGGCTTAGTTGCCTGACTGTCTATGAGCCAACCACTGTAACAGGAGGGGTGGATCATGCAGGCTTAGTTGGGCCTGGGTCGTATGTTTAACCTTGGAGAGACAGAAGGGAATCAGCCCCACTCAAGCCATAGTGACCGAAGCAAGGGAGTGGTGACTGAATCAAAGGAAAATTGGTTTTCAGAAGAAGTGGAATTAAATACTAGGCAAGATTAACAGATTTCCAGTTAGGACATCTGAGCTGGCCTTTAAGACTAAGCAGGCTATCAGCGGGGCACACAGGTGAGGTGTAGAGGACATGGTAGTCCCCAAGAAAGACCAGCTCCAGAGCCAGCCGTCACTGCACATAGTGGAACCAGCAGGATGGGCCATTCTGGCCCCTGCAGGCTGAGTTTACCTTTCAGGTTTACTTCAAATTATGTCACTGGCCAGGTAGGAAGGACTGTGGAGGGAACTCTAGTCTCTGCCATATGCACTGGATAATACTAAAAAAAGCCACTGAGCCTCATAAAAAGCTCTCCTGCTTGTAGAAGTCAATGGAGAGGGCTGGGCGTGGTGGCTCAAGCCTGTAATCCCAGCACTTTGGGAGGCCGAGGCGGGCAGTGGCATTCGAGACCAGCCTGACCAACATGAAGAAACCCTGTCTCTACTAAAAATACAAAAATAGCCAGGCATGGTGGTGCATGCCTATAATCCCAGCTACTCAGGAGGCTGACGCAGGAGAATCGCTTGAACCTGGCAGGCAGAGGTTGTGGCAAGATGAGATGGCACCATTGCACTCCAGCCTGGGCAACAAGAGCAAAACTCTGCCTCAAAACAAAAACAAAAACAAAAACCTCAATGGAGAAGGGATTTCCAGTGATTTCAAATATAAAAATATTTGCACATTTTATGTTTAAAATTATTTTCTCACCAGAAAAACAATTTCCAAAAGTCCATATTGGTTGGATAACCAGTATGAATAAAAAAACTTGCATAGTATTTGTTGTTGTTGTTGTTTTTGTCATCATTAGAAGTAGTTCACGGCCAGCCATGGTGCCGCACTCCTGTAATCCCAGTATTTTCAAAGGCTGAGGCAGGCAAATAGATTGAGCCCAGGAGTTACAGACCAGCCTGGGCAACACGGCAAAACCCCATCTCACACCTGGATAACACAAAAATTAACTGGGCTTGGTGGCACACACCTGCAGAGCCAGCTACCAAGGAGACTGAGATGGGAGGATCACCTGAGTCTGGGAGGTCAAGGCCTCAGTGAGCTGTGATCCTGCCAGTGCACTCCAGTCTGAGTGACAGAGCAAGACTCTGTCTCAAACTTTTTAAAAAAGGAAGTAGTTCATGATCATTTAAAAAAATACGTAAGTAGAGAGAAGAGGAAAAGAAAACAATCTACCCTAGCATCACCACCTAAGCATAAGCACACGAACATTTGCTGGGACTTAACATTTATATGACACACACAGGATCACACAGCTGGAGAATGAGAGAATTGAGGTCAACACAGCACCAATGGTTCTTCCCTGCTCACTGGAATCTTTCTGATGGTGGTTACTGATATCTCTTGTCATTAATTTTCTCAGTATAAAAAATAGTTTCATATCAAGATGGCCGAGAGAAGACAACACCAGAATGTAACTCCCAGCGAAGGAGACACAGAGGGCTAGAGGACTTCATGATTCCAAACGAGGTACTGGGTTTATTTCAGTGGGACTCATAGGGCACTGAAAATAGGCCCAGGGAAGGAGCCACAGGGTGAGAGCTGCCCAGGGGGGCAAATCAAGAAGGGGGTGGGGTGGGGCAGGGCACATCCCCAACTGAAATGTGCTGCCGACTTGGAGGGTCAGGGGGGACTTCACTCCCTCGGTGCTCTGATTCGGATCCTGTGCCTACCTCATCCCTCCTGCAACCTACCATCCACAAGAGCCCTGCCAGACGGTGGGGTGCCGTGCATGGTTGATGCAAACCTTCATGGAGGCTCCCAGCAGGTGCGGCAAGTTGTAGCAGGGACCTGGGTGGGAGTTTGGACTAACGCCAGCAGGATGGGCTGACCCACAGAGGAAGGGAAAGATGAAAGCTGGGAAACAGACCATAAGGCCTGGGAGGCCCCACCTCCACAGAATTCAAACTGAAGCCCTCGCTAGAGAGCTTGGCAGCAAATACGCCAGCTTGACCCCAGCCAGGAAGATCCAGCTAGGGAAGGAGAGATGCCATTGGAAAGGCAGGGCCAATCTCAACAGCAAACACACTCCAGGGAAGGACCACCCACCAACAACCTGACTGAACCCGAGAACCCAGCAACGCCCTCCACAGGCCAAAAAAGATATAGCCCCAGCCTCAACAGAAAAAAGTCCATTCAGAGACTCCTCCTGAAATCACCAACTTCAAAGATCAAAGAGATAAATCCGCGAAGATGGGAAAAAAACAGTGCAAAAAGGATGAAACCATCAAAGAACAGAACACCTCTTCCCCTCCCAGGGATCACAACTCCTCACCATCAAGGGAACAAAACAAGACAGAGAATGAGTTTGATGAATTGACAGAAGTAGGCTTCAGAAGGTGGACAATAACAAACTTCTCTGAGTTAAAAGACCATTTTCTAACCCAATGAAAAGAAAATAAGAACCTTGAAAAAAAGGTTAGACGAAATGCTAACTAGAATAACCAGCTTAGAGAAGAGCATAAACAACTTGA
>NW_016107465.1:2550723-2570678 GCF_001604975.1 Cebus imitator | reverse complement strand
AAAGGATATCAGAGATAGAAGATCAAATCAATGAAATAAAATGAGAAGGCAAGATTAGAGAAAAAGTGAAAAAAAATGAACAAACCCTCCAAGAACTATGGGATTATGTGAAAAGACCTAATCTACGCTTGATTGGCATACGTGAACATGACGGGAAGAATGATTCCAAGTTGGAAAACTCTTCAAGATATTATCCAAGAGAACTTTCCCAACCTAACAAGGCAGGCCAATATTCAAATCCAGGAAATACAGAGAATACCACAAAGATATTCCTCAAGAAGAGCAACCCCAAGGCACATAATTGTCAGATTCACCAGGGTTGAAATGAGGAAAAAATCCTAAGGGCAGCCAGAGAGAAAGGTCAAGTCACCCACAAAGAAAAGACCATCAGGCTCATAGCGGATCTCTCAGTAGAAACCCTGCAAGCTAGAAGGGAGTGGGGTCAATATTCAACATCCTTAAAGAAAAGAACTTTCAACCCAGGATTTCCTATCCAGCTAAACTAAGCTTCATAAGTGAAGGAGAAATAAAATCCTTTAGGGACAAGCAATTGCTGAGAGATTTTGTTGCTACAAGACCTGCCTTCCAAGAGCTACTGAAGGAAGCACTAAACAGGGAAAGGAATGACCAGTACCAGCCACTGCAAAAATGTACCAAATGGTAAAGAACAATGACTCAATGAAGAAACCATGTCAACTAACGAGCAAAACAACCATCCAGTAACAAAATGGCAGGATCAAATTCAAATATAACAATATTAATATTGAATGTAAATGGCCTAAACGCCCCAATCAAAAGACACAGACTGGCAAACTGGATAAAATGTCAAGATCCATCAGTGTGCTGTATTCAGGAGAACCATCTCACATGCAAAGACTCACATAGGCTCAAAATAAAGGGATGAAAGAAGATCTACCAAGCAAATGGAGAGCAAAAAAAAAAAAGCAGGGGTAGAAATCCTAGTCTCTGATAAAATGGACTTTAAACCAACAAAGATCAAAAGAGACAAAGAAGGGCATTACATAATGGTAAAAGGATCAATGCAACATGAAGAACTAATGATCCTAAATATATATGCACCCCATGCAGGAGCACCCAGATACATAAGGCAAGTTCTTAATGACTTACAAAGAGACTTAGACTACCACACAATAATAGTGGGAAACTTTAACACTCCACCGATAATATTCGACAGATCAATGAGACAGAAAGTCAACAAGGATATCCAGGACTTGAACACGGATCTGAACCAAACATACCTAATAGACATTTACAGGACAATCCACAGAATACATATTCTTCTCAGCACCTCATTGCACTTACTCCAAAATTGACCACATAATTGGAAGTAAATCACTCCTCAGCAAATGCAAAAGAATGGAAATTGTTAACAGTCTCTCAAACCACGGCACAATCAAATTAGAACTCAGAATTAAGAAAAGCACTCAAAATCACACAATCACATGGAAACTGAACAACTTGCTCCTCAATGATGCATGGATAAACAATGAAATGAGGGCAGAAATAAAAATGTTCTTTGAGACCAACGAGAATGAAGACACAACATACCAGAATCTCTGGGACACATTTAAAGCAGTGTCTAGATGAAATTTATAGCAATAAAGGCCCACATGAGAAACAAGGAATGACCTAAATTGACACCCTATCATCAAAATTGAAAGAGCTAGAGGAGCAAGATTTAAAAATCTCAAAAACAAGCAGAAGACAAGAAATAACTAAGATCAGAGCAGAACTGAAGGAGACAGAGACACAAAAAAGCCGTTCAAAAAAAATCAATGAATCCAGGAGCTGGTTTTTTTAAAAGATCAACAAAATAGACAGACCACTAGCTAGACTAATAGAAAAGAGAGAAGAGCTGGGTGCAGTGGCTCACGCCAGTAATCCCAGCACCTTGGGAGGCCGAGGCGGGTGGACCACGAGGTCAAGAGATCGAGACCATCCTGGTCAACATGGTGAAACCCCGTCTCTACTAAAAATACAAAAAATTAGCTGGGCATGGTGGCGTGTGCCTGTAATCCCAGCTACTCAAGAGGCTGAGGCAGGAGAATTGCCTGAACCCAGGAGGCAGAGGTTGCGGTGAGCCGAGATTGTGCCATTGCACTCCAGCCTGGGGGACAAGAGGGAAACTCTACCTCAAAAAAAAGAGAGAAGAATTGAACAGATGCAATAACAAACAATAAAGGGGAGATCACCACTGATTCCTCGCAAATGCAAAATACCATCAGAGATTACTACAAACAGCTCTATGGACATAAATCAGTAAATCTGGAAGAAATGGATAAATTCCTGGACACTTGCACACTCCCAAGACTAAGCCAAGAAGAAGTTGAAACCCTGAAGAGACTAATAACAAGGTCTGAAGTTGAGGCAGCAATTAACAGCCTACCAACCAAAAAAGCCCAGGTCCAGATGGGTTCACAGCCGAATTCTACCAGATATACAAAGAGGAGCTGGTAGCATTCCTGTTGAAACTATTCCAAACAATACAAAAAGAGGGAATCCTCCCTAACTCTTGCTATGAGATCAACATTATCCTGGTACCAAAATCTGGCAGAGACACAACTAAAAAAGACAACTACAGGCCAATATTTGTGATGAACATTGATGCAAAAATCTTCAATAAAATACTGGCAAACCGAATCTAACAGCACATCAAAAAGCTTATCCACCATGATCAAGCAGGCTTCATCCTAGGGATGCAAGGCTGGTTCAACATACACAAGTCTATAAACGTAATTCACCACATAAACAGAACCAAAGACAAAAATCACATGATTATCTCAACAGATGCAGCAGAGAAGGCCTTCAACAAAATTCAACAGCACTTTATGCTAAAAACTCTCAATAAACTAGGTATCAGTGGAACGTATCTCAAAACAATAAAAGCTATTTATGACAAACCCACAGCCAATATCATATGGAATGGGCAAAACTAGAAGCGTTCCCTTTAAATCTGGCACTAGACAAGGATGCCCTCCCTCACCACTCCTATTCAATATAGTATTGGAAGTTCTAGCCAGAGCAATTAGGCAAGCAAAAGAAATAAAGCACATTCAATTAGGAAAAGAAGAAGTAAAATTGTCCCTGTTTGCAGACAACATGATCATATATTTAGAACACCCCATTGTCTCAGCCCAAAACCTCCTCAAGCTGATAAGCAACCTCGGCAGTCTCAGAGTACAAAATCAATATGCAAAAATCACAAGCATTCCTATACACCAATAACAGACAAACAGAGAGCCAAATCATGAGCAAACTCCCATTCATAATTGCTACAAAGAGAATAAAATGCCCAAGAATATGACTTACAAGGGATGTGAAGGACCTCTTCAAGGAGAACTACAAACCACTGATCAAGGAAATAAGAGAGGACACAAACAGATGGAAAAGCATTCCATGCTCATGGTTAGGAAGAATCAATACTGTGAAAATGGCCATACTGCCCAAAGTAATTTATAGATTCAATGCTATCCCCATCAAGCTACCATTGACCTTCTTCACAGAACTGGAAAAAACCACTTTAAACTTCATGTGGAACCAAAAGAGAGCCCACATAGGCAAGACAACCCTAAGCAAAATGAACAAAACTGGAGGCATCACACTACCTGACTTCAAAGTATATTACAAGGCCACAGTAATCAAAACAGCATGGTACTTATACCAAAACAGAGATATAAACCAATGGAACAGAACAGAGGCCTCACAAGCAATGCCACACATCTACAACCATCTGATCTTTGAAAAACCAGACAAAAACAAGCAATGGGGAAAGGATTCCCTATTTAATAAATGGTGTTGGGATAACTGTCTAGCCATATGCAGGAAGCTGAAATTGGACCCCTTCCTTATACCTTATACAAAAATTACCTCCAGATGGATTAAAGATTTAAACGTAAGAACCAACACCATAAAAACCCTAGAAGAAAACCTAGGCAACACCATTCAGGACATAGGCACAGACAAGGACTTCATGACTAAAACACCAAAAGCAATGGCAACAAAAGCCAAAATAGACAAATGGAACCCTAATTAAACTTAAGAGTTTCTGCACAGCAAAAGAAACAATCATTAGAGTAAACCAGCAACCAACAGAATGGGAAGAAATTTTTGCAATCTACCCATCAGACAAAGGGCTAACATCTAGAATCTACAAAGAACTAAAGCAGATTTACAAGGAAAACACAAATCCATTCAAAAGTGGGCAAAGGATGTGAACAGACACTTTTCAAGAGATGACAAATATGTGGCCAACAAACATATGAAAAAATGCTCATCATCATTTGTCATTAGAGAAATACAAATCAAAACCACATTGAGATACCATCTCAAGCCCATTAGAATGGCAATCATTAAAAAATCTGGAGACTGATGCTGGAGAGGATGTGGAGAAAAAGGAACACTTTTACATTGTTGGTGGGAGTGTAAATTAGTTCAACCATTATGGAAGACAGCGTGGCAATTCCTCAAGGATCTAGAAATAGAAATTCTGTATGACCCAGCAATCCCATTACTGGGTATATACCCAAAGGATTATAAATCATTCTATCATAAAGACACATGCACATATATGTCCACTGCAGCGCTGTTTACAATAGCAAAGACCTGGAACCAACCCAAATGCCCATCCATGATAGACTGGCCAAAAAAATGTGGCACATCTACACCATGGAATACTATGCAGCCATAAAAAAGATGAGTTCGCGTCCTTCGTAGAACATGGATAAACCTAGAAACCATCATTTTCAGCAAACTGACACAAGAACGGAAAATCAAACACCGCAGTTTTTACTCATAGGCAGTTGATGAACAATGAGCACACCTGGGCACAGGGAAGGGAACAATACTCACAGGACTAGGTTGAGGGGTGGAGGGGAGGGGAGGAGAGGGATGGCGAGGCGGGGCTGCGGGAAGGATAGGGAGGGATAATACCAGGAAAAACACCTGATGTAGGCGATGGCGGGGGAGGGGGGAATGGAGACAGCAAACCACCATGGCATGTATGTACCTATGCAACAATCTTGCAGGAAGCAGGAAGTGCACATGTACCCCAGAGCCCAAATACAATAAAAAAAAGTTTCACATTCTTTTCTGAGTACTACCCCCCTGGGTACATGCTTATTAGAAAAAAATATGGAAAAGAAGGTAACAATCACCCAGTATCCCCACTCAACCATATTATTATAAATATTAAGGGAAAATCTTTTCAGGGGTAGTTCTATGAATTATATATGCATATATAATTCATTATATATTATTCTATATTATTGCATAATTACATATTGTATATTACATAATATATTATGTATATAATATATAGTTCTATATAATATATTATAGTAATATTATATAATCATTTCTTCAGCAAATACTGCTATCACAGTTGCTCTTGACTTTTTAGATCTTTTTTACTGTTCTAAAATTATATATAATTCCAAAATACATCATGTATCTATTTACATATAGAAAGAGAGAGATAAATGAATGTTTGCATACTTAGTGTTACGAACATCTTTCCATGTCCAAAAATCTGTTAGTTTCGGAAGTGGAGAAAAACAATTTTGAGCTACAAGGGATACACATACATCTTACAGGGACAGAATGAGGATTCCCAATTGTAAGCCCTTTTTAGTAAATGCTCTAAGAAAGTGTGGTCGGGGCTTATCACAGATGGCAGTTTGAAGAAACACTGAATTATTTTGGCAGTCTGGAGCTTTCTCAGGCAGGTATTTTAAAGGAGGCTGGGTCTCCTGGCCTAGGTCATCTTAGGCAGGTCGTCTTGAGCTAACTTAGCTAAACTAGCTAGAGCTAACCTACTCAAGGTCTTGATTTTTTCCACACCTCTCCCTACATTAAAAGACTTAAACAGACACTAACCCAGCGTCTAGGTTTTTGCCATAATCTGTAGCTGTTACAAGTCAAGGTTGAGGCCTAGCCAAGAAGAAGGCTCAGAGGGGTCTGGCTGGAGTTTGAACCAGGAGAGAATCTTTGCCAGTGCTCACTAACATGGGACACTGACATCTTTTTAATCTTGACCATGCCGATAACAAGAAAAAAAACACCATTGATTTTATTTGCACTTCCTCAAAACTAGTAAAACCGAACACCTTTTATATATTTCTTGTCATCTGTATTTCTTATTTTGTGAGTTGACTATGACTTTTACCCATATATTACAAATATTAATATATTTGTATATTAACATACATATTTGTAATATATGAGTATATAAATTAGAAAGCATATATTACAAATAGCTATTTGTCAGTTGCAAACAGCTATTGTTTACTGATTTGTAAGAGTTAATTTTTTAGTTTAAAAATTTAAAAACGTTTAATATATTTGGCATTAAATTACCTACCTTGGGGCACATTTCCCTATAGACTCTCAAATACTATTCCTGTGCCTCTAAGTGTCAACTCAAGAAAAGTTTTCAGCAGCAAATTCAGTCAGTCCAACCACACTCTACCCCAACTCTGTTCCTGAGGCTCTGTGAGACTAGGAGGCCACTGTGGGACCCTGGCTCTTAAATGTAGGTACGCAACTCTAGACAGTGGAACAGACACATAAGCTGAACCAGCTGGGCTTTATTGAGATCTGGTCAAGCCTCTTCCTCTCCCTGTCCCACTCCCTCCCTCAAGGCGGGAGAGAGCAAGGAACAACTGATGATACTGTGTTAGAATGCAAGTCCATCTCAAAGAGATGTCTACCCACATATTACTTCTAGTTGATACTTTCACGGATAGAAAGCCCTGGAGTCTGGTTTACAGATAGGTTAGTTTAACAGATTCACAGCCTTGTAGAAAAATAAAGAGAGAATATAGTTGGAGGACTCATTTGGTCCACCTCTGTCTCCTATCATAGAGGTTAGCGGGGGCTTGTGAGCTCCTTAGGGGAGGTGGGAGACACCAAGGGCCAGCCCTATAAAAGCACAGCTTTCTCGAAGATCACAAGGAATGTTGGTCTTCTGAAGTCACTCATATATATATATATATAAATTTTATTGTGTTTTAGGTTTTGGGATACATGTGAAGAACATGCAAGATTGTTGCATAGGTACATACATCCTTTGTAGGGACATGGTTGAACCTGGAAACCATCATTCTCAGCAAACTGACACAAGAACAGAAAATCAAACACCACATGTTCTCACTCATCGGCGGGTGTTGAACAATGAGAACACATGGACACAGGGAGGGGAGCATCACACACTGAAGTCACTCTTGAGGAACGATGGAATGGCCAATGAGTTCTGAAGCAAAAATAGCCTCACCCCAACCCCCACCTTCAAAAGTGAGAATATCTCATAAATCAAAACTATAACACAGAAAAACACTTTCTCCAAACTGAGAATACAGAAAGGGTCAATCCATTCACCTGAAGTTTGGAGAACATGATACCAGGAAAGGATCACTGATCCAATGGGAAAGAAAATGAGCGATAAATTCAGCACTTGATAACACTGACTGTTCTTACAGTCCAGGAGCTGCTTTCATCTTCCCTTACCTGTCCTGTTCTCGCCAGTGAAAAATGATCTAAGAAGAGTAACTGTCATAGCAGTATTTGCTGAAGAAATATCTTTCGACAACTAGAATGACTTTGAAATTGAGTTATCACTTAGGATATAAGTAAAGGAAGTGCATATAGAAACTCTTGCTGTGTTTCTAATTTTAATTTTTCCTCAAAATATTTAAAACTTGTAGGCCAGGCACGGTGGTTCACACCTGTAACTCCAACATTTTGGGTGGCTGATTCAGGAAGATCACCTGAACTCAGGAGCACAAGACCAGCCTGGGCAAGATGGTGAGACCTTGTCTCTACAAAAAAAAAAAAAAAATCCTAAAACTTAGGTAGGCATGGTGGCAGACACCTGCAGTCCCAGCTATTTGAGAGGTTGAGGCAGGAGGATGGGTTGAGCCCAGGAGGTCGGGGTTGCAGTGAGGCATTATTGAACCACTGCACTCCAGCCTAAGCAACAATAGAGCAAGACTCTGTCCCAGAAAAAATAACAAAATTTTAAATGCAACAGGGGTTTGTTATAAAAATTTCAGACAAAGATGTATGTAAAGGAAACTCTCCTTG
The DNA here is from genome assembly GCF_001604975.1 of Cebus imitator. NCBI lineage: Eukaryota > Metazoa > Chordata > Mammalia > Primates > Cebidae > Cebus > Cebus imitator. Next base: position 2,562,578 of record NW_016107465.1, on the reverse strand, counting down.
TATCACGCATTTATTGTTGTGTTACAAATAACCCCAACACTGAGTGGCTTAAAACAATACCATTCATTCATTTTGCTCACTAATCTACAATTTGGGCAGGGCTCAGAAGGAATAGCTCATCTCAATTCCACACAGCATCTGCCAGGGCAACTTGGTCGGGGACTGGAGGAACCACTTCCAAGAAATCTGGCTAACCTGGATGACAAGTTGTTTAAAATATTACTAAATTTAAAGCTATGATACGCCTGAAGACATATATTGCCTAGGTGATTTTAAAGGAAAATGAGAGTTGTAAGTAAAAGAAGTATAGCTTTCTCCCAATTGTTGAAGTACAATTTTCAAAAAGTTAAATACTTAGCCAGGCATGGTGGAGCCCCCCTGTAATTCTAGCTACTTGGGAGGCTGAGGCAGGAGGACCACTTGAGGCCCAGGATTGCAGTGAGCTGTCATCATGCCACTTCACTGTAGCCTGGGCAACAAAGTGAGAACTTGCCTCAAAAAAGAAAGTTAGAAACATGACTTTCATATAAACACAGGTCAAAGATGTATTGAATTCATTAATTATTTTAAGTAAGATATTAAGACTGGTCAAAAGGACAAAAAACCGGAGATGTAACACCAGGAATGTTCAAATGAATTACTTAATAGATGAAAATTTAGGTACTATCCAATTGAGCAATAAAACATCATCTTTGGAGTTATCATTTCTACCAGCAGAAATCAACTATACCTCTACTGAACAATACTCATTTCTGGAGAGATTACCTTCATTCTTCAGTCTCCGTCCATGTACAGATGAAGTTGTCCCCATAGCAAGTCCTGTTGTCCCAGATGGTTATGTAACTCAGGACTAGTCCAAAGGAGCATCCCATTCTCCCAGTGACAGATTCAGAGATGGGTTTGTGGCTCAACAGGAACCTGGAAGACACAATGCGATTTGGCAGGGACTTTTGTGAGAGCCACCACATTTTTAGGGGCACTTGAATCTGGAAGGTTTTTAGGTCTGAACTTACTGGCAGGCGTCCTGCTATCATAAGAAGCCTGACAATGAGGAAGCATAGAAGAATGGAGACAAACAATAGAAGGAAACAGCATCCTGACGACTTTAACTGAGCCCCTGAATCAACTGTGCTGCCTGACTGCAATCTTAACCCAAGACTCTTCTGTTCTGCTGGTCAATATATTTCTTTCCTTCTTGTTTCTTGTTTAAGCCAGGTAAAGAGATTCCAAATGATCCGGGATATAATACAAGGGGTTCTCTAGCCCTGGTTTCTTCTGTGTTAGCTCATTAAACATATATTCACTTTTCTGGGTTGCAGTTCCTCCTTCTGTAAAAAGAACAAGCAATACCTACTACAAAGAGTTATAAAGATTAAGCAAGTAATAAACGTAAGTATAGTATACCTTCATACTACCATAATAAAAGAGATGTCTATCTGATGCTTAATTTTTCTAAATTAGATTATATCTGATTCTAACCTCCTGCTATGGTCTGAATGTTGCCCCAGATTTCAAGTGTTAGAACCTACGATCCAGTGTAATGGTATCGAGTGGATCCTTTAGGGGATGAGTAGGTCATCAGGACTCCATCCTCATGGCTAGGGTTAAACGCTTATGAAAGTGCTAAAGGGAGCCGAGCATGATGGTTCATGCCTGTAATCCCAGCACAGCATTTTGGGAGGCCAAGGCAGGAGCATAACTTGAGCCCAGGAGTCCAAGACCAGCCTGGGCAACATAGAGGGACTCTGTCTCTTTTTAATTTAAAAAAACAAAAAAGTGCTAGAGGGGCCAGGCACGGGTGGCTCATGCCTGCAATCCCAGCACTTTGGAAGGCTGAGACAGGAAGAGCATTTAATGCTAGGGGTTTGAGACCAGTCTGGATAAATTAGGGAGACACTGTCTCTATAAAAAACTTTATAAACTAGCCAGATGTAGTTGCTCACGCCTGCAGTCCCAGCTACTCAGGAGGCTAAGGTAGAAGGATTGCTTGAGCCTGGAGGTTGAGGCTGCAGTAAGTTGTGATTGCGCTACTGCAGTCCAGTCTAGGCAGCAGAGTGAGACCCTGTCTCAAAATAAAAAAGAAACAAACAAATAGAGTGCTGGAGAAAGCTAGCTGGGCTCTTTTGCTCTTCTGCCTTGTGCTATGTGAAGACACAGCAAGAAGGCCCTCACCAGATGCTGAATGTCAGTACCTTAATCTTGGACTTTCCAGCCTCCTCAATCATGAGACATAAATTTCTGTTGTTTATAAATTATCCACTGTAGTAATTTTGTTCTAGCAGCACAAACAGACTAAGATATCCCCATTTACTAGGATTAGAAGACTCCCGATATCAGTCACTATAGGGGGCTCTTTTACTCTTCAGTGGTGAAATTTGTCAAAAATTGCCTAGCAAATGTGGTTTGATCTTTGGCATATCATGTTTACTATGCGGATGTTCACTATCCAAGATCCTGTGGTCCATTCAATGGCTCCACAGGCTCTTTGACCTTTAGGGTATCTGGCAACTTTTATGTAGCTCCCGAGACTATGGTGTTTGATGTTCATTGCCCCTAGCAAATGTGTTTATCATCAAAAGTTCCTGCTAATGCCTAGGATACTTCCTGACAGGAAATTGATGCTAGTGGACTTTCCTTTCACATCTCCTTAAATCCATGCAGCATTGCTAACCTTAGGCAACTCCTTGTCTTTCAACTCAATCCCCAACACCATACCACCCAAGGAACACCCTGCTGAATTCACTTTCCACACAGGGGCCTAGATAGAGCTTTATAACAGATGGCTTGTAACTTTGTTTGGGGCTGGGAACAACACATTAAAAAAATTAATAACTCAGAATAGCAACCTTCAAGAGGACCCTCAGTGAGCTCTACCTCCTGGTATTCATGCCTTTGTGTAATCCCCTCCTTTGAGTGTGGGTTGGACCTAGTGACTCACTTCTAACCAACAGAATACAGCAAAAGTGATAAAATGTCACTCCCAAAATTAGCTTATAAAACCACAGTGACTTCAATCTTGTTTCTCCTTTTCCTCCCTCACTGCTCTGAGGGAAGCCAGCTGTCATAATTATGAGCTGCCCAACAAGGAATCCCATGTGGCAGGGAACTGATATTTAGGACAACAGCCAGAGGGTACCTGAGGCTTGCCAAAAGCCACGTGAGTTTGGAAGCAGATGGATCCTCCTCGAGATATTCCTTGTGATGACTGGAAACCTAGCCAACCTGAGTCCAGGCTTGCAACAGACCCTAAGCAACTAAGCGGCTGATGCCTGACTCACAGAAACTGTGAGATAATAAGTATTTCTTGTTTTAAGCCACTAAGATTTGGAATAATTTGTTATGCAGCAGCAGATAACTAATACATGGCCTCTAAGACTGGCAGCCCAGAATTTCCTGAAAACAGGGATAAAATTACTTTTCCCTCCTTTGGAAAATCTTTTTTGGCAGGGAGTAGAAAACAGCACTAAATAGCTTTGTAAATTATCCTGTGACAAATGCACATTACCTGAAGCCATGTAAGTGGATAGAACAGAAATCCCTGCAGAGGCAGAGGGACAGTACCACCTCCTGTCACAGTTCAAACAAACTCTGCCATAGTGAAGCCTGGCCATGCCCCTGGGTTGCTTGATAATCAGCAGCATTCCAAACCCTCCTACAGAAGAAAGGAGCAGAGCCCCGGGCTCAGAGGAGAGGTGGGGATGCAGCTGCCACAGTCCTTAAAGTGCCCCTTCGCCTCCCGAAAGAAACTCAAACCTGTAACTGTGGCCCCAAGACAATAACAAGCTAATTTTAGCTTAGGCTCCCAGAGACACTGGAATTTCTATATGAAAGTCTTTAAAAGGCTAAAACTCTCTCCTGGCCTGGGGCAGCGGCTCAAGCCTGTAATCCTGGGAGGCTAAGACAGATGGATCACTTGAGCTCGGAGTTCAAGACCAGCCTGGGCGACATGGTGAAGCCACATCTCTACATAAAGTACAAAAATTAGCCAATCATGGTGGTGTGTGCCTGTAGTCTCAGCTACTCAGGAGCCTCAGGTGGAAGGATCACCTGAACCCTGGAGACAGAGGTTGCATTGAGCCAATATTGTACCAGTGCACTATAGCCTGGGCGACAGAGACACTGTCTCAAAAAAATAATAATTATTATACAATTTAAAAAGGCTAGAGCTCTTTCCTATTATGGGAGCTAATACTTGGAGATTCTGATGCAGTTCTGAGAATTAAGCCTGTCGTGAAGGCTCCCCCAGGAATATGGGCCCCTTACACAGCACCTGGTACCAGAAAATAATCTGTGGTCAGCAAAACTGGGCTCTGGAGAGACCCTGGGCCAGTCCCCATCCCCAAATTGGCGGCTCATTCATGCAGAGTGTTTCCCTGACATTAAGTATAGGGTGTCAGGCTTTGTACTGTACAATCGCAGGGAACGCTGTTGCTGTTGGATTCAATGTCAATGACACCTGCTGAGACACAACTTTGTACAAGATGAATGGCAGGGTCAGGGGTCATACCACACTGTAAGCCCTGAGTGTGGGCCTCCACACATTTGAAAATGTTTTCTAGACAAAAATATCATCGTCTTTCCACCATTATTCAGCCAATGAGGTTTTCAGCTTTTATGGAGTCCTCCTGTTTGGCCATATGGACAAGCACTGGGGAAGGGGAGGGAAGCACAGTGCTAAAGCACCTCTCTGGGACGCTTCCCCATCTCCATTTGGGACAGGCCTTGTATTTGCTCCGGTGAGTATGGAAGTCTGGTCCCATTATGGCCATGGAGATAAGCAAAGGTATGGTACCCAACAATAACTTCCTAAAGGGCTCCAGGCCAGTCTAAGGTGCTTGCCTCACCTTCATGAAACAGATCAACAGCATAGGTGTCGCCTCACCCAAGGTCTCCAGTTCTGGCTTGCCTCATGTGTGGGTGACTGAAGATCTCTTTCTGACATTTTTGAGATGGGGTCTCGTTATGTTACCCGGGCTGATCTCAAACTCTTGGCCTCAAGTGATCCTCCAGCCTCGGCTTCCCAAAGTGCTGGGGTCACAAATGTGAGTCACAACACCCAGGTGTGACTGAGTATCTCTAAACTTAATTTGGAAAAGTCAAATGATGTGGGGGACTTCTGGTTTACAGCCAGGCATATAAGAAGTTAGAAGTCATCTCTTCTGTCCACCCAGGAAGCTGAAAACTAACAATTCCTTTTTTTTTTTTTTTTTTTTTTTGAGATGGAGTCTTGCTCTGTTGCCCAGGCTGGAGTGCAGTGGCATTAACTCGGCCCTCCATAACCTCCACCTCCCAGGTTCAAGTGATTCTCCTGCCTCAGCCGCCTGAGGAGCTGGGACTATAGGCGGTGCCACTACTGCACCTGGTTGATTTTTCGTATTTTTAGTAGAGGCAGAGTTTTACCGTGTGAGCCAGGATGGTCTCAATCTCCTGACCTCGTGATCCGCCCGTCTAGGTCTCCCAAAGTGCTAGAATTACAGGCATGAGCCACCACGCCCAGCCATACAATTCTTATATCCATCAGTTCAACAAACAGCTGCCCCCAAAACTGAGGAGACAGACATGCAGATAGATAGAGAGAATACAACTTACCGGAGCAGAAGCCCAGGAGCAGAAACTTCCGAGGAACTAGTGTCAAGTCGGGAAAACCTGAACTGTCACTAACAAATTGCTGGAGGCGCAGTGTGGACAAGGCTGAGAGTTAAAAATTCAGGGAGAGACCGGGCACAGTGGCTCACGCCTGTAATCACAACACCTTGGGAGGCCAAGGTTGGTGGACCACGAGGCCAAGAGATTGAGACCATCCTGGCCAACAAGGTGAAACCCCGTCTCTACTGAAAATGCAAAACTCAGCTGGGCGTGGTGGTGCGTGCCTGTAATCCCAGCTACTCGAGGGGCTGAGGCAGGAGAATTGCTTGAACCTGGGAGGTGGAGGCTGCAGTGAGCAAAGATCACGCCATTGCACTCCAGCCTGGGCAGTAAGAGTGAAACTCTGTCTCAAAAATGAAAAAAGAAAGAAATTCAGGTAGTGGCAAACCCCCACACTTCCTGAGTGTTAACTCCAGGAGTGCCGCTAGGTTCTAAGGTCAGAGAATTCCCTAGTGATTCCTCCAGGGGGTGGGGGAAAGCAGCCATTTAAAAAGTATGCCCAGAACATTCCGTTTGTTGATAACAATGCCTGTCCTCTAGAGAAACTGGAGCCTAGGTTGACGTGGGTGAAGGAAAATACCCAACTCCAGTGGGTTCTAGCCTTCCTGTCTCACCTGAGGGAAAAACAAAACAAAACTGAGAGGCACTGGTGAAGGTGCCAGCCGAGGGGCACAGGCTCGCTACCAAGACTGAGGCCTATTCACAGGACTGTAGAACACTTCCTTTCCCCACACGCTTTCCACCACATTAAGAGGGCTGGTGTTTAATAACAAACAATGGAGGAACTATTTACTAAGCCGCTAGAGAAGATATAAGGCCAGGCACGGTGGCTCATGCCTGTCATGCCAGCACTTTGGGAGGCTGAGGTGCAAAGATCATGTGAGGTCAGGAGCACGAGACCAGCCCGGCCAATATGGTGAAACCCCGTCTCTACTAAAAATAAAAAAATAAAAATAAAATTACCTGCGCATGGTGGTGCACACCTGTAGTCCCAACTGCTCGGAAGGCTGAGGCAGGAGAATCACTTGAACCCAGGAGATGGAGGCGGCAGTAAGCCAAGATTGAACCACTGCACTTTAGCCTGGGAGACAGAGCAAAACTCTGTCTTAAGAAAACAAAAAAGTGACAGTTTAAGAGCCCTTTAGGGAAACTCAAAGACAACAGGGAGACCAAAACAAGCACATCAGATGAAAGTTTAGCTTTCAACACCCACAGCTACAGCAAACACAGCTGAAGTTCCTTGCCAGAAAAACATAGAACCTCATACCAAACGCCTGTTTACAGCAGTCTCTTTTACCAAGGACATCATGTCCAGCTTTCAACAAAAAAAATCACAAGGCGTATGAAAAGACAAATAAAGTGATGGATATGTGGTATTATTGAAGGCACTATGAAAAGCATCAGTTAATCTTACCAGACATTAGTCTTTCTTTGCTCTCTAAGCCTGCCCCACTTGATAGGAGCTAAAGGCTGCTTTTCTAGGACCAGCAACCAGGAAGGAGGGCAGGTGGAGCGCTTGAGGGGAGCCAGGAGGAAGTACTTTGCCCTAACTCCTCCACTCCTCTGACTATAAAACAGTGTTGATAAATCACGTGGCTCCAGTGGCTTGTTCATTACACATTCATTACATACAGGTGATTTCTTAAGAATACTAGTGATGGGGGACTCCATGTTTGGATCCCCTTCCATGAACACTCTATTCCCTTCCACTCAGTGTGGAACCTGCTTTCCACTCCTGCATTCCATCTTTCTGGATTCTCTCACTCAGTGTGAGAGTTAGCTGTTTCTTTCTCTCTCCTTCTCCTGTTTCTCTCTTTCTCTTGAAATAAATCACTTTCTACAAAAAAAAATTAATTAATTAAAAAATAAAAAAAATAGAGATGGATAGATATAGAAATATAGAGATATAGAGATGTAGGTACATAGGTATACATATACATTTAATTCAGGTTATGATTGGTTTAAAGATTTTCTGATATATAGAAACTATCCATAAGTCTGTTAAATTCCTGTATTATTTTTCCTTAAAAGAAAGGCAAAACATTATCTCTCTAGACGCATCACAGTAATAACCACTCGAAAATAATTGTTTAGGCCAGGTGTGGTGGCTCATGCCTGTAATCCCAGGACTTTGGGAGGTTGAGTTGGGGGTGGAGCACCTGAGGTTGGGAGTTCAAGACTAGCATGACCAACATGGAGAAAGTCTGTCTCTACTAAAAATACAAAATTAGCCCCGAGTGGTGGCACATGCCTGTAATCCCAGTTACACAAGAGGCCGAGAGAGGAGAATCACTTGAACCTGGAAGGCAGAGGTTGTGGTAAGCCGAGATCACACCATTGTACTCCAGCCTGGGCAACAAGAGTGCAACTCCATCTTGGAAAAAAAAAAAAAAAAAAAAAGGTGTGGTCTGTCAATTGGCAGCATCAGAATCAACTGGGAGCATGGCTGGCGACATAATGTGGCCTAGTGCAAAATAAAAATATGGGCCCCGTTCAAAAAGCAGGGAAAAAGTGCTTTCGTCTTCCACAGTCCCTCAAGTTGTCATGGTGTTTTCTATTTGCCATTTAATGTCATTTTTTTTTTTTTTTTTTTTTTGAGACTGGGTTTCCCTCTTGTTGCCCAGGCTGGAATGCAGTGGCACGATCTCAGTTCACTGCAACCTCTGCCTCCCGGATTCAAACAATTCTCCCACCTCAGCCTCCCAATTAGTTGGGATTACAGGGGTGCACCACCACGCCTAGCATATTTTTGCATTTTTAGTAGAGACGGGGTTTCATCACATTGGCCAAGCTGGTCCCTAACTCCTGATCTCCGGCGATCTACCTGCCTCGGCCTCCCAAAGTGCTGGGATTACAGGTGTGAGTCACTGCACCCAGCCCATTTAATGTCATTCTAAGTAAAAAAAAAAAAAGAACATTTTTTAATGACTAACATAGGTTTACCATTCATCTTTTTTATCAAGCAATGCCAGTTTTAAATGCAAATATGTGAGCCTTTAATTCCAAAGGTGAAATCATCGAAATAACACAACTTGTATTTTGTAACTTGTACACACAGGTGTATTTTGTTCTTACCAGAACAGTGGGAACACTAAATATACTCAACTGTTTTTCTTTCACTTCTTAATAAGCACATATTCCACTCACAATACCTTCTGCTTCCTGAAGGATAGGGAAGGACTGAAAGGAAAAAGAACCTTACCTTCTCTTCTATGTCATCATTTTCAGCATCTGTGGTTGGGTAATATAGGGAATCACTTGAACCCAGGAGATGGAAATAAATAACTCCGGAGAGATATGATAGGGTTTCTTGGTCATTCATGTTTCTTAGAACATCACTGCCTTCTTTCTGTGTTCATAGCAAGTTCTGGTACCAATGGCAAGCATGGCCTTCCCAGGCTGTCGGCGCCCCCAAACTTTCCCAAATCACAGCCATAAGACACCACTTGGGACTTGCTGAACTCCCACCAAAGTTTTACTCATGGGGCATCTCAAGCACTATATGCAAATGGGGCGCAAAAGACAGTGGCCACGTATATTCACACTGCACTGCAGAGATCTCCTCTAGTCTCTGGCTGACTGGATCGCCCCATCAGACTTACAAAACACAAGTTCAAATTTAAAATTCACTTACAATTTTAAGAAGATGAAAATAGTGTGTTAAACCAAGCCCAGAGCCTAGGTGACTGCATAGGTTGCCCCTTAGGAGTTGGCTTTGCTTAGGAGCTTGATAAAAATGCAGGTTCTCAATGCTGCCCACCTTCCACCCCACCCCCACCCCCAGACCTGTTGAATCAGAATCTGCATCTTAAGATTCCCAAGTCGGTCATTTTGGGGCACTTTTGGAGGCTCTGGTCTGGTCTAGACCACTGAAAATTCTATCTCGCAGGCTACACTCTGACTTTACCCCCTGGGAGGCAAATGACAACTTTCTCTGATCTACCCCACCCTCTCTCTTCCCACCTCTGGGCCCTATTTGCAGCACCCCAGGATGTTAGCAACTGGATTGCTGGCTGTCTTTTCTAAAAACAGATTTATGAGGCTTTGTTCAAATCTCATGTTTCATCTGCCTCCCAAGCATACGTCCTTTGTATATTCTTGAATCCCCGTGGCAAAGAAGAAACAACAAAGAACTTCTAATAGGAGCCTTCCTTTAAAGACCCATTTTAAGGATAGGGGCCAGAGGCGGAGCACCCCCAAAAGATGAAAGTCTTGTTAATTTACATGTCACTGTGTAACTGGGATGTCTTTGTTATTGACAATTCAAAAGTGAGCATCTTGTTTCCTCACTGTTTGCTATTTCATTCCATTTATTTCTCTAGTTTTGCTAGCTTTAAAATTACCCAGAGTGAATGAGGATGGAGTATACCCTTTTTTCTACTTCTGTTTGAGACTTTTTATGGTGAAATGTTGAAAACATAACATGTCCCCCAAAATCTTTAAAAAAGATAAAAGGAGGAGAAAAGGGAGTTGAAAATTTAATTCACTTTGGCATTCAAGAGGTGTTTAAGAATAGGCCGGGCTCGGTGGGTCACGCCTCGGGAAGCAGATAGCTTGAGGCCAGGAGTTTGAGACCAGCAGACCAGCTTGGTCAACATAGTGAGACATTGTCTTTACAAAAAATAAAAAATTTAGCTGGGTGTGGTGACACACACCTGCAGTCTCAGCTACTCAGGAGGCTGAGGTGGGAGGATCGCTTGAGCCTGGGAGGTTGAGGCTGCAGTGAGCCATGATGGTGTCACTCTGTCAAAGGTGTGTGAGCCAGAGTAACTCCATCTTGAACGGGAGCTGGGTATAATGAGACTGAGACCTACCGGACTGCATTTCCAGACAGTTAAGGCATTCTAAGTCACAAGATGAGATACCAGGTCAGCACAAGACACAGGTCATTAAGGCCTTGCTGATAAAACAGTTTGCAGTAAAGAAGCTGGCTAAATTCCACCAAAACCAAGAGAGTCACTGGAGTGACCCCTGGTCATCCTCACTGCTACCCTCCCACCAGCGCCATGACAGCTTACGAATGCCATGGCAACGTCAGGAAGTTACTCTATATGGTCTAAAAAGGGGATGTATGAATAATCCACTCCTTGTTTAGCATATCATCAAGAAATAACCACAGAAATGGGCTAACCAGCAGCCCTCGGGGCTGCTCTGTCTGTGGAGTGGCCAATTTTTATTCCTTTACTCTCCTAATAAACTTGCTTTCACTCTACTCTATGGACGCGCCTTGAATTCTTTCTTGTGTGAGATCCAAGAATCCTCTTTTGGGGCCTGGATCAGGACCCCTTTCCTGTAACAACTGTTGTAGTTCTTTCTTTTGCTCTATGCTAAAGTAATTCCTATTCTTCCTTTCTGATGTCTTCTGGGGAATTACCACTCCCTCTTCTATAAGTCATGAATCATGGAGCCCCCGCCCGTGTGGCAGAGTGAGACCCTCTCTCAGAAAAAAAAAAAAAAAAGAAAGAAAGAAAAGAAAAGCAAAGAGAAGTTTTTAAGAAGAATAACTTGGGAAGCAAATTAGGTCAAAAAGCCAAACTAGCGTAAATAAAATGTACAGGAGGCCATCGGTTTGAACCGAGTCCCTGCACGAGGCCCAACAGACCAAACTGAAATAGTCACTCATGCTAATATTCTATACCACCAAGCCACAGCTAAGTTCTTACCTGAACTTCCAACAAATCAGGAGAGAGAGCGAGCTAACAGCCAAATCCTGGAACAGGCCACTCTCAATCAGCGTGATGGTGAAATCCCCTCTGCCTTGATCTTACAACGAAGGTAACTTGGAAACAACGAATCCACCTGTTGTTTCTGCTTTGCTCAGCTTCTGTCTGTAAAACCACCCTCCTCTGCCCAGCTCATCACAACACTCTTTTTACTTTATAGAATGGGGCAGATTCTGAATTGTCTGATTCTAGAATCACAAATAAAAGCCAATTAAGATCTTACTAAACTTGTTGTAATTTTGTTTTATGACATTAGGAACTTTCACCTTCTTGTATCTCAGCCTGAGTCCTGAACTAGAATCACCCCTCAGCCAATAGAGTCACCCCTCAGCATGTGAGCAAAGCTTTACTGCCCTTCTATGTTGCTGCAAGTCAATAGGGAACTTTCTTGCACAATAGTGGCTCCCCTCCTTCTGTGAGGGAGAGCATTTTAAAAAGCAAGAGAAACGAGAAAGGAAAAATACAAGGAAAAAGACGCAAACAAAA
>NW_016107465.1:2484789-2550666 GCF_001604975.1 Cebus imitator | reverse complement strand
AGACTGGAGTGCAATGGCGCGATCTCGGCTCACCGCAACCTCCGCCTCCTGGGTTCAGGCAATTCTCCTGCCTCAGCCTCCCGAGTAGCTGGGACTACAGGCACACGCCACCATGCCCAACTAATTTTTTGTAGTTTTAGTAGAGACGGGGTTTCACCTGGTTGATCAGGATGGTCTCGATCTCTTGACCTCGTGATCCACCTGCCTCGGCCTCCCAAAGTGCTGGGATTACAAGCGTGAGCCACCGCGCCCGGCGGAGAACGTTTTCAAAAGGTGTGTGCAGCCCTTTGGATGGGCATGGCCTCTTTTTCCTCTTCTCTGCTAACCCCACCAGAAAACATTCTCCCAGGTGGTCAAGGCTGTCAGAAGCCAATGTTGACTGTGGCTGCTTATAATTTGTTAGTACCTTTCAGGCATAGCGATATCTCAATTTTAAGATCAAGCTTTTATGTTCCCTGATCAGCACTGGAAATGGTATACAGAGAAGACACTGAGGAATAGGGCGAGGGAGTAGCACAGAGGCCGTGGGGGGCATGAACTGAACCCACAAGGAGAGTGGAGGCAGGACTTGGACCTCCGGAAGGTCTTGGGCTTTTCATCAGCTCGACTTCCCCTCATTTCTCCTCCACCCGCAACCAAGGCAGGAGCAACAAAGACAGCCTAGCAATGAGCTCCTTGGGGTTGAGGTTTTACTGCATAGCCGTGTGCTGTGAAGAATTTTGTTATAAATTGCCCTGTTTGCACAATGATGGCATTCTTTTTTGGATCGCCAACTCAGGACATTTGGTAGCATGAGTGACAGGGACATTTTAAATTCATGGGAAATACAAAACCCCCTTTGTGGGCATTGGTTTCAGCCACAGCCTCAGGTAACAAGAGTTGAGCTAAGTTTTCCTTCTTTTCCCTTCCTTATCCATGGATTCTCTGGCCAAGGTGCTATCGAGTAGCCCCACAGGCCAAGGGAGAGAGGAGGAGATGAAAAGCAAGTTAATTCGCCAGATGGAGAGTGGGACTGTTTCAGCAGGAGGCAGCTGCATTTCCAAAGCAGGATCAAAAGTTCAAAAAGCTAAGTCTTGCTTGAAGAGCTGAACGCATAGAGATAGGCCTAGGTCTGAGCTGGAACAGGAGATGAGGAACTCCTGTGCTCACCTCCGTCTCTCCAGGGCCTGGATCTGGCAGGACCTAAGCTGTAAAGCCCCCACTGTCTGTGGTCAGAAGTATCACAGTTAGTCTGACCTTGGCTCAAACTTTGTTTCTGCCCTTGGGCAAGTTACTTAACTTCTCTGATGCTCACTATCTTCATCTATAAAATGGGAACAATACTATCATCTGTCTCATTGGCTTTCTGGGAAGAATCAATGCAGAAATATATGCAATGGCCTGATAGCCCAGGGCACATAGAGTTTAATAAGAAGTAGCAGTCATGGGAGTAGTTGTTGTTTTAAAGAGGAAGCTGTTGCCAAGGAGTCCAGCCTGTATATTTCCGAAGCACACATGGAAGGGTTGTCCATGAGCTGACAAAGCCTAGATCGTCTCATTTCCCTCAGAGCCCAAAGATCTGTCAGGAAAGCCACCGCCCTGGGTCATGAGTGAGTGAATCCACACCATTCCCCTTCATGACAAATATCTCTTCCTTCTTGCCTGCTTTCTCTCTCCTTCTCCTGCCCATCTCCATCTCTTTTTTTTCTCTCTTTCCTTCCCCAAAGGCCCCATCAGCTGTACTTTTTCCCTACAGAGCAACCTTAGGAAAGTCATCTCATGGTGCTGAGCCCCACTTGCCTCTCAAGGCAGTGAGGACGATGGAGCAGACGCTCTGTAAGTCCTTTTGGAGGCCGGCATACCACAATCATCCAGTCCTCTCCTTTCCCATTCTCTTTCTGTGCCTCTTTCACACTCAAACTCCTGGGAGAAAATTCCACTTGGTTGAGCGTGGGCCACATGCCTGCCCCTGCAGGTATGGCAATGTTGGAAAAAGGCTCTGGAGCAGGAATCCTCCAGAAACCTTGGGCTGAAGGAGAAGAGGAGGACCTGATTTTATAATCCTCCATGACTGCATGATTTGTAGAAGAGGGAGTGGTAATTCCCCAGACGAAATCAGAAAGGAAGAATAGGAATCAGGTTTAGGGTAGGGCAAAAGAAAGAACTGCAGCAGCCACTGTGCAGATAAAATTGGATGTATGCTTTCTCTCCTTTCCATTCATATATTTATTCATTTATCTATTTATGCATTCGCCTTTGAGCGTCTAGGCCACTGGAGATGCAAGTGTTACCTGAACTTGAGAATGCTTAGAAATCGTCATCTTAAAATGTTCATTGAAATATTTGGTGGGAAGTTCAACAATAATGACTCCTTTCAGGAAGCAGAGTGGATCACAAGAACTAAATTGAATCTATCCTCTGGGTCAACCAAGTCTTTAAGGGAATGGTTACATAAGACCAGACCAGGTATACTGGACATTCAGAGGAGTCCCCAGGATACGAGCCAGCCCTACAGTTCTCAGTCTGGAGTGGATTTCGCTCTCCCTAGGGATATTTAGCAAAGTCTGGAGCCATTTGTGGTTGTCAAAACTGGGAGGAAGGGGGACTGCTACTGACCCGGATGCTGCTAAACATTCTACAGGGCATAGGACAGCCCCCAACAACCAAGAATTACCCTGCCCAAAACATCAACAGTGCCGAGGTTCAGAAATCCTTAGCAGATGGACAAGGGACCTTTCATCCCATTCATTCTGATATATTTTGTTGAATCTGAGAACCTTATTGTCATAAGTGCTGACTATGGGAACCACAATCTAGTTTCACCCAACCAGTCTTTAAATCCAGGTGCCGGTTCTTCCACTAAGGAAGTCCCCTGGAGAATCCTTGCCCAAGATCCTTCTTCATTCCCCTCTGAAACAGTGAAGGGGCAGGCTTGTAACCAAGTTTATCCAATCCGAATTCTCCATGGGTCTTGCATGTTGGGCTAAATGTTTCAGTATGGAAGGTTTAGTTTTCTAGAAGCCAGGTCAAGACTGATACGAAATTCCTCTTCTGAGATCCCTTTCATCTGCCTCATCAACTGTAAATACAATTCTCTGGCTTCTCTTAGATCTTATGAGCTGCGCCATATTCTTCCAATAAAGTTTCTTTTTCCTTCAGTTAGTCAACTTATTTTGCTTGCAACCAACATTCCTGATACAGAGAATCTTCAAATCCCTTTAGTAACTTTCAAGCTTTATGCAACATCCCAAGTACGTCCCATCCTATCACTCCAAGAAATTTGGGATCCCAGAAACACCCTGGTTCGTACTCTACTTCTCTAGATTACCATTTGATTACCAGTTAATCGAATGACCAACAAGAATTTATTCACACTCACATATGTTGAACAATGTCAGCTCAAGGAAAAGTCAAAGTGGAGAAGAGGAACGAATATTTGCTGGGTGTCTACATGTGCCAGGCACAATGCGAAGGACTTTATATTTAGAACCTTCTCCCAACTTTATCACTATACTGGACGTTGGTGTTGCTATCCCACTTTACATTTGAGACAAATGAGGATTTTAGAGAGATACACTAATTTTCATAAGACTATATATCTAGTAGTTATTAGAGATGGGATTTGGATTCAAGTCTATTTGTCTCCAAGGTCCTTGTTTTTTCACCTCTATATAAGAGATGGCAAACTGTGGCCCTTTGGCCATATTTTGCCTGCCACCACTTTTTGTAAATTAAGTTTTATTCTAACAGTCATGCTCATTCTTTTGCTCTATAATGGCATAGTTGAGTATTATGCAATGAAAACAATAAGCATTGCAAAGCATAAAATATTGCCTAGTTCCATTTATAGAAAAAGTTTGGGCTGGGCACAGTGTCTCACGACTGAATTCCCAGCATTTTAGGAGGCCGAAGCGGGTGGATCACCTGAGGTCAGGAGTTCGAGACCAGCCGCCAAGATGGTGAAACCCTGTCTCTACCAACACACAAAAAAATTAGCCAGACATGGTATCAGGGGCCTGTAATCCTAGCTACTCAGAAAGCTGAGGCAGGAGAATTGCTCGGACCTGGGAGGTGGAAGTTGCAGTGAGCCAATATCATGCCATTGCACTCCAGCCTCGGTGACAGAGGGAGACTCTGTCTCAAACAAACAAACAAACAAAACAAAACAAAACAAAACAGAAAAAGAAAAAAGAAAAATTTGGTAATCCCTGCTATACATCCTACTCTGTTCCTCATATGTAGATTCCCCATTTCTGGTTCATTCTTCTTTTGGGCATTTCTTTAGATGAACTCAGGCATGTGATTCTGCATTCTTCTTTTATCAAACCTAGTCAGAAACGCACTGTCTCATTCATACAAAAGTGTCAGTGACCGATAAAGCTTAATGTTTATCCCTCTCATGGATATTTGCATTTTAAGAACCAACTAAAACCTTAGGCCAAAAAGGCATGTCTGGTGGGAATTTTTGGTGGGAATTCTGAAGCAATGGCTTTATTTCACAGATTTGCCATTGAATCGCTTAGATTTTAGACGGGCCCCTTCCCTGGGTCTCCCAAAATCAGATTACATATGATTAAAGGACTGTGTAAAGACTGTAGTCCTTTAATCTGCTCTTTGCAGGCATGGCCCTTTAAGAAAGACCTAGGTTAGGTCCTAATCTTAAGGTCACTGAGGTGATTGCTACTTCTGCTCAGGACGAGGACACTGGCTACTGATTTCAGATGTCCTGTCTTCATATACTTTCTAACTCTCAATCTGTAAATATGACCAAAAAAAAAAAATTAAAAGAGTCAATACGCTATTTTACCAAGTGGTAACAGCATAGCTATCTCTGTACAGCAATTGCTGAAGACGGTCAGTTGCGGTGATCTACAGCTGGGTTTGGTGTTGACTATCAAACTCTCCTCACTAATGTAAGCTTTGTCAAGAGAAGCTGAGGCTCTTTTCTAGATGGAGCCAAGGGCCTCTTCTTTTCCTACTTGGTGCCATGCCATTCTCCAGTATCTCTGTGGCCCACACTTGTGTGCACCAGCCTGACTGTGTCCTTGAAGTAGAACCAATGCAGAAATTGCAAAGTATGCCCCGGTGTGACAGATGGGAAGACAACCACTTCCCACCTCCTCATCTCCAGAGACTCACTCTCTGCTAGTGATTTTATCTCTTAACTGGTTTTTAAGTATGATCGTTCCTCTCTTCTATTACTACGCTCAGACAGTGACCACATCTTGCCATTTTCATAACCTCTTAACTGAGCATCCTGTGCCAGCCTCACTGTCTCAAGTCCATCTCTGACACTGTTTCTAGAAAACTTTATCTAAAATTCAGCTGGGCACAGTAGCACGTGCCTGTCATCACAACAACTCAGGACTGAGGCAGGGGATTACTTGCCTGGGCAACATAATGAGACTCCGTCTCTAAAANTTTTTTTTTTTTTAATTTTAGTTTACCTTCTTGTTGTTCATCAAATCTAATTGGTAGCATCTGGTAATAAGCCCCTGAAAAATAAAACTTACACTGTCTCTGTACATTCTTTGGGCGTCAATAAAATAGAGTCATCACTATATGACGTACAATGGAGTTAGTTTAATTTTCCTTTTTGGACAACTTAATATGAAACTTCTCCAACAAAAACACATTAAAAACAACAACAACAACAACAAAGTGTGGCCAATGTCCCTTGCAGTGGCACCCGGCCTCCTTCCTAGACACCACACATCCAGGTCATATACCTGAACATATCTGGTAGGCATTAAACAATAGGGAGCAGTGTGGCCTGGGGTGAGCTGGAGGCTTAAAGGCATGTAGATTTTATTCAAACACTCTGTGGCAGTAAAAGCACCATCTGCAGACTGAAAACAGTCTGCAAGCAATGCATTTGCTACCTCAGGAGGTAGGCGTGGTCCCCTTTTTACCATGAAATAAAAGTTTTCTCTGGCCTGCCTTCCACTGTTGATCCTCATCCCCAGCTACAATCTGAGTCTTACTTCAGGCTCCTGCCATCCGCATCCACTTGATTTCCCCTGTGTTTCATGCCTCCCTGCCCCTGCTCATCTTTCTTTCTTTCTTTTTTTCTACCTCCTGCTTCCTCTTTCTTTAAAGCTCAAGATCCTTTCCTGGATCATCCCTCGCCCCCAGGTGAGCCAATATTGATCTTTCGTGCCTTTCTAGAACTTCACGCTGGCCTCTACCATTACAATGACTGTATTTTTTTTTACTGTATTATTTTTAAATTATATCCTTCCTGTGTTCCTTCAAAGAATATTAAGTTCCTTGAGAGCAGGGAAATGTGGCATTTGTGCATGATTCTCCATGCCTGTGTCCATAATAACCACTCATCAAATAAATATTTGCTGAACCAAACACTAACCTGAGAGCCCAAGAGAGCTCTGCCCGATTCCAGGAGTCGTTTCTTAGCTAGGGATTTGCTAGTGTTGGGCAAACATGCTATGTCTCAGTTATTCTTTCTAGATGGAAATAGCATACTTTCCTCAAACGGAGTTTATGGAATTAAATAAAATGAAATAGGTGGGGTGCGGTGGCTCACGTTTGTAATCCTTGCACTTTGGGAGGCCGAGGCAGGCAGATCACAAGGTCAGGAGTTTGAGACCAGCCTGGCCAATATGGTGAAACCCCGTCTCTACTAAAAATAAAAAAATTAGCTGGGTGTGGTGGCACATGCATGTAGTCCCAGCTACTCAGGAGGCTGAGGCAGGAGAATTGTTTGAACCCAGGAGGTGAAAGTTCCAGTGAGCTGAGACTGTGCCACTGCGCTCCAGCCTGGGCAACAGAGCGAGACTCCATCTCAAAATAAATAAATAAATACAGTAGTTAATTAATTAAAGTTACATGAATAAATAACACAGGGCCTGACATTTAGTTGGAACTCAAACAGTAAAATGTTTTAATGAAACTATGTCAGAAATGGCTCAAAGTCCAGCAGTTAAAGCGTAGGTTATCTTTGACTATATGGCTGGTCTAATTACTTCTTATCTTATTTTCTGTTGCTTCAACATAAATGTGCTCTGTAGATACCAAAGTCGGCCACGGTGTTCAGAATAAAGGCTACCTTCAGGAAGTGTTGGCTGAGAGGGAGCATGACGGAGCCTGTTAAACGTTGGAAACGCTCCGTTTCCTTATCTTGTTGGTGTTTACACAGGTGTATTTATCCAGGGTTATGGGTGGAATTGCATCTCCCGGAAAGATACGCTGAAGTCCTAATTTCGGGTACCCACAAGTATGACCTTATTTGGAAATAGGATCTTGTCAATATAATCAAGTTATAACGAGGTCATTGGGCTGGCCCTTTAATCCTATATGATTTGTGTCCTAATAAAAAGAGGGAAATTTGGACACACACACGCAAACAAGAGAATGCCATGGCAACACACAGGAGAAGAACACATGACAACAGAAGCCAGTATTGGAGGAATGCCAAAGATTGGGGTCATCCCCAGAATTCAGGAAGGGGCAAGGAAGAATCAGATCTAGAATTTCATAGCATGTCTCTGCTTACACCTTGATTTTCAGCTTCTGGCCTCCACAACTGTGACAGAATAAATTTCTGTGGTTTTAAGCCACCCAGTTTGAGGTACTTTGTAAGGCAGCCCTAGCAATACAGATTTTGGTACTGGAGAGCAGAATGTAACAGATACCGAAAATGTGGAAGTGGCGTTAGAATTGGGTAATGGTGAAACCTCCTCAGCAAAGATGATGAAAGTGGCATGGCTGACTCCATCTTGCTTCGAGCCTCACAGGCTGGCTGGCTTCACTCATTCCTGTGCAGAGGCCAAGCTCACTGTGGGAGGAATATAGTTTTAAAGTTTAACTTGGAAGCAAGGATGATAATAGTTCTTTCCTAAAACGAGCTCCATCCTTGCTCAGAGACTGAAAACTAGTGAGAGGTGGTGAGATTAGGGTTATGGGAGGGGCCTGAATTCTGCTAAAATGCAGAGATTGTTTCCATAATCCCTCACTGCTCAGAAGTCATGTAGCCAGAGGTCACAAGATTTGTGACTTCCCCAATCGTTCTTATGGATAACATCACTATTATAGAACCCAAATTTGGTTTTTGAGATATTTTTATACTGTCCTCTTCCAGACTCATGACTCATGACTCAATGGATCCTGTGGCCCCCAACTCAGAGGCAGACTCACAGCACGAGGATGGATTTCCACACTGCTATGATTGCAGCCCCAACCAAACAGCAGCACCCACTCCTTAGTCCCTACCCACAAAACTAACCTTGAAAAACTGAAACCTCTGAGACTTTGGAGAGACTGACTTCAGTGATAACTCCATCTTTCACATGGCTAGCCTAGCATCAATTAACCTCTTTACTGCAATACCACAATCTCAGGGAACTGACCTTGGCCATGCAGCAGCAGGAAGAACCTGATGGGCAATTACAATGGGTGGAGGTAGAGGAATTTTCAGGAGCTTGACAGTAAAAGCCTAGACTGCCTTGAAGAGATTGGTGGTAGAAATATGGATGTCAGCTGGGTGCCGTGGCTTATGCCTGTAATCCCAACACTTTGGGAGGCTGAGCCAGGGAGATCACTTAAGCCCAGAATTTTGAGACCAGCTTGGTCAAGATGGCGAGAGCTCGCCCCTATAAAGTATTTAAAGAAAGAAGCAAAGAAATATGGATGGTAAAGGCCATTTTGGTGAAGGTTTACAAAGAAGTGAGGGAAGCTGGAGATAAAGCGTTTATCATGTTAGAAAATACAAATATTACAAACAGAATGTTGCTAGAAATATAAATGTTAAAGGGGCTCCTGGTAAAGCCTCAGATGGAAGTGAAGAACATTGGTACTGGACACTAGAGGAAAGGTAAACCTGCTTATAAAGTAGCAGAAACATTGGCTGAATTATCTTCGACTGCTTTGTGGAAAGTAGAACTCGTAAGTGATTAATTTGGATATTGAGCTGAGGTGATTTCCAAGCCAAGAGTGAAAGGTACAGTCTGGTTTCTCTATGCTGTTCAGAGTAAAATGCAAGAGAAATCAAGGAATGAACTGCTAAGCATAAAAGAATCAGTATTTGATCTGAAAGATTCTCAGCCTGTCCAGATGACCTGCTCTGGAATTACAGCCAAGGGTATGTCTGGACAATCATTCACTAAAGGGATTAGGTATATGATTTATGAATCCAATCAACTACCTCAGCAGACTCCAGGAACAGAGATGCAATTATCCGACAAATATCTACGAGGGACTCTCTTGTCTCATGGCTTAGACCCCTGGCTTACCTGGGAGACTGACAACATTTTTGACGATTTTATACCGGTGGAAATGCAGCCAGCCCAGACTGAAAGGGACCGAGACAAGATGAAATAAAGGAAGAATGAATCTGAGGCTAGAGCCACAGATGCAGGGTGGATGGGACACCTGGTGGGTCAAGAAGGTGAGGTCACCCAACCAATGGGCCAAGAGAACAGAGCCTCAAGCCACAGAAGATCCTTTTCAGGCCTTGAAATCTAATGAAGTGTTTCCTCTTGGGTCGTAGACTTGCTTTAAGCCAGCGATATCATTATTCCTTCTGATGGTTCCCTACTATTAGCTTCCTGTTTCCGAGCGAAGCCTTAGGCAGTGTTTCTGCCCTGGGACTCTATTCAGGTGACTCAGTTTGGAGTGCAAAATCAGCACCAGAGAGCACGGCAGCCCTCTGCACCTTCCCATTAGTGTATTGTGAGGTCTGGGTGCTGTGGCACACTGATCTCCTCTTCAGACAGCACAACCCCTAAACAACGATCCTCTTGGCAGAGGAGAAGCCAGGAAGCCCAAATCTGCTCTTTGCAGATTGTTTTAAGCACTGCCTTGCAGACTCCTCCCACCTACCTAAAACAGCTCATTTCCTTTGCCTTTGGGTGCTCTTCCAGATCTCCTGTGTCGGTGTGATGTTTTATGGGTGCCAGAACTCTTCCCTGTCACTTCGTGAGGAACCTGCCATTCTCGCCTTATAATTCATGCTGCTTTTTAGGAATCTTCCCCATGTAACGGGTTTAAAATATTATGCTTCTTGGGAAAAGTTCAGCATTAGCCAGTATCAAAATCCATATAGCTCAGCTCATTGTTGAGGGGCCCAAGAGAGGACCGAAGTAAGAAGCGCAAGAAGCAGAAGGAGAAGAAAGATCCTAGTCTGTTGTGGGAAAAGGGCTGACTTAAAGAGCACAATTCAGTTTTGCTAGACACCTGCTCTATCCCCTTCCCATACCTGGTTCTCCATTCCCAGGCATTTTCTCTGAAAAGATACAGAAGTAATGGTTGTTTCCATTCCCTCTGCAAACTGCAAAAAGGGAGACATCTTGCCATTAACAAAAGGCCATGGAGGCCATTGAAGGGGCTCTCTCTTCAGTGGTGTCAGCCTGAGTCTGTCAGCGATGCCCTTGTTTCGTTAGGCAATCATTCTACCTCCTTGGTAAGGTGTCCTGGGCTTCCCTCTAGCTGCATTCCTGGACACTTTTCCCATCACACCCTTCACGGCAGCCATCTCAGTATATTTTCTTTCCTTTTCCTCTTTTTTTTTTTTTTTTTTTTGAGTGAGGGTTTCACTCTTGTTGCCCAGGCTAGCATGCAATGCTACAAGATCTCGGCTCACTACAACCTACGTCTCCCAGGTTCAAGCGATTCTCCTGCTTAAGCCTCCTGAGTGGCTGGGATTACAGGTGTGTGCCACCACGCCCAGCTAATTTTTGTATTTTTAGTAGAGACAGGGTTTTATCATGTTGGCCGGGCTGGTCTCGAACTCCTGACCTCAGGTGATCCACTCACCTTGGCCTCCCAAAGTGCTGAGATTATAGGCGTGAGCCACCGCGCCTGGCAGGATATTTTCAGTTTGCTAAATGTGTCCCTTTCTCTTCCCCCTCTGCAGTGAGTGTCCTTCCTTCCGCTGTACCCAGCTGGCCCTATGGAAATGTTTCCCCTTGCGTCTCCCCACAGTTGCTTGTTTCAGGGTCACTCTGGGCTCCCTTCCTGCTGTGCAAACTATTGCACTGCACAATAAGCATTTCTCTTCTTATCTGACTTCTCCTTGAGACTATACCTCCTGGACACCGGGGACTGCCTTTACTCTCCGCATTTTAGCACCTGACAAGGTGAGGAGTACCTTCTGGGTACTCAGAGGGCGGCTGGGTGTTAACTTTGAGGCAGATAGTCCAGTATTTTAACTTTCTGTTTAGTGAAACAAACACAGACGTGCATGCACCCTTTTGCACATTTAGTATTGTGATGGCATAATATTACTTCCATGCACAAGAAGGTCATAAAAAATCAGCCACAAATAAATAGATGATTACTTTTAGAAGAACCCACAATTTTGTTTTACTGTCTGAATTATTAGAGAATTTCCTCAATGGTTGCTTGGGCTTCCTGCTCATATTTAAAAGTAGACTGTAAAAGGCTCTGAGTGAAGAGCAAGGAAATAAATAATAAATAACCTGATTTTAAAATGAGCAAAATATCTAAATAGACATTTCTACAAGAAGGCATACAAACGGCCAACAGGTATATGAAACGATGTTCAACGTTGTTAATCATCTGGGAAATGTGAATCCAGACCACAAGGCGCTGTCACCTCACACCTGTTGGCATGGTCATTATATAGTTTTCTCCACATCATCTCAGACACTTTATATATATATTGTATATATATTTAAAATATTTTAATATATATTATATAATATATATTTATATGTAAAAATATGTTTTATATATAAATATAAAAACGGGCCAGGCCCTGGTAGCACACGCCTGTAATCCCAGCACTTTGGGAGGCCGAGTTGAGTGGATCACGAGGTCAGGAGATCGAGACCGTCTCGAGACCGTCCTGGCCAACATGGTGAAACCCCATCTCTACTAAAATGCAAAAGATTGGCCAGGCGTGGTGGCGGGCACCTGTAGTCCCAGCTACTTGGGAGGCTAAGGCAGGGGAATCGCTTAAACCCGGGAAGTGGAGTTTGCAGTGAGCTGAGATTGCACTACTGCACTCCAGCCTGGGTGACAGAGCGAGATTCCTTCTCAAAACAAAACAAAACAAAAAAACAGAAAACAAAAAAACAACTGTTTGAGAGAGGACATAGAGCATGCAGTGTTGCTGGAAATGTAGCATTGTACAGTTGCCATGGGAAACTGTACGGAGTTTCCTCAAATATTAGAAATAAGACTACCATGTGACCCGGTAATCTTGCTTCTGGTGTACCTCTGAAAAAAATGAACTCAGGATCTGGAAGAGATATCTGCTATTCCATGTTCACTGCAGCATTATTCACAATAGCCTAAATATGGAAGGAACTCAAATATCTATCGACGAACAAATGGAAAAAGAAAATGTGGTGCATACATACAATGGAACATTATTTAGCTTTCACAAAGAAGAAAATCCTACTATTGTAACAACAGGGATGGACCAGGAAGACATTCTATTAAATGAAATTAAGTAAGTCATAGAAAGACAAATATTGCACAATCCCTTTTATCTGGAGGTACCTAAAATAGTCAAAGGTATTGAAGCAGACAATAGAATGGTGGTTACTAGAAGGTAGGGAAAGGCAATATGGGGAGTTGTTGTTCAATGGGTATAAACTTACAGTGATACAAAAGTGAGGAAGTTCCAGAGATCTGCTCTACAACACAGTGCCTGTAATTAACAGCAAGTACTGCTAAATGAAGTTTAGCCTAAAGCTGCCTCCCTACGTATTTTAAGTCAGCCTAAAGGCTTCTCCATACTTAGTCAACTGCAACCTAACCAGATGTGTAAACAGACTGCACCCTATTCTTGTAACAAAGCCATACTTCAGCCACTCACAGGTGATCTACGGGGCACACGGTTTTCAAACAAGGCCAACTCTGAGCTGTTACCAACCCAGCTGTCTCTGTACCTCACTTTTCTTTTCTGTCTGTCGTTTTCCTTTTTCTGTCCATAAATTCTCTCTAACGCTGCAGCAGCCCTGGAGTTGCTCTGAAGGTATTCTGTTTCATGGGTGGGGTTGGGTTACCCAAGCCTCAGATCGTTCTTTGCTCAGTTAAACTCTGTTAAATTTAATTTGTCCACAGTTTTTCTTTTAGCAGTACCTATGTGCAAAGTCACTAAGTTGTATACATTAATATGTGCAGTTTTTTGGATACGAATTATATAATACAGTTGAAAAAAATAAAGATTAAAAAAATAAAGATTAATTGCATCTTGGCCTTTTGGCTAAGATCAAGTGTGAAAAAATAAAGATTAAAAAATAGAAAACTCTGGCTGGGCGCACTGGCTCAGCACTTTGAGAGTCCAAGGCGGGTGGATCACCTGAGGTCAGAAGTTCAAGAGCAGCCTAGCCAACATGGTGAAACCTCATCTCTACAAAAATACAAAAATTAGCTGCTCATTGTGGTGCATACCTGTAATCCCAGCTACTAGGGAGGCTGAGGCACAAGAATCAATTGAACCCAGGAGGTGGAGATTGCAGTGAGCTGGCATTGTGCCACTGCACTGCCACCTGGGTGACGGAGTGAGACTCTGTCTCAAAAATAAAATAAACAAATAAAAACAAAAGTGAAAAGCTCTAAGTGTATAGATGAGGCCTATCCACTGGGGGCCTCCCGGGTTCAAGCCATTCTCTGCCTCAGCCTCCCCAGTAGCTGGAATTACAGGTGTCTGCCACCACACCCAGCTAATTTTTGTATTTTTAGTAGAGACGGGGTTTCACCATCTTGGCCAGGCTGGTCTTGAACTCCTGACCTTGTGATCCCCCTGCCTCAGCCTCTCAAAGTGCTGGAATTACAGACGTAAGCCACTTTGCCCAGCCTACATTCTTTTTTATTGTACTGAGTTTTCAGAATTGGGTGTGTATTTCACAGTTAACCCACATTTCTATTTAGAATAGCCAGACTTCAAGAGCTCAGAAACCACATGTATTTAGTGGTTGCCGTATTGAGCAGCACAGCTCTAGAAACTAAATTTCCAGTCCTGTGCAAAGGTGAGGGAAGGGGCAGGTCTTCCGTTGCAAGGCATTAAGAAGGAAGCTGGGAGTCCAATTGCTTATTCTCTTTTTTTCTGAGACAGAGTCTGTCTCTGTTGCCTAGACTGGCATGCGGTGGTGTGATCTCGGCTCACTGCAACCTCTGCCTCCTGGGTTCAAGCGATTCTCCTGCCTCAGCCTCTCGGGTAGCTGGGACTACAGGTGTGCGCCACCATGCCCAGCTAATTTTTGTATTTTTAGTAGAGACGGAGTTTCACCATGTTTGGCAAGATGATCTCGATCTCTTGATCTCATGATCTGCCTGCCTCAACCTCCCAAAGTGCTGGGATTGCAGACGTGAGCCACCGCGCCTGGTCTTTTCTTCTTTTTTTTTTTTTGAGACAGAGTCTCATTCCATCGCCAGGCGCCAGGCTGGAGTGCAGTGGTGCAATCTCAGCTCACTGTAACCTCTGCCTCCTGGGTTCAAGCAATTCTCCTGCCTCAGCCTCCTGAGTAGCAGGGACTACAGCCTTCCTCTTTTTTTAAACAGAGTTTCACTCTTGTTGCCCAGGCTGGAGTGCAGTGGTGCAATCTCAGCTCACTGCAACCTCCGCCTCTCAGGTTCAAGCAGTTCTCCTGCCTCAGCCTCCAGAGTAGCTGAGATTACAGGCATGTGCTACCCGGCTCGCCTAATTTTTTGTATTTTTAGTAGAGACGCAGTTTCTCCATGTTGGTCAGGCTGGTTTCGAACTCCCAATCTCTGATGATCCACCCACCTCGGCCTCCCAAAATGCTGGGATTACAGGCATGAGCCACCGCACCAGGCCCCAAATGCTTCTTAAAAAGACTTTTGACTGACTCTGTTTTCCCATTTGCCCCCATTTTAGAAATTCCTGTTGGCACCACTTTCTGAGCATTTTTGAGGTTCTGTGGTGCAAATCGGATGGATGACTCACTTGCCCCCACTGCCAGTTTAGGTGTTCGTCGCACCGAATCTGCTGGGTCAGCTCATACTCATCCCTCAGCTTTCGTCTGTCCGTTTTTCCTTGGTGTTTCCTCCACTCCAAGTCTCTCAGTCCTCATGGGTTTGTGGCTTTAAAAAAAATGCATCCATTGTCATTTTATTGGAATGTCTGGAGAGAACAGAGGTAAACATAGATGCTGAAACCACCATCTTTAACCGATCATCAATAAGTTTTCCGTATCACTGGAATACGATTATTTTTGCCTATAAATTTTTATTGTGTCTGGTGTTTTGGTTTAAATCATCTGAAAACTCTGTGTATGAAATAACTGTTTCCAAAAGGAACAAATGCATGAATAATGAGATATCCAGGAGACTGACTTAATCCTCAAATGTCATCCAATCCAGTTGAAACCAGTGCCAGAAAGCAACACCCTCTGGGTCACCCTTCAGGGAGCCTGTTTCCCCTCCCACTCCCTAGCTCAGCTCAGCTATCTCAGTGACCACTGTGAGAAGAAAGCCCCCAGAAATAGCAAACCAACTGCAAGAGGGAGCCATGAGTCAAGTGTTCCACCTCCCTCAACCTCATTGCCCAACTGTCTGCTGGAGCTGACCACTTCCTTGTAATGCACGCCACTCTTTTTCTAGCATGAAAATTTAGCTGAACTCTGCCTTCCCTTGCCTTTGGCCTCATTTCTGTTTTTGAAAGGTGCTGGGTTCCTTTTTGTGCTTTTTTCTCGAATTTTAAAAATAAAGCCTAGGCCCCTTAGAACCCAGAGCAACGTTTGAGTCCAGTCTTCATGTGTAATCAGTGTAGGGCTAGTGGCTTTGGGGTTCTTTGTTGGTTTGGTTTTGTTGGAATTGCTTTGTTGGTTTGCTTACTAATATATTATTCTAGAATCCAAGAACAAATGAAGCGTAATTTAAATATGTATTAGATTATCTCGTAACAAAATGCCAAAAATGATATTTTATTCATAATATACAGAAAAAAAGCAAGTTCATTCCTTTTGCATAAATGAAAGCCATAGAAATCAAGAACTCTTCAGACCTAGAGATCCCATTTAGCTGGCTTCTTTTACTGACACAGGGGATAGTTCAACTGGATTCCATACATATCTGGACAGCAGACAGTAAAGATAAGGGAAGCCCTAGAAGCTGCTAAGTGGTATCAGAACACAGAGGAAATTTCTGCAGACAAGATAAAGAGAAGCAAATTTGGGGGTGGGGGTATGATCAAAGGAGGACTCTTGCTGTTCCAAAGTTTGCAGCAGTGCAATCAGCTAAACAGGCAGACTGAGTGAAATTGAAAGTACGTTGGAGCTTACTGGGTTCTGGTTTCACAGGATGCAGCATGTTACGGCTGTGTGCTGCCCCTGCCTCCACCCAGGCATCCCATATTATTATTTCCCCAGCACACATTTTCAGCTCTATGCATTGGAATGTATTTTATTCACATCATTTTTTTTTTTTTGAGACAAAGTCTCACTCTGTTGCCCAGGCTGGGGTGCAGTGGCGTTGCCTCAGTTCACTGAAATCTCTACCTCCTGGGTTCAAACAATTCTCCTGCCTCAGTCTCCTGAGTAGCTGGCATTACAAATACCTGCCACCACGCCTGGCTCATTTTTGTATTTTTAGTAGAGACGGGATTTCGCCATGTTGGCCAGGCTGGTCTCAAACCCGAGTTCAACTCATCTGCCTGCCTCAGCCTCCCAAAGCGCTGGGATTACAGGCATGAGCCACTGCACCCAGCCTATTCACATCACTTTTTTTTCAGTCATAAAGAAAATAGGATTGCCATAAAAAAAATTCTTGTTACATTAATATATCCTGACAAAATATTTTTCTTATAAAAATGCCACATTTGCCTAGGTATTTATGGTTTTCAAGACATTTCAAAACTTCTTACCTCAGTTCCTCTTCACAACAACGCTATATATGTGGAGAAAGGTACTCTTATCAGGCTTCTTACTTGTTGATCAGTGTATTTCCTTATCACCCCCTAATACAAAGGTCTAGAGGTAGAACAACAATACTGCTGGAAAAGAGCAGGGTCAGGACTGGACTCCGGGCTTCCTGGCTTCTAGCTGGAGGCCCTGTCCCCTGAGGATCTTTATTACCTAGGTCTTTAGCTCCTTGCCCCAAGGTGGCCACCAAAACATACTTGATCAGAAGTGAACTCTCCTGTCAACTAAGAGCTGACTCAGGGTTGGTCATGGTGATGGTTTAGGGCTCAGAAGAAACATAATGTTTCTTTTCCTCTTTCTCCTTGTCTTCTTCCCTTTTCTACTGGAACAATTCAGTGCTAAAGTCATTCAGCAAGGCAGAGAAAGTTGGTCGCTCTGGAATGGGGTGGGGGCCCAGCATAGGGGTCTCCCCTCAACAGGGCGAGGAGGGTATTCATGACTGAGGACAGACTGGTGTATCAGAGAGCCTAATAAATAAGAAGGGTTTCCAGGTAAGAGGGGTGCCTGTAGTGGGGAGGGGAGAAGGGAAGCCCCTCCTCATGGAGACACAGCCTGGCATAGGTGTAGAGTCCAAGGAAGATGCCCCAAAACTGGTACGGGGACCTGGAGACCCCGCTGGATAAGAATAACACCGCCACAGCAGCAAGTGCCTTGCATAGGGAATCACTGCCCAAGGGGCCAAGGAGGGGAACTGCATAGGACATAGCCTTGGGTAGGGAACCAGAACCCCAATGGGGTGAGGACGATGTTCACGCGGGAATTGGCAGCGTGTCATGGACTGTCTGAGTCAAAGCGGAGTAAGAACAGTTTCTAAGGCATGGTGGTGGCAGGTCAGAGCAAGGGCAGGGTAAGTAGGGTATCTGTGGGGTAAGGGGGACAGTGGCTCTGATGGGAGGCTGCCTTCCTACAGGGGGATTGAGCAAATAAGGAGACTTAAAGCTCAATGGGAACTGGATTTCTTAACTGTTGGAGTTTGGAGTTACAGATGTGGAAAAAAGAAGACTATTGGGGTGAACTCATGGTTTTTAATACAGATAGATTAAAAAATATAGATGACAATGTGTGTGTATATATAGGTCTATACCTTCATATATTTTTATGTAGCTATATACTTACATATATCCCCCAACTTTGTCTACTAAGAGAAAGTCTCATAGCAATAAACACAGCCCAGATCTCCTCTTCTAGATACCATTCTCCACTGAAAGAAACCAGGACTTCTTAGAGAGATTCCAAGGATTCCAGGATTCAAGTCCTGATTCCAGGACTGGGGTAGGAAACTTGAGTATGAACCTTGGGTCAAAAAGCAAGGAAATGATAGAGATATATCAAAAGGACACAGGAACCAGCTTCATCATCAAAATAAATAACTGTTGCAATGTTTTATAACTCCTTAAATAAAGCAGAAAACTGTGAGTCCTAATAATGTTAGTATATGGATAACTGGAAAGTTTGAGGAAGAACGGAATATTTACATAGAACCTCCCCCATAAATATGTGTTAATTGTAGCAGGAAAAAGTGTAACTTCCACTTAATGGAGAAGAGAGGCAGACAGCACCTTAACCAATGATCAAAGTGGACATCAGCTGTCATGGGAAAATTGAAGTTGTGCACCCCGGATAGGATTCAATAAAAAATATTGAAGGTTGCTGGGCTCGGTGGCTAACGCCTGTAATCCCAGCACTTTGAGAGGCTGAGGTGGATGGATCATGATGTCAGGTGTTCAAGACCAGCCTAGCCAACATGGTGAAACCCTGTCTCTACTAAAAGTACAAAAAGTAGCTGGTCAGGGTGGTGGGAGCCTATAATCTCAGCTACTCAGGAGGCTGAGGCAGGAGAATCGTTTGAACCCAGGAGGCAGAGGTTGAAGTGAGCAGAGATTGTGCCATTGCACTCCAGCCTGGGTGACAGGGCGAGACTCCATCTCAAACAAAATAAAAATGGTATTAAAGGTCAGTGGAGAAATTTCTGCCAAAGATGCATTAATTGAATCCTATATCAGACAAGGCCAAATTCAGTGACTTCTACAAAATAACTGGCCTGTAATCTTCAAAAGCATATAAGACAGAAAGTCAAAGAAAGAGAGAAACTAAGCATTGCAGACAGAAGACTAAAATGATTGACAACTACATGCAACAAAGGATTCTCAAGTGGATCCTTTAACTGCAATGGATTCATTGGACAATTGATGAAACCTGAATGAGGTCTGAGGATTAAATTGCTGTAATACACAGTGTTAATTTGCATATTTAAAAGGTAGTGCTGTTGTAAAAAAAAGTCCTGTTTTTAGGAAATACATGCTAATGTTTTCAGGGGAGATAACGCATCACATAGTCAACTTACTATCAAATGGTTTAAGGGATAAATATTCTCTGTACTGTTCTTGCAAAGTGTCTGTAAGTTTGATGTTGTTTAAAATAATTTTTTTTTAAAGTTGTCATTTTTAAGAAGAACAATGAAAACAGAAAAGAACAAAAAAGAATATGTCACATCAAAAGATGCAGTGCAATGCCGGCAGGGAAATTTTTTTTTTTTTTTTTGAGACGGAGTTTCGCTCTTGTTACCCAGGCTGGAGTGCAATGGCGCGATCTCGGCTCACCGCAACCTCCGCCTCCTGGGTTCAGGCAATTCTCCTGCCTCAGCCTCCTGAGTAGCTGGGATTACAGGTACGCACCACCATGCCCAGCTAATTTTTTGTAGTTTTAGTAGAGACAGGGTTTCACCATGTTGACCAGGATGGTCTCGATCTCTTGACCTCGTGATCCACCCGCCTCGGCCTCCCAAAGTGCTGGGATTACAGGCGTGAGCCACCGCGCCCGGCCTAAAAATGTTAAGTGGTATGATTCATATATGAATTCTTTTCCCAGCAACAGTAAACTACCCTCTCAGGTGGAGAATGAAGTAAAACTGCACCCATTCCAAACAAGGGAACTAAAAGGCTTTTCTCATTCCATGACCACAGACAAAAATCCTAGAGAGGATGTGAAAAGCACAGGAAAAACACATGACCACATTTCCCATCTCATTATTATTAAAAAGGAATTTCTTTTATTTTTTCTAAATAAATAGCACTTTTTAATTGGTAAAATTAGTCTCCTTCCATTGGAAGAAAAATGACATCCCAATGAAAACCTTCGCACTAGGAAAAAAGTTTCCTCAAGCATAGTTTTGGAAAACAGAGGAAAATAAAACAAAATTGCACCACCCCGACACAGTGACTATTATGAAGTATTATGAGTCTTTACTTGTCTTCTTATGAAATGGCTGTAATCATAGCATGCCATTGGATTCCCTCTGCGTGCTGTGTGAAAGTAGCATAGTGGTTAAGCACAGGTTTTGACACTGACTGATCATGTTCCTTATCTGGCTTCTGCCTCCATGTGTGACTTTGAGTTACTTCCCAGACTGCTATAAGCCTGTTTCCTTCTCTATCAAGCAGGGACAG
This sequence comes from Cebus imitator, assembly GCF_001604975.1. NCBI lineage: Eukaryota > Metazoa > Chordata > Mammalia > Primates > Cebidae > Cebus > Cebus imitator. Next base: position 2,530,370 of record NW_016107465.1, on the reverse strand, counting down.
TCTACTCCCTTATCTTGGGGTTTATGAGAGGATTAAATAAGATTATGGATGTAAAGTACTTAGCACAGTATGTGCCATGTTTTATGTATCCAGTAAATACTTATTATTTTCTCATAAGTACTTTTCAATGTTTTTAAATAATCGTCTTCTGTGATCTGAATGTTGTGTCCCCCTAAAATTCCTATGTTGAAATACTAACCCCTCTGCCGATGGCACTAGGAGGTGGGGAATTTAGGGAGGTAATTCGGTCATGCGAGTAGGGCCCTCACAAATGGGATTAGTGCATTTATAAAATAGATCCAAGGGAGATCATTTGCCCCTCCTACCATGGGAGGACACAGCTAGAAGTTGCTGTTCTGAGAACTAGGGAGTGAGCCCTCATTAGACACCAAATCTGCTGGCACCTTGATCTTGGAACCATAGTTCCCACTCAGCCACTCAATCACGAGAGTAAACAACTGATACTGTACTTTAGTGTGCTGTGTTCAATACATGACATGAGAGTTCAACACTGTACTATAGAGCAGGCTTTGGGTTAGATGGTTTTGTCCAACTGTAGGCTAACAAGAGTTCTGAGTATGGAAACATACTCAGGTAGGCTAGGCTAAGCTATGGTGTTTGATAGGTTAGGTGTATTAAATGAATTTTCGATTTACAATAGGTTTATCGTCCTAAGTCAGGGATTTGGAGGAGCACCTGCTCTCTGCCTACTGACCCTCCTTAGTAACATGGCTACTGGACCCTATCAGGAACTGGATGCAGGCAAAGCCCTGGCAGCTTATAGGTTCCCATGGGTTGGGCAACTGTCGGTACCACCATACAAGAGCACCTAGTAAAAACCAAGTAAAAAGAGATCCTGGTCAAGTGCAGTGGCTCATGCCTGTAATCCCAGCACTTTGGAAGGCCAAGGCAGATGGAAGGAAGGAAGGAAAGAAGGAAGGAAGGAAGCAAGCAAGGAAGAAAGGAAGGAAGGAAGGAAAAGGAGGGAGGGAGGGAGTAAGGAAGGCAAAGAAAGAAAGAAAGGAAAGAAAGAAAGAAAAAAGAAAAAGAAAGAAAGAAAGAAAGAAAGAAAGTAAGTTTCAATTAGGTCGAAGGTAGCCAAGAGGTACAGTAAGTTGAGCTGGAAGTCGTAGGTAGAGTTAAGAACTGTTTGGCTGCCGTGGTGAAAATGCAAATGGGTTCAAGAGAGAAGTAAGGACTTTTTTCTTCTTTTAAGAACATTTCTTCTTCTTATTAACATGTGCATTTCAAATAATTGAAAAATCATTATCATAATACCAAATTATAATGATATTCTCATAGGTTACGAAGTTAACTGAATGCTGAGTATTCAAAACACTTACATAAATCTGTTATTTGAAGAAACTACAAACATACTTCACTGAACCATGTGTAAGACAGATTGTGATCTTCTGGAGCTTGCCTTGAAATATTTATATAGAAAAGTGAATAGTTCTATTCTGAAGGACAGCAGAGAAATGGGGTAATAATTGGTGGAAGTTCAAGACCAGCCTTGCCAACATGGCAAACTCCCACTTCTACTAAAAATACAAGAATTAGCCAGATGTAGTGATGCACCTCTGTAATTCCAGCTCCTCAGGAGGCTGGAGTGGGCGGACTGCTTCAGCCAGGGAGGCAGAGTAAAGTTACAGTGAGCTGAGACTGCACTTCTGCGGTCCAACCTGGGTTACAGAGTGTGACCCTGTCTCAAAAAAAAAAAAAAAAAATCCAAAAAATGTTGGGAAGCCATGGTGGATTCAAATGAGCAAGAAAAGCATAATCAACAGTAAAAAGGCAAATAAACTAATTAAAATGAGGTATTACATTTGAGTAGACATGACTCCAAAGAAGACATATAAATGGCTAATACACACATACAAGATGCTCAACATCATTAGTCATTAGGAGAATTCAGTGTTGCTGAGAAAACACGCATGTTTGCCCATATCTCAATAAAAACCTTGAATCCTAAGGTTAAGGAAAATCTTACAGGCTTCTAGAAAAAAATGAACAAATTACTTACTATGGGAAAAAAAATTAGGCAGGTATAGAATCAAACCTCACACCTAAAACACTGAAAACTAGAAAACGATGACATATCCTCACACAATACTGAAAGGAAAGGACTGCTACCCAGAGATCAATAGCCAGCCATTATTTCCTTAGCTGATGAGAGTGAAAGAAAATAAATACAAGGAGATGCAAGTGAGAGTAAATCATTATATTGGCAATGTACTCTGAGGAAAATAGGAAGAGACTAATGAAACATCAAATTCATTAGAAAGTGTTACAAATCTCAATGTAAGAGAAGATAAAGAGGAGTGGTAAGCAATGAACACGTACATGTGTATATACGTATACATGTACGTATATACACATATTGCAGAGATGGAGAGATTCTGACTGAAGATAAGGTAAGTGTAAACAAGGGCTCTTGAAATAGAAGAGTTATATGAATAATTCTAATGACACTCTAGAATGAAAATACTCACATGATATCACAAATACCCATGTGTTGAATATTGGGTCAGGGAAGAGGAGGACAATATAAATTTTGAAAATTCACCAGGACCATGAATTTCTAGCTGAATTTTATCTAACCTTTAGGGGACTGAAAATACTTTTACTTAAATTACTATAAGCCATAAAGCAGAAAAAAAAAGCCCCCAATCCACTTTATAAAGGCAAAATAAACTGAATCAAAGCTGATAAAAATAAGACAAAATTGAAAATTATAGACAGACTCACAAATATATATTCAAGAAATCTAAATAAAACATAATTAGAATCTAATAACATATCAAAAAAAAAAAAGACTATGACTTCTTCCATGAAATTATGGGTGGTTCAGTGCCAGGAAGTCTATCAGTATAATCTATTACACCATATTTTGAAAGAGGATATATGATCATATCTTTAGATGTTTAATACTTATTTAGTAAAGCTGGGCATGGTGGCATGCACCTATAATCCCAGCTATATGGGAGGCTGAGATAGGAGGATCATTTGAGCCAGGAGTCTGAGCTGAGCCTGGGAAACAATGAGAAAAAAAAAGTATTTGGTAAAGTGGCAGCCATACCTAATGAATAAAATAAGAATTAAAGAAATTGTTTAATATAATAAAGGCTATCTACCAAACCAATACCCAATAGTATCCCAAAGCACAAAACGCCAAAGCCATTTTAATTGAACAGAAACTACACAGGAATGCTCACCATTGTCATGATTCAACATTGGCTTGGAAGAGATCTCAATGACATTAACACAACAATATTAAATAATTGACCTAACATTTGAAAACAAGAAAAAAACACTTTATTTTTGCTCCTGGTACAATGGAGCAATTGTTTAAAAAGAAAAGAAAAGCTACTCAAGTGACTCTGGTAAAAAGCTACTACAAGAAATAAAATACTAAGAGAATTAGTTAACACGGTTGGATAAATAATAAGTATTTTTGAATTAACAGCTTTTTCCATATCTTTTATTTTATTTTATTTTTTATGAGACAAGGTCTCACTCTGCTGTCTAGGCTGGAGTGCAGTGACACAATCTCTGCTCACTACAACCTCCGCCTCCTGGGTTCAAGCAATTCTCCCACATCAGCCTCCCAAGTAGCTGAGACTGCAGGTGCATGTCACCATGCCTCACTAATTTTTGTATTTTTTGGTAGATCAGGGTTTCACCATGTTGGCCAGACTGGTCTCTGACTCCTGACCTCAAGAGATCTGCTAGCCTCAGTCTCCCAAAGCGCTGGGATTACAGGGATGGGCCACTGCCCCTGGCCAGTTTTTTCCATATCTTATCAGTAAGTACATAGAAGCAGAAACATGAAAAACTATTTCCTTCACACCAGTGGTAAAACATGAAATATTTCAGAATAAATTTAGCAAGAAAAAGCAAATCCCATATGGATACACACGCGCGCGCGTGCACACACACACACACACACACACACACACACACACACACAGAGACCTTTACTGAAGAAAGTAAAATGCTCTGAACAAGGGAAAGGAAACTATGTTCTTCAATGGGGAAACAAATACTATAAAAGTGTCAGTTTTCAAAAAACTAATATATAGTTTTTTGAAAGAAGCAGCATAACTTCTATTTCAACACTGTATTAATTTCTTATTACTGCTATAGCAAATTGCCACTAACTTAGTAACTTTGAAATAACACAGTATTACTCTCTTACAGGTCTGGAAGTCAAAAGTTCAAAATCAGTTTCACTGGGCTAAAGTCCAGGTATCAGCAAGACTTGGTCTTTTCCAGAAGACCTGAGGGAAGAATCCATTTCCTTCTGTTTTCAGCTTCTCATGGCATCTGCATACCTTGGCTTGTGGCCTCTTCCTCCATCTTCAATGCGAATCACTCAGATCTCTGCTTCTGTCATCACGGCACCTTCTCTTTGGCCTCTGACTTCCCTTGTCCCTGTTATAAGGATATTTGTGATTACATAGAATCCATGGAATAATTTGGGATCATATCCCCATCTCAAAATAATTAGCTTTAATCACATCTACAAAGTCCTTTTTGCCTTATAATGTAACATTCACAGGTTCAATGGATTAGGAAGTGGTCATATTGAGGGGATTGGGGGGCACATTATCAGTCTAACACAAGCACCAGTAAGATTTTCAATATTGTTATGGAACAATAAATGCCCAGGAATAGCCAAGAAGATAGGGAAAAGAACAGTAAGCGGTGAGGGTACCTTAAAAGGCATTATGGCCGAGCACAGTGGTTCACACCTGTAATCCCAGCACTTTGGGGGGCTGAGGTGGGCAGATAACCTCAGGTCAGGAGTTCAAGACCAGCCTGACCAACATGGAGAAACACCTCTACTAAAAATACAAAAATTAGCTGGGCATGGTGATGCGTGCCTGCAATCTCAGCTATTCAGGAGGCAGAGGCAGGAGAATAGCTTAAACCTGGGAGGCAGGGGTTGTGGTGAGCCGAGATCACGCCATTGTACTCCAGCCTGGGCAACAAGAGGGAAACCCCATCTCAAAAAAAAGAAAAAGAAAGAAAGAAAAAAGGGCACTATGATAAAATCTACATAGTACTGTGGAGGCATAAATAGGTTAGTAGAACAGAATAGAGAATCCAGAAAGATATCCCAATATATGTGTGAATTTAACACATAAAGTGCTATTTCAACTCAAGGAAAAAAAGATGGGTTATTTAATAAATGATGCTAACACAACTACCAAGTCACAAAAAGAAAATAAAAGTAGACCTCCGTCTCACACAATACAATGTGGTATTAATTGCATAAAGAATGAAGGCTCAGAGCTGGGCACAGTGGCTCATGCCTGCAATCTTAGTACTCTGGGAGGCTGAGGTGGGAGGATTACTTGAGGCCAGGAGTTCAAGACCAGTCCAGGCTGCATAGTGAGATCCTAATCGCTACAAAAAAACATAAATTTAGCCAGGCATGGTGATATGTACCTGTAGTCCTAGCTACTTTCTGAGGCAGGAGGATTGCTTAAGCCTAGGAGTTGGAGGCTGCAGGGAGCTATGTTTGGGCCACTGCACTCTGGCCTGGGCAACAGAGCTAGACCCTGTCACTATTTCAAAAAAGAAAAGAATGAAGGCTCAAATGCAAACTAAAACAAATCATGTAAGAAAACTTAGAATATGTACAATCTAGAGATAAAGCATACCTTCTTAACAGAGACTGGAATCTCAGAAACTTAAGAAGAAAAAAAAAAAGACAAATATTTGAACATAAACAGATAAAAATCCCTTATCTGGAAAATGTGCCAGATACAAAATCAACTGACACAAAAAAAGTTCAAAAAAATGTGTAAAGCCAAAGTCAAGGTCAGTGTCTGCAACATACAACGAGCTCCTGCAAATAGGCAAGACTGAGACAAATAACTCAAAACCCAGCAGGAGCTGCCCGCCTGTCAGTTGTCCCATTTTTTCATCTTTCTGTCTCTAAGAGATGCTGGTTCATCTTTGAGCAGAATGTTCAGAGTCTTGAAATACTACTATTTCATAATTCTGAAGCCCATAAAACCCAGTAAATGATGACTTTGCTGGTGACTAATACGAAAATGGTTATCTGTTCTTGCCAGTGAGAGAATCAAATATTTTTCACTTCTCTCTTGCACCATTTAAGCTGAAAGAAAAAGAATGCCCGTATTCATTGGGTTTCTTTCCTTCTCTTTCTCTCTTTTAGAGATCACTTAAAAGTTTCCATGATGAGCTTAGTTTGAGGTTTGTTTTCTTTTTTTCTGGTAACAGCACTTAACGTTATTTTGCTTTGCAGAGTAATTCTCCCATCTGAATTTCAGATTTTATTTTATTTTATTGTATTTGAGACAGACTCTTTCCCTGTCCCTTAGGCTGGAGTGCAGTGGCACCATCTCGGCTCACTGCAACCTCCACCTTCCTAGTTCAAGCAATTCTCCTGCCTCAGCCTCCTGAGTAGCTGGAATTACAGGCACGTGCCACCATGCCCAGATATGAATTTCAGATTTTAAAGTGGGGTATTTTGTTAGTTGCAGTATGTCACCTTTCCCGTTCTTCATTTATTCAGTAAGCTTATGCTAGGTTTGGAAAGAAAAAAAAATAATGACCCAGAGTTGGCAACATAAGGGGAAAACAGAACCTCATCATGTGTCTAAGCCTGTATGCTCACTCACTTGTTACCCCCATAAAAGAACTTTCTATTTTAATTCAAACTCTTCCTTCCTCTTCTAAAATATCAATCCAAGCTAAAAACAATGTGTGTTTCTACTGAAATCTAAATATATGTTCTACAGAAATTCTAGATCACATCTGTGGTATCAAGGGGCAGAGAGGGACAAATACAAGTTTTCTTTAAAAAATTATGACAAAAGGGAGTAACTGGGTTTAATCTGAGTTTCTTCCCCTCTCTAAGTCTCAGTTTTCTCATCTGTAAAATGAGAAGGAAACTATTACCTACCCCACAGGGTTATTTTGGAGATTAAATCAGGTAATGCTTGTGATTTAGCCAAAGAGCCTTGGATTAGTAAGATCTCAATAAATGTTCATTATGATTATCCTGTTCTTATGTAGAGTCATCAGCACTTGATTAGAAGAGTGGCTGTTTCCCCCTCTCTTCCTGGAGGTCACTTTCCCGCTGCTATGTGATGTGGAGGCTAAGCCAGCAGTGGTTTTCAAACTGTTTCTCAGAGCCCTGGGATTCCAAAGAGAGGCCTGTGGGCTGCAGAGGGATCAGTGTGAGGCTGAGATGGTGGGTGAGACTCGGATTCCCACTGCAGCTTTGATTTTTTTCTATTTTATATAAAAGGAACCTGCCTACATTTCACTTCAAAAACCATTAATCCTTTAAATCTGCAAGGCTGTGGAAATTCTGTTGTTCTGTGGGCATTCTTCCTTTTAAAATGACTTTTCCTAACTTTTTAGTAATCTTTTTTTTTTCATTATCCATCCTTAATCACCTGATCCCTCCTGAGAGAAACTAAGCATTTGAGAAGCCACATCTGTGTTACTGTGAATTACTTTGATGTATTATGCCTTTGGGGAGGTGCTTGCATTTTAAAAGAGTCCAAACAAGAAGAGGATAAATAGTATAAAGGAAGATTGCTTCTCTGTTGACAGGGAAAACTTTTGAGGGTGGGGTGAGAGGGAGGTCTTTTGTAAAACTGTTAAAACGGCCACTCTAACCACTTCCTTAATGAAATACTAACAGTGACTAGCATTGGTAAAGAGATTCTGACTTAAACAACAATTTCATCTCCATCTTTTTGGCTGATTAAAATGAGCCTCCTGTAGCTGAGGAGCTACTGTTTTCCCACGTGCATTTCCAAGACAAGGGCATGGAGGCCCTATGTGGCTCAGCGACTTGCCTCAGTTGGCAGAGTTAGGCTCTGACTCAAGTCTTGGGCTCTCTCCCCAGGACCAGGCAGCTACCTCCACCCATCTGGGAAGCCAAGCCTGCTGATACCAAGGCGCCAACTTTTGAACACTCCCTTTGCAGAAATGGCAAAAGTTGGGCCACTCATTTTTCTGATGCTTCCTCCTTGGAAAGAAAGGAATGACTGTAACAGACCTGTCAGCTCTCAATGAGCTCTTTGTGCAAGTAAATTCCAGAGTTTTTATGAACGACAATTACAGCACAGGCTGCTATTTTCCCCTACTAGCTATGGTCAAAAGATTGCTGTTTCAGTCATGCCTGGCATTCCTCCAGAAAACTCTTGGATATATGCACTATGAGTTGCAGACTTGTGGATTATCGAACGTAGGAGATTGGAGAAATCAAGAAGCTCTCGATTTTTAATGCGTAAATGTTTCTTTCCCTGTCAAAATTTCTGGTGACGCAATTTTTTAAAGTTCAAGAAGGTAAACATAAATGTCATTAATCACTGGAGGAAAGGTTCTCTTTTTCTACCATATTACCACAGAGCAAAGTTGCCTGTTTTTACTTATGTATGTCTATCAAGACGAGCTGGTATGAGGGTAAGGGTATAGTAAGCTCTCAATATATATACTTGTTAGTGAATGAATGAATGAACGGGTTAGTATGTCCTTTAATTTGGAGGCCAAGCAATCATGATAGCAAAAGCAACAGAAACAACATGATAACTTCCTCTGGGATAGCCCTTCGCTATGGTGGACTCCTTGAAAATTCTAGCACACAGCAGTGAAGTTAGTTGCTTACTGCACTCAGGGAGATCACTACCTTGACCATCTTAGCAGCTGAGTAGGGAAAAGTAAGTTGGAATATTGATGAGATTTGAGGGTGTGCTTGAAAGTAAGTTTTTCAATGCAGGAGCTTGAGATATAGTAGTTTAGGACTACCATAGTAGTTTAGGTAGGCAGAGCAAGGCAAGAATTTTAAGGCGGGAATTTTGAAGGGTCTTGGAGAGAAAATTCATTTGATATAATTCAGTGAAAGCTTCCCCAGTATGATGTGCGTTCAAATAAATTTTTCCAAAGATACTTGCAACTTTTGTGATTCTGAGCAAGAGACTCCTGCAGTGGAAAAGTCATGGTGATGAAGATGGAAGAGCAATAAGGTCATGTTCATAAAGCCAAATAGTACAACCCGTTTCACCGGCACCAAGGTTTGCAAACCACAGCCCCAAAGCCTACTCTGGTCCATGCCCTAATTTTATAGGTTTATTGGAGCACCGCTATGTTCATTCCTTCAAGTGTTGTCTGTGACTGCTGTCATGCTACAAACAGAGTTAAATGGTTATGGCAAAGACCATATGGCCACAGAGCCCAAAAGTTACTTATCAGGCCCTTTACAGAAAATGTTTGCCAACTCCTGTTACAGATGGTAAGCTGTGTGGGAGTAAATTGTTTCACTTCTCATTTTATTTGTTTGTTTATTTATTCATTCATCAAGTATGTATTAAGCATCTACTGTGTACGAGGCACCTTTATAGGTGTTGGGAATCTAGCACTCAACATGATGAATGCCTGCCACCATGGAAAAATTCAACAAATTATATAAACCAGATAGAAATAAGTGCTATGAAGAAAAATTAAGCATTGAAAGAAGACAGAGAGGTATAGGGTTGGTAGATAGGGGAAAGAGGGACTTTTGGCAACATGGCAGTCAAGGAAAGTCTCTTTTAAGAGGTAACAGTTGAGTAAAACCTGAATAGAGTGAATGATGCGAAGAAATGGGATGGAAAGTGTCTCAGTTTATTTTCTGCTACGATAACAGAATAATATCACAGACTGGGTAATTTATACGCAAGATAAGTTTGTTTGGCTTGTGGTTCTTGAGACCAGGAAGTCCAAGGGCATGGCCGCAGCACGTGCCAGGCCACCTGGTGAGTGGCATTTCATGGTGGCAGAGCAAAAGGCAGAAACAAGTGTGTTAGACAAGAGAGGAAAGTGGTCTGAACTCAGTCTTTCTGTCCGGTACCCTCTCCCATGATAACAACATGAATCCTGAGCCCTCCTGACCTAATCACTTTTTAAAGTCCCCACCTCTCAATTTCATTACAATAGCCATTAAATTTCAACATGAGTTTTGACAAGGATATTCAAACCATAGCAGAGGCTTTGGGGAGAGATTTCCAGGCAGAGGGTAAAGAAATGCAAATATCTGGAGCTGAGAACAAACTTGGTGTCCTAATAATGGCAAGCAGGTCCCTGTGGGTAAAGCAGAGTCAGCAAATAGCAGAGAGGAAAGAGCTGACCCTGGAGGGCTAGCAAAACCAAATGAACTAGTAAAGCCTTAGGGGAGGTGACAGGGTTTGAATTTTATTCTGAATATGATCAAAAGCTAATTGGGGGGTATTAAGCAAGAGAGGGATGGGATATGATTTACATTTAAAGGCTCACTGAGGCTGCTTTAAATAATTGACTACAGAGGAACAGAATGGAAGCAGGGGTGCTATCACGGGAGAGAAATTGTGCTTAGATTACATGGCAGAGATTGGAGGTGGTGACTGAGCATCAGTGTGAGTTGAGACAAATTTTAAAGGCACAGCAAATAAAATCTGCTAATGAGTGGGACATGGAGTATGAGAGAAAGACGAGAGTCAAAGGCAATTCTGAGGGTTTAGAATTGAGTGATTGGGTGAATGATGATGCCATACTGAAATATGGTGAAGACTTAAAGGCAAGGAAAGATGAAATTAAGAATTCTGTTTTGTTCTTGTTACATTTCATATGCCTGTTAGACATTCAAATGAAGATGTCAAATTGACAGTTGGATATGAATATGTGCAAATGAAATAGATTGGGCATAAGATCTAATTTGGGACTCATCAGCATATGGATGGTATTCAAAACTATGGAATTTGCTGAGATCACCCAGGAAATGACTATAAATTTTTTTAAAAAGATGAGGGGTGATTTCTAAACCCTAAGACCAGTGGTGAGTTGGAGCTGGCTCACCACTTGCCCTAGGGTTTAGGAATCAGCCCCTCTAATTGAGCACATGGCTTCTCAACTCACCATTCAGTGACATCATGCTAATAGCTTGAAATCAGCTGTAGTAGAAATGTTTGCACCATGAATTGGCAAACACTACACAGCACGGTCCCCCCGTTCCCAATAGAAACAGTTATCAAATATTTACCAGCACATCACTGCTTGGGGCTCTCATATTTTGAAGTAATGAAAAGCAGGAAGAGACAGTATGATAGATGGAGAAGAACTGGAATGTGAAGAGGTAAGAGGAATACCAGAGTGTAGTGTCTTGACCCAAGGTCAAGAGACAACTATGTGTTCTTTCTCTTTTCTTCCTTCTCAAAGGCTTTCAGCTCTTGGAGTTGATGGAACATATCCCATATGGAGAGTGTTTAACTCTCTAGCCCGTCGTTCATCTAATGACTTTAACTCATTCCTATAAACCCTGATTCTCTGAAGAGCCATTATATGAAAAGTATTTCCACGAAGTTTAATTGGAAAATTATGATGTGTTATATCTCAACCCAAGCAAGACACCTAAGCAATTTCCACAGATAGAAAATATATCAATTGATCACTGAAAGCAAGTTTAAATAAGTAATAGAGCACAAATTGAAAGTAAAAAAATATAGACTATATATCAAATGCAAATTAAGAAAGAAAATCTTGGGAACAGGTGGTGAGTGGTACAGGAGGGTGGGTAAAAATCACTGGTATGTGCATTTCTTAAAACAATTTTTTTCAGATATTTTTAACCTTTTGTGGCTCATAGTTATACTCTAAATGTACATATAATCTTTTAAAAAGATTACAGCACAGAATAACACACGTAGAACTAAAGGAAGGCTAAACACAAGATTACTCTGAAACATGTAGTAACGATATACATGATTAACAAGTCTGAAGAATCCTCGAAAATACTACCCATTCGTTCCTCTTGCCCAGCTCACTTATGTAAAGCAAAATGTGTATGTTTGTTCAAATATGGTGCACAGTAATGTTATCTGACTAGAAATAGATGTGTCAAGTGCATTAATTAGTATGTCTGTCTAAAACCATAATGGCAAACTAAAAGTTCTCACTAAGTATGTAGTTATTGTGTTTGGGGTGAAAACTTATTATATTTAGAAAAAGAAATAGTTCATAAACTGGTAAAACCATTGTGCTGAGAAGTCATTAACAGCACAGTTTTCATGGAAGACAAGACAGCTTTCAATTATTCTGTCAAAGAGGAAAAATTTCTCTGTTCTGCAGAAAGCAACAGCACCTGTCAATTCTGTATGTTCTCTTTTGAAAGGCTTAGAAAAAACTATATTGTCATTGACATTATTACAGCTATTGATTATTTGGAAGGCAATATGTATCAAGCAAGCTAACAATTATTTATTCCCCATTACATAGAGGAAGAAATTTAGTTTAACAGGAAAAGAAGTAATTCAAGAGGGGAGACTAAAGCAGTGTCTTCTGAGCAACTAAAATTAAAAGGAGAAATATTTTAAATAATAATTTCTTTAATTGTTCATTGTAAAACGTATTCGTGTGCTTGTTGACTTCACACACACACACACACACACACACACAGTTCGGCCCAATTTCCTATCTCTGTGATTTTTTTTTTTTAAGACAGTCTCTCCCTGTTGCCTAGGTCTGTTGTCCAGGCTGGAGTGCAGTGGGAAATCCAAGTATTTTTGGACTTGTCTTCCATGAAAACTGTGCTGTTAATGACTTCTCAGCACAATGGTTTTACCAGTTTATGAACTATTTCTTTTTCTAAATATAATAAGTTTTCACCCCAAACACAATAACTACATACTTAGTGAGAACTTCCCAAAGTGTTGGGATTACAGGCATGAGTCATCGTGCCTGGCCAGGTCTACCATATTTTATCTTTTATATATTTTTCTGTACGTTTTATATCTTTATATACAAACACCACTGTGTTACAACTGCCTATAAAATGAAGTTTAGTAACATGCTATACAGCTTTTCAGCCTAGGATACCATATAGCCTGGGTGTGTAGTAGGCTATACCATCTTGGTTTGTTAAGTTACACTCTATGATGTTCGCACCACAAAGAAATCCCCAAATGAAGCATTTTTCGGAACATACCCCCAACATTAAAACACGTGACTGTGTTTAGTAGAGATTTAAACACAGCACTCACTGGCACCGAGGCTTATTGGCTTTCCTCCACAGCAGCCAGCCTCTTGCTTCCTGTACACAAGCCACACTCAGGGATTTGTTTCTCCCTCTATGATAGGGATGGCGTTTTCCAGCCAGACTCTCAAGCCCTCTTGGACTCTGTGTAACCCTGGTGCTTTGTCTTCTCTGCCACACTTTCACTTCTACTTCACTTTCATGCTTTGCCTTAGAAAGAAATCTCAGCAAATTGCTAGAAATCTCCACATTCTGCTCCATGGAATTCCAAACACAGGACTAGAAAGTTACCTGTTTGTGACTTGGACAGAAGTAAAGACATGGTGTATCTTTTCCTTCCCCCAACCCCTGTCATCAATAACACAAATAATATTGTTTACTTCCTTCGATTACAAGGATTATTATTTCTGCTCACATGGGACCTGATCTTCCGCTTTGAAAAATGAATGATTCACCTCATCTGCATGTTAATGTAGTCATTTGCACTGTGTGATTTGCTCCTTCTCTCATCCCCAATTCACTGCAAATTGAGAGGACTGCTAACAAATAGCAGTTGCAAAAGAAAAAGGAAACCCACGTGTTCGTCTTATTTCAAAAGTTTGTGTCATCTTCTTGATGCTCCCTAGGTTTGGAGCCGTCTCCATTTTCTTCTAATCGCTCCCTCCCCAGCTTGTTTCCCTCTGCTGCAGTGCCCAATTTACTATTTTGCCTACAATAGAAAACTCAAACATGGCAAATATTCAAGACGTTCTGAAGAAACACCTGGAAGACACCCTAAACAAAATCAAAAGTGAGAGTCCGGAGATGCAAGTTGCTGCCCATTGGCCTCTCCAGCCACGCCCACAGAAAGAAGAGCCAACAGGAGTCCTCAGCACTGAAATTAACATGCAGGAAAGACAGCCATTCCTACTGTGTGAGGACGGTATGGATGTAGTGGGAAGAGAATAAGAGAATAGATTGCAAGGCCTGAAAATCCCAGGTTTTAATCCTAGCTCTTTCACTTTGATCATTGGATTATTTCACGTGCTTATTTACTTATTCAGTAAATATGTATTGAGAACCTACTATGTGCCAAGGTTCTAAATTTCAAAGATACAAGGAGGAACAACAAAACACCTTTACTTTCAAGAAAGCTAAGGGTTTATTTGAGGTAATATTGGTCAATATACCTAACCTCCAAAATACAGAATAAATAATACCGACCTCATAGGTGACAATTAAAATGGAATAATGTATGTAAAATGTTATTTGGTGTCATGGATATGATAAGCAGCCATTATTACTCGTATAAGGAGTAATTCCCCCATTCATCTGGTTTCCAAGTTCCTCCTTCAGTTATCCAAACACCTCTAAAAATGTCATTAATCCTGATAATGGTATTCCAGATCAGTGTTTGTGATTCTGCGATTTTAAAGGCATGGGTACTTCCTGAAACTGGGTTGGAAAGAGTCTCTCTAAGGTTTGAGCTCAAAGTACACTGAGGTCATACTTCAAACCTCCTACCAAGGTAGAAAAGCAACAGTGGAGTAGAGGGAATTTGGAGAGTTTTTAAATTATTTGGGGAGAAGATGTTATAAAATTTAACTGAGGCATTGCAGTTATTCAGATGTCTCAGCATATAGGGCAATCTAGAAGAGAGGCATGTTATGCTTTTATTATGTTTTTATTTAGTGTTTTAAAACGTTTGAAATTATAAGCGTTGTAGATTTACTATGAAATCCAGCAAATGCTTAGTATCTGTGTCCACTAAATTATGGCATGTCCTTAAACTTAAGTAAATGTTTATGTGTAAGTTTCCAAAAGTTAGCTGGCACAGAAATTAATCTGGAAGAAAAAACGAGGAATTTTGATTCTGACTTAAAAAAATAGATCCTAGAGTTGTTTTGTTTTGGGTTTTTATGCCTGCCTCCCTAACTCTTTAAACACTCTTTAGTATGGATGTGAAACAAACATGCCTTTATATTTACCAAAGAAGTAATCTGATCTTCAGCCAAAAAAAAAAGTAATTGGCTCCTAATAAACAGGCATAATGCACCAATAGGGTGGTTGTGTAAGTACCCTGAATTTTCCAGGAAAGAAAACAACCAAGAAAAAAAGAGGCATTTGTTGCAGAAACCTTGGGCCAAATTAGAAACAGATTTAATATTATGTTCATGGGGGAATTGTCTAGTCAAATCCGGTCTTCTCCTATCCCAGGGGAAGCTTTGACGTAGGTCACTCAAGACACCCTTGTACTAAAGGGAACACGCAACACGGCATCGCACATCACCACTTGCCAAGAACTTTGAACTGAGCATATTAAAACATTTACCTCTTGGTTTAGTTGTAAGCTTTTTACAATGCAACTTTTGTTTCTCAAGTTTGTGAAATATCATTGTGTCCTGATATTTAGAAGTGAAACTTGCACCAAAAATTGTGTATTATAAGTTGATAGAAGCTCAGTCTGTAAATTGCTTGGGAGATTTTAAGGACTTGGTTTAACAGGGCAAGTTTCAAGAAACGTTATTTGACAACAGAATTCCACTCTTATCTTCAAAGGTTTTGATTCTGATAATCCACAAAACTACATTTCTTACTTGATTACCTTTGGCTTATGGCTTACATAGTGAATTAGTAGAAACCTAGTATAATATGCTTTAATTTTTAAATAGTGTCAGCATGGTGATAGTACACTGATGATTAGAAATAGCTTCTGTTTTGTCAAATTAATTGCCTATTAACATCCATCTGAAATACAGAACTGATTTCTTTTGGGGGCCTAGCAGTTATCGTCATGGATGGCTGTCCTATTTTCATTGTATATTTCCAAAAGAGAATCAATAATTATTTTTTATTTTAGTTCCTCCTAATTTGACAGCCATAGAAAATTTATGTTTGCATGAATGTCTGTGATCCTTCAACTTGGGCACAATGGCATATTTCTGTCAATTGGAGTTTGAAAGTACAGAAAAAAAGAATTCACCATGAAGGAAAGAAAACAGAAAGGAGGTGTAGCAAGTTGTGTTGCTTAAGTATTCAACATCTACTTCGCCTCTCTTTCTGACAGACCCATATTTTGTTTAGGTCTCTACCCACCAGAGAGGGTGTTATGTTTCCCTCTAATTTGGTCTTGAGGTCTCTCTGAGGAGAGTGGCTATAAACTCCTTCCCTGCTTTGACAGGGCAGGACAGGGCTAGAGGAGGGTGCCAGGTGGAGTTCCAAGGGAGGTGCTCATGGATGTTTACACTGTGCCTTTCACAGGACCCTTCTACTCCTGGTGCTTAAGTGTCTGACCCATGTCCAGGTGCCCCTCCCATAGGAAACTTGCTCATCCTGGCAGATGCCCTTGTGCTTTTGTGTAAACTGTGTCCAATTTCTTTCTACCAAGTCGGCCAGACTCTAGGAGGGCTCTGATCAGGACAGAAGTTAAGTTCGGCTATGTTGGTCAGACGAGACACAGAGGAGCCTTGTATTACTAACAGATCCCAGAGGGAAGAGGCAGCACGCCTTGCAGGGCCAACAGAAAGGGGAAAGCTCTCTGGAACATGCACACTCAACCAGCAGTGAGGTAGAAAGAGAGAAAGAGACCTCTGGGCCAAAGCCTTTATTCTGGTCCAGCGTGTTACCCAAGCAGGGCTCCCATGATGAGTTCTAACTGGTGGGTTTACAGCAAGCAGGTACGAGGTCCATGAAGTCAAACTGTGACTGAGAGGTGACCAGGTGACATATCTGGGCAGTCTCCCCAGGGTGTGGGGGGTCAATGGGGTAAGTCAAGCCTCACTTTACAGGAATGAGCCACCCCGCTCAGCCTCTGATATAAAGCTTTTTAACAAACTTTCACTCCTGCTCTAAAACGTACTTTGGTCTCTCCTTCCTTATGCCTCTTGGGTTGAATTCTTTCTTCTGAAGAGGCAAGAACTGAGGTTGACGCTGATCCCTACAATTCACCGCTAGTAACAGTAGAACGCAAAACAGTGCAGCCACTTTTTGCAGTTTTTGATAAAGCTAAACATACTCTGTGTATTTACCAAAATAAACAAACAAACAAAAAACCATAAACTTATGTTCACACAAAAATACTATAAGCAGGCCGGACGCAATGGCTCACACCTGTAATCCCAGCACTTTGGGAGGCCGAGACAGGTGGATCATTTGAAGTCGGGAGTTCAAGACCAGCCTGGCCAACATGGTGAAACCCTGTCTCTACTAAAAGGACAAAATTAGCCAGGTGTGGTGGCGCATGCTTGTAATCCAAGCTACTCAGGAGGCGGAGGTAGAAGAATTGCTTGAACTTGGGAGGTGGAGGTTCCAGTAAGCTGAGATCATACCATTGCACTGCAGCCTGGGCAACAAGAGCAAAACTCTGTCTCAAAAAAAAAAAAATACTATAAGCAAATACTTATAGCAGTTTTATTCATAACTGCCCCAAACTGGAAATGATCCAGATATAATTCAACTAGGGGACAGAAAATGAAATTGATCTATCCATATGTGATCTAAACATATGCCAACCCAAAATATGTCTTTTTGGCATGTTAAAAGAAAACCTTAGACAAATTAAATTTAACAGAGTTTAATTGATCAAGCAACAATTCACAAATTGTGCAGCCCCCAAGCCAGAATAGTGCAGGGAGACTTGGGGCTGCCTTGCAGTCAAAGGAGATTTATGGACAGAAAAGGAAAATGATGCACAGAAAATGGAAGTGAGGTACAGAAGCAGCTGGATTAGTTACAGCTTAGCATTTGCCTTATTTGAACAGTTGGCCACCTTTGATAGGCCAAAACTTGGTGATTGGCACAAGAGTATTACAGTCTATTTACACATCCAGTTATGTTAAAGTTCACTGTCTACAGAGAAACCTTTAGGCCAAACATAAAATACATCAGGAGGCAGTTTTAGGCTAAACTTGATTTAACAGGCATAACGATTATTTTACAATGATTATTTTGAGAGACTGCAGTCACAAGAGAAGCTCTGAAGCAGAAGTTACCTATTGGTGAGGGAAATTTACATCTATAAAGGAAATTTTCATTTGCAAGGGAGTCTCACTCTCTGCAACAGGAAGAGAAAGATGACTAAAAATTACTGGAGGCTCTAATCAATGGAGAAGGCACTGACTTAGACTTAAATCTGCATAACACCTTGCTCTTGTTTACACTTTTCCTGATCACCTCCTCATAACTGGCCTTCCTCCCACACTCATCTTTCTTTGCTTTAGGGCATGATGGTATGTTAGCCTGAACTCAAAGCCACCTCTTTGAGATTTACGCATTTTTCTCTGGGTGGATGGGGAAACCATGTATGTATACAAGATATGCATGTTGATTAACTTCTGTTTCTTTTTTCTCTTGTTGGTCTACTTTTTGTCTACTTTTTCTTACAGGGGTACATTTCAACTAAGAGCAATGAAGGGTGGGGAGAAAATTAGGTTTCCTCCCTGATATGGTTTGCCTGTGTCGCCACCCAAATCCCATCTTGAATTATAGCTTCCATAATTCCCACATGTTGTGGGAGGGACCCAGTGGGAGATAACTGAATCATGGGGCGGTTTCCCTGCAGTGATAAGATCTGATGGTTTTATAAGGGGAACCCCCTTTTGCTTGGTTTTCATTCTTTCTTGTCTGCCACCATGTAAGATGTGCCTTTCGCCTTCTGCCATGATTGTGAGGCCTCCCTAGCCACATGGAACTGTGAGTCCCTTAAGCCTCTTTTTCTTTATAAATTACCCAGTCTTAGGTATGTCTTTAGCGGCAGTGTGAAAACAGACTAATACCCTCCCCATTTACATATAATGGAATATTGCACACAAATAAAAAGAAAAAAAACTATTAATACACATAAGCAAAAATGTGGTTTGAATTCAAGTGCATTGTGCTGATGAAATAAGCCAGACCCCAAAGGCTATATGCTATATGAATTCACTGTGGAAAAGGCAAACTTATAGGGACAAAGATGTAAACAGTAGTTGCCAGCCTAAGTACTGGAGGGATGGTTAACTACAATGGGACAGCCCCAAATTTTTGACATTAATATAACTGCTCTTTATCTTGAACACTGGTGATTACTACATATTTGTCAAAACTCAAAGGCCTGCACAATATAAAATGAATTTTACTAAATGTAAATTTAAAAGTAAATATTTTAAAATTTAAAATGAAACACAAAGGAAGAGATGGTTCCTTTTTTCTGCTTGATGATGTGCTGAATGTGACGTCTGGAATAAGGGCAGCCGTTTTGTCACTGTGAGGCAGCCAGATTGAGAACAAAGCTAATACAGGTGGTGGCCAGGCAGAAAAGACAAAAGAACCCGGGTATTCAAAGATGTTATTGAACCACTTGTTATTCAGTCCTGAGGCCCACTCATCTTTGAACTTATTATGTGAAATAATGATCATTTTCTTTCTGTTTAAATCATCTTGAATTGGGCTTTCTGTTATTTGCAGTCCAAAGTATCCTGTTCCAGAAGTTCTCAGTGACCTTGTTTAAAAAATTGCTTTATCCCTGTCATTAAAAAATAGGGCTTAGGGGTCCATTGAAAGTTTTGAATAATTTACAACTTTTGTTTAGATCTGGCTTATACAGTACCATTTCTTTCTTTCTTCTTCTTTTTTTTTTTTTTTTTTTGACAGGATCTTGCTATGTTGCCCAGGCTGGACTAAAATTTCAGGGCTTAAGCGATCCTTCCACCCTAGCCTCCTGTGTAGCTGAGACAACAGGCACGTGCCACCATGCCTGGCTACAGTACCATTTTTACAAAAAGAAACCCATGGTTTTTCATAAATCTGTCCCCTCAATTTACATAAAGAATTTTCAAACAGTGTGTTTATTTTGCTTTATATAAAGGATTGTCCTGTGACTGTTGAATGTAATTTAGTGAAGTGTGTGTTGGGGCTGGCATGTGCCATAAACTGGAAGAAGGTGGCCAAACATGCCCCGCAGTTAATCTGTTTTCTTCACGAGTACTTTATGTGTCTTCTCACGTTTTTTCACAGAGTCAAAGTGCATTCATCATAATAAAAAATGGCATATATGACCTTCAATTTGAATGATTTTGAAACCAAAGAGACAATTAATTTCAAATATTACTTTGGCGCATACTCAATGTCAGCACCTATGACGTGGTGTCATTTGCCTGTGGTAATACCAGAGGCTCAGTGTCTCATGCCAAGGAAACCAGGGACACAGACACATGTGGAGTGAGGTTAAGAGCCAAAGTTTAATAGGCGAAAGAAAGAGAAAGGAGAATAGCTCTCTCCTGTGAGAAAGAGGAGCTCCCAAGTGGAACTTCTAGCCCAAAGCAGAGTGCACTGGATTTTACAGACAGCCTTGAGGAGGCAGAGTCTGATTTACATAGGGCCCAAAGATTGGCTGGACCAGGTTCCTCGTTCACAAAGCACGCTGGGAAGCTGGACACCCCACCTTAGTCTTATTATGCAAATGAGCTTTCCACTTGATCAAGCCATGTTGTTTGCTCCCTACTGCACACGTGGTTGGGAAGGAAAAGGGAGGATGGAGCTGCCATTTTGAACGTGCTGTAATTATTATTATTTTTTGAGACAGACCCTTACTCTGTTGCCCAGGCTGGAGTACAGTGGCCCAATCATAGCTCACTGCAGCCTCCACCTCCCTGGCTCAAGCAATCTTCTCACTTCAGCCTCCCTAGTAATTGGGACTACAGGTGCACACCACTCTAGCCAACTAATTTTTTCTTTTTTTCTTTGCAGAAACAAGGCGTCACTATGTGGCCCAGGCTGGTCTCAAACAGCCTGGGCTCCAGAGATCCTCCTGCCCCGGCCTCTGAAAGTGCTGGGTTTACAGGCATGAGTCACCATGCCCTGCCAAATGTTATGTTTATTTGATCACTTTTTTTTTTTTTTAAGGCTGTGTCAAAATATCTGCATCCGATCTTGTCCCCTCCACTCAGGAGGAGCAGTGACATGAGGGACAAACAGTGAAGTGCTGTTGGACAGGCACAGAGAAGGCCGAAACCGAGGCCTGAAACAGACACGAGCCAGATCAGGCACAGCTGTGAAGCCACAAAGGTTTAAGGCAGCTGACTGGCTGGAGCAGTCGGATCATTCCAGCCGGCCGCAGGGCAAGCTGCTTTGGTGTCACGTCCATCTCCTCAATGGCCTAGTGTGTGGACCTTCCTCTCCACTCTGGTGGGCACCTGGCCAGGAAAAGTTTGCTGGTGCCAGTTCTAACACAGGGGACCCAGGTGTCTGGGACATTTTTATTTTGTCTCGGTTTGGAATGGAAAAGCGACTGAAAGAACAATGTGGGCACAAGTCCAGATAGATCATGCTGCCGGCCTGGCAGCTCCCGGAGGAGCCTACTGAGGCTCCAGTCCAGAGATGACTTCTGCAGGGGCCAGGCCTGGCGGGGGCTTCTTTTAGCCAACTTGAAAGCGGGAGGTGGCAAGAAATACCGTCACCAAAGGTTGCTCTTTTTGCCTTGCCTACTGGGGTTCTTTACAATTGTCAGAGTTGCATGTTTTCTTTTTAGCATGCACCACATCAGTAAAGGACCCATTTCAGGAAAAGCAGAAGAATTTTTACACATCTGTTTTTAGTCCCATACTTATCAATCTAAAGCTGTGTTGCCTTCTCTGTCCTCTCCGCTGCTCTCCTCTCTTCTCTTTTTCCCCCATTTCTCCCCCCCATCCCTGCCCATCTCTTTCTCTTCTTTCTATTGTAGTAAAATATACATAACATAATTTACCATTTTAACTATTTTTAAGCATAAAATTCAGGGGTAATAAGTATCCCTTTCTTTTTAAATTAAACTAGTTTTTTTTTTCTTTATTTTTTTCTGAGAGAGTCTTGATCTGTGCCCAGGCTGGAGTGCAGTGGTGTGATCTCGGCTCACTGCAACCTCCGTCTCCCAGGTTCAAGCAATTCTCCTTCCTCAGTCTCCTGAGTAGCTGGGATTAGAGGCACCTGCCACCATGCCCAGCTAATTTTTGTGTTTTTAATAGAGACGGGGTTTCACCATGTTGGCCCGGCTGATCTCGAACTCCTAACCTTGTGATCTGCCCGCCTTGGCCTCCCAAAGTGCTGGGATTATAGATAGGTGTGAGCCACCGCACCCAGCCTAATTTAAACTAGTTTTGTTGGTTTTTTTTTTTTTTTTTTTTGACAGAGTTTCGCTCTTATTGCCCAGGCTGGAGTGCAATGGCACAATTTTGGCTCATTGCAATCTCTGCCTACCAGGTTTAAGCAATATCCTGCCTCAGCCTCCCAAACAGCTGGAATTACAGGCATGTGCCACCACACCTGGCTAATTTTGTATTTTTAGTAGAGACAGAGTTTCACCATGTTGGTCGGGCTGGTCTCAAACTCCTGACTTCAGGTGATCCGTCCATCTCGGCCTCCCAAAGTGCTGGGATTATAGGCGAGAGCCACCATGCCCAGCTAAACTGGTGTTTAAAACTATTATTACAAAAGAATTTCATGAACGTGATAAAAAATAATGTAAACACTACGGAGGGATCCAAATGTAAAAAAAAAAAGACTCTCAGAGCCACCCTATCCTCCCACAAAATACAATCCTTGTGAAACCTACATGGAACATTTTAATGGACCATCCATTGGTAACACAAACGTATTCACAAATCTATTCACTCTCTCCTTAAGGGTTAGGGGACTCAGTCCTCAGTGCAGTGGTTACTTTTCCCACTTGGAGGTGCAGGCCCGGTTTTCTTACATACCCATGCACATGTGTGCCTACAAGCACACACACATACACACACACGTACACACGTGTGTTTTCATGACTGATTACATTTATATATACATACATACCTTATATTCATATAATAAAAAAGTGACATTCATACTGTTCCATACCTTGATTTAATTTTACTTATAGTAATCTACCCCATAACCATCCAAACCTACAGACACATCACCCTCATCCCACCTTTAAGGCTTTAGTCCAACACTGTTTCCTGCCTGCAAATTCTTCAACAGCTCTCTCCGCCCAGGTGATTTTACAAAGCCATCAAGATCTATCTATCTCATATTCCGTATTCTCCAAGAATTTAGTACTTTTATATGCCAATCTACTACATAATGCTACAGGAACCATCATAGCTCAGTGGAAAGGAAGGTGAACATTTGAGTCAGACATTCAGGGATCTCATTCTCGCTCCACGTCTAACTAGCTGTGCAAAGGGCTTATGGAGGTCCCCTTGGACATTTTTCTAAATTCCTCTGGACCTATTTTCTCAAATAAAACTTTTTGAATAAAAAGGAATAATTATCTTGAATAATGATGTTTTTATACACATTATACATGTGTGCTAAGTGTTTGTGTTAGGTTTTTCCAGAGAAACAGAACCAACTCTCTCTGTGTGTGTGTGTGCGTGTGTGTGTGTACTGTATACTGTGTGTGTACTGTATACTGTGTGTGTGTGGAGGGGAGGTGCATATACAGTCAGCCCTCTGTGGGTTCCACATCCAACTACGGATCGAAAATATTTTGAGGGGGAAAGAATGGATAATTGCAACTTTATTGAACATATATAGACTTTTTCTGGCCATTATTTCCTAAACAATATAGTATACAACTGTTTGCATAGCATTTACACTGTCTTTGGTGTTAATCGAGAAAAAGGACAAGACAAGTCTCAATTATTTTAGGAGGTTTATTTGCCAGACTTAAGGACATGCGCCCATGACACAGCCTCGGGAGGTCCTGGTGACATGTGCCCAAGGTGGTCAGGGCACAGCTTGGTGTTGTACATTTTAGGGGGACATGAGACACCAATCAATCTATGTAAGAAGTACATTGGTTCCGTCCAGAAAGGCAGGGACAACTGGAAGTGGGGAGGGAGCTTCCAGGTCATAGGTAGGTGAGAGACAAATGGTTGTAGTCTTTGAGCTTCTGATATGCCTTTCCAGAGGAGGCAATCAGAATATGCATCTATCTCAGTGAGCAGAGAGATGACTTTGAATAGAATGAGAGGCAGGTTTGTCCTGAGCAGTTCCCAGCTTGACTTTTCCCTTAGTTTAATAAGTTGTGGTCTCCAAGATTTTCCTTTCACAGTGGTATTAGAAGTAATCTAGAGATGATTTAGAGTATACAGGAGGGTATGCATAGGTTACTTGCAAATGCTACAATGTCTTATACAAGGGACTCAAGCATCCTTGAATTTTGGTATTTTCAAGGGGTCCTGGAACCAATCCTTCAGTTACTGAAGGATGACTGTATGAATATGTATATGTTTATGTATATGTGTATGTATATGTATATATATATATATGTATATGTAAAGGGGGACAGAGAGAAAGTGATTTTAAGACGATGGCTCACAAGATTGTGGAAGCTCACAAGTCCAACATCCGCAGGTGAGACCAACAGGCTGCAGACCCAGAGAAGAGCTGCAGTTTGAGTCCAAAGACCATCTGCTGGCAGAATTCCTTCTTTTTCTGGAGAAGCCAGTCTTTTTCATTATTAAGGCTTTCAACTGACTGGGTGAGATTCACCCACATGATGGAGTATAATATGCTTTACTCAAAGGCTACTGATAACAAATATTAATCTCATCTAGAAAAAATCCTTTCACAGAAACATCTAGAATTACGCTCGACTAAATATCTGAGTACTATGGCCTAGCCAAGTTGACACATAAAATTAATCATCACAGGGCTGTTTAAATTTAAAACTACCAAAAAGACCAAAAAAGAAGTTTTATCTTCCTCTACCCCAAATCCAAATAGCTAGAAGCAAGCAATCTCAACATTTAATAACCACTTTTCTCAGGATTTCTGTTCCTAGCCAGCTAGATAAACAAAGAGAAAAGAAAAGGCCATAATATAAATGCTATTTTAAGATAAAAGATTATAATTTAATATTTTTAAAGGGAAAAAAGTAAAGTATAATTTCAAATAAATGTTTATTTCCAACAAAGTATGCATTCCTAAGAGATCCGTCTAGGGCTCGGGGAAAACATTATGTGAGGTCATTAAGAAATTGATCATTTTGGAGCTTTCTTTTTTTTTTCTTACTTCTTGGTTTTAATTCTGGACAGAATCAATTTACTTCCTATTATGAAATATAAAACTTAGTAGAGCACATGACCTCCTGACTTCCTCCCTCTCTCCACTTTCCAAAAATTATTATTTGTATTGTTATAAGTTTTACACTGTCAAGGTTTATAAAGCTTATGTGCTGATTATAATTTCTGCCATGTTTCCTTTTAATTTTCTATGTAAATATAGTCAGTGCTCATTACCATTTCATTTGCCAAGCCTTCTATATTTCTGATCCCTTAGTTTCGATTCTTCTCTTGGGTAGCTAGATTTTGTCAACAAATCTTTATTTTTTTCCCCCAAATCATTTTTTCTTTCACGAAAGGTTCAAGAGTGTGGTATATGTGGTAACTAACCATGCTTGTTTACCTGGAACTGTCAGGTTTTACACTGAAAGAAAGTCCTGTATTCTGAGCAGCCCCTCAGTTCCGGGCAAACTGCGCATGGCGGTCTTTGTAGCTGTAGCCTCCACATTCCTCTTTCACCTATAAAGCAGCCTCTTCTCTGAGAACACAGGAAACATGACAGGGGCTTGGAGAGATGTGGGAATGGTGTCTAGAAGAAGGGGCTGCTCAGATGAAGGGAGATATAGGGATTTGTGTTGGGGAAGAGGGCACGTTCCAGGCAGAAGTAGGGACACATTTACTGCTGAGTTGAAAGAGAACACAATCTTTTTTTTTTTTTTTTTGAGATGGAATCTTGCTCTGTTGCCCAGGCTGAAGCGCAGTGGTGTGATGTCAACTCACTGCAACCTCCACCTCCCATCAAGTGATTCTCCTGCCTCAGACTCACGAGTAGCTGGGACTACAGGCATGCACCACCATGCCCGGGTAATTTCTTTTTCGTATTTTTAGTAGAGATGGGGTTTTACTGTGTTAGCCAGGATGGTCTCCATCTCCTGACCTTGTGATCTGCCCGCCTCGGCCTCCCAAAGTGCTGAGATTATAGGCATGAGCCACCAGGCCTGGCCAAACACATTCTTATGTTCAAGGAATAATGGAAAATTGAAGTGGCTGGAGCATAAGGTACACGAAACAGTATATAACAGATGCCACTAGGCTGGGCGCAGTGGCTCACGCCTGTAATCCCAGCACTTTGGGAGGCCGAAGCAGGTGGATCACCTGAGGTCAGGAGTTTGAGAGCAGCCTGGCCAACATGACAAAAACCTGTCTCTATTAAAAACACAAAAATTAGCTGGGTGTGGTGGCACACGCCTGTAGTCCCAGCTACCCTGGAGGCTGAGGCAGGAGAATCACTTGAACCCGGGAGGCAGAGGTTGCAGTGAGCTGATATCGTGTCACAGCACTCCAGCCTGGGTGGCAGAACGAGACTCTGTCTTAAAAAAAAAATAAAGAAAAAATAAAGAGATGCCACTGAACAGGTAAGTGAGGACTAAATGAGGAGGCCCTTTGCCTTGGCTGGCTTAACCGCCACTCTGCCCTTGATTAACACTTTTACCCTAGAAAAGGGATGTTGAAAAGTTTAAAAGTTTTTGGGAGACTCATATATACTCAAATCAAAATGTTCCTATATGCTACTGAAGACCATATCTTAAAAAAAGAAAAGAAAATGTTCATATAGCACCTTACATCTTATGTCAGTTATTTGTTTCTTTCAGATTCATACTTGAAATTTCCAGCTGATTGTGAAAATATTCTTATATTTTGGGTTTTCTTCCTCTTCTTCTTCTTTAGAGAGTCTTAAAAAAAAGACTCTCTAAAAGCTTTGCCCAGGCTGGGCTCAAACTACTGAGCTCAAGTGATCCTTTTGCCTCAGCCTCCCAAAGTCCTGGGATTTTTGGGGGTACAGGGTCCCACTCTGTGAGAGCAGGCTGGAATGCAGTGGTGAGATTATGGCTCATGGTGGCCTTGAATTCCTGGGTTCAAGTGATCCACCCACCTCAGCCTCCCAGTAGCTGGGACTACAGGCCACCATGCTCATGTAATTTTTTTTGTAGAGATGGGTTTTCACCATGTTGCCCAGACTGGTCTCAAACTCCTGGGCTCAAATGATCCTCCTGCCTTGGCCTCCCAAAGTGCTGGGGTTACAGGAGTGAGCCAGTGCACCTGGTCAGTTTTCTTTTCTTTTGTTTTTGAGACAGGGTCTCACTCTGTCACCCAGGCTGGCATGCAGTGGCACAATCACGACTCGCTACAGTCTCACACTCCTGGAATCGAGCAATCCTCCCACCTCAGCCTCCCAAGTAGCTGGCCACCATGCCCATCTGATTTTGAAGTTTTTGTAGAAGGCTAGCACTTTTGGGAGGCTGAGGCAGGGAATTGCCTGAAATCAGAAGTTGGAGACAAGGTTTTACCATGTTGCCCAGGCTGGTCTCAAACTCCTGGGCTCAAGCAATCCTCCTGCCTCAGTCTCTCAAAGTGCTGGCATTACAGGGTGAGCCACTGAACCCAACCTTGATTTTCTTTTAAAGCCAGAAAAGCAAAGAGCCTGGTTGAGAATTGGGGGCCAGTAAACGTTCCTCTCCCCTAAAGAAACCAGACCAGCCCAGTAACCTCTTTCCAGTATGTGAGCAATGTGGACAGAGAAGAGGGCACATACAGAAATCTAATGAAATGGTCCTTTTCTGAAAACATCATTGTTTTTACTTTGTTTTGCTTTTAATCTGAGAGCAAACTTGCTGGCAGTGACCTTCCATCAACGGGTAAGCCGTTGAGGGGTTGCTCAAGGGTGATTGGCAGGAAGCCTGATTCTGTTGAATCAGTTGGCCGTGGTGTTTCTGAATATTAGAGCCCACAGAACTGCACTCCCTGCTTCTAGAACCCACACCGACAACCTGGGTTTGGGATTTAGGAAAAACAACGGAAGGTTTTAAGGGTCCATGTACCCACAGAAAACTGTAGCTTCCTGCTTTTATTTTTAAAAAATCAATTTTGAGAATATAGTTAGTATATTTTTCTCAAAATAGCAAATCCATTTGAGAAAACAATTTAATAACAATTTTTTTTAAAAAAATGGAAATATCTGGCAAATGATTAAACATGGCCAACTTACAGGCAATTTTTCAATCTTAGTGAAAAGACTGGTTTGGATAGAAATCAACAAAACTGTCAGGAGGGGCCATAAGTGAGGGAAGATGAAAGAAGCTGCTGGAAAAAAAATGAGAGGAAATCAGTTACCAGGGACAACGTCTCCGTTAGTCATAGTAGGCAGAGTGCCTGAGACTGACAAGACAAACAGTGATTTCGTTTTTATTGCTGTTAAAATCAGAAGAAAAAAATGAATATATTATAATGAACCCAGTATGAGTTATATTTATGTTTATACTAATGCAGTTGTGAAACGCAATTTTTATTGTTTTTTTCTTATAGAGGAAGGAGCCCACAAAGACAGCGTGGTTGGGGCCTACGAAAGTCCTCATGTGGTCCTGGCAGTTACTAAATAGGTTGGCTCAAAAGTCTAAAAAAATATAACCCTGTGGTTAATGAAATGTCTTCAGTGACGTTAACATTGATAGCATCCACACTTCCCTAGCTGAGTGGGTTCCCTCTATAGACTACAGGGTCTCAGCCCAGCTTTTAAAGCTTCCCCAGCCGTAACTAGAGACCCATTCCAAGTGCTCAGTACCACGGCCAATCAGATCGATCTTTCTTTTTCCTCCCTCCCTCCCTCCCTTCCTTCCTTCCTTCCTTCCCTCCCTCCCTCCCTTCCTTCTTTCTTTTTTTCTTTTTTTTTTGAGATGGGAGTCTCACTCTGTCGCACAGGCTGGAGTGCACTGGAGCCATCTCAGCCCACTGCAACCCCCGCCTCCCGGTTTCAAATGATGCTCCTGAGTCAGTCCCCGTAGTAGCTGGGACCACAGGCACATGCCACCATGCTCAGGTAATTCTTGTATTTTTATTAGAGATGGGGTTTCGCCATATTGGCCAGATTGGTCTGGAACTCCTGATCTCAGGTGATCTGCCCGCCTCGGCCTCACCAAATGCTGGGATTAGAGGTGTAAGCCCCGCGCCTGGGCCCAATCAGATTTTCCCACACTGCCAAGAAGCCCCGTTAGGAGATGTCTAGTTAGTATTACTTTTAGCTGGTATTTCCTTCAGCCTTTTTATGTAGGTGCTGTTTCCAAACTTCCAGTCCCTCCTAGTGCCCAACAGCACTGTAGAAGCTTCCATCGCAATCCGGTATTAAAAGCTGTGCTGCAGGTACCCAGGAGGGCGGAGGCTTCTCAGTCTATAAATCAGGGTGGTATATTTCACTGAAGTCCTGAAACCTCTGTGCTTATACCTGGAGCCTCCCAAAGTCCTTCATGTCAATAGTAACTCCAGTGAATTACTGCTCTCTGAGCCTGGGCTGAGGAACAGGTAACATCCTAGCTTCCACTCTGTTTCTTGTCCCAAGGTGTCTAAAGACTTTTTCCTCCAATGTTCCATTCTTCCAGGAAAATGTACACATACCGCTTTGGTGCTCCCCCACACAAAGAAGATATTGGCTTTTTTTTATAGACACATGTATAAAGGCAAATATTTCCAAAACAAATATCAATTTTTAAGTGTGTGTGTGTGTGTGTGTGTGTGTGTATATATATATTTAATATACAGACAGGGACTCGCTTTGTTGCCCAGGTTGGTCTCGAACTCCTGGGTTCAAGCAATCCTCCTGTCTTGGCTTCCCAAAGTATTGAAATTACAGGCATGAGCCATCACATCTGGCCAATTTTCAAATATTTTAAAAGCAGTAAGTACACAGATATATACTTTATCTAAAACAAAGCATTATCAACATTGTTACTGCAGTATGTAATTAATACGGCCTCTTTCTATCATTTATTTTAAGTTCTGGTAAACAGTTTTGATCCATCGTATCTAACAAAAAATGTACAAATGATGGTTCTAGAACTATAGTGAGGAGATAAAGGATATCATGCTGGATGTTCAAGTGGTTTTGCTCCAGGCACCTTCAGAGAAATGGTCAAGAAAAACAGGGTAACGATCAGCTGGAAATTGAGATTTAGGGATACGCTTTTACTTATGGAGAATATAATAGAGGACCCAGCACATTGGCTCATACTTGTAATTCCAGCACTTTGGGAGGTCAAGGTGGGAG
Organism: Cebus imitator; assembly: GCF_001604975.1. Lineage (NCBI taxonomy): Eukaryota > Metazoa > Chordata > Mammalia > Primates > Cebidae > Cebus > Cebus imitator. The sequence continues at coordinate 2,500,261 of NW_016107465.1, read as the reverse complement.
AATCATTTGAGCCCAGGAGTTTGAGGTTAGCCTGGGCAACACAGCAAGACCTTCCCCTATAAAAAATAAGAATAAAAAAAATAGCCACATGTTGTTGTCCCAGCTACTTGGGAGGCTGAGGTAGGAGGATCACTTGAGCCTGGAAGGTCAAGGCTGTAGTGAGCAATAATTCCCACCGCTACACTTCAGCCTGGATGACAGAGCAAGATCCCATCTCAGAAAGAAAAGAAAAGAAGAAAGAAAGAAGGAAGGGAGGGAAGAAAGGAAGGAAGAGAGAGAGAGAGAAAGAAAGAGAAAGAGAGAGAGAGAGAAAGAAAAGAACAGAACAGCCATCATCGCAGGCTGGGAAGAGTCAGTCACTTTGCCCTGAGGCATGCTCTGTGTTCTGAGGCAGGGATAGGAGGCTGACCCCTCAACCACCTGCTTTGCTATTTAGAGACTGAAGCCTTCGGCAGCCTCCCCAGAGACCTGTGAAACACTTGGAGACCATTAGCACAGTAGTTCTTAACCAGGCCAGTTCTTTCCCCTTGGAGGCATTTAAAAATGTTTAATGATCTTTTAAAAAAATGTATTTAAACTGTTGCCTTTTAGTGGGCAAGGACAAAGAATGCTAAAAGTCTTGCAAGGTAGGGATAGTTGGGCAAAAATAACACTCTTACCCAAAAATATCAATAACACTCCTATTGAGATGTATTTTTATAAGAATTGGAGAATTTGATTGAAGAATTTTTAATTTTTAAACAGATCTTGCTCTGTTGCCCAGTGGCATGATCTCAGCTCACTGCAGCCTCTGCCTCCTGGGTTCAAGCGATTCTCATGCCTCAGTCTCCCAAGTAGCTGGGATTACAGGCACCTGTCACCACACCTGGCTAATTTTTGTATTTTTAGTAGAGACAGAGTTTTGCTATATTGTCCAGGCTGGTCTCGAACTCCTGACCTCAGGTGATCCGCCTGCCTCAGACTCCCAAAGTGCTGGGATTATAGGTGTAAGCCACTGCACCTGACCTGATGGAAGGAATTTCTTTCTTGCTATTGTGTTTAATTCCTGCATAGGTGTTAAACATATGGAAGGATGACATGTGATATTAGCTGATAGGATTTCCCACATTCGCTTTTTTGTCCCACAAAAAGGACAGAGATGCCCTCCCTCCAGGCTCCTCATGGTTCAAAAGTAGCATGAGACAAGATTATATTGGTGTTGAATGGTGCGTGAAAGAGTCAAAAGACCTCACCAGGGATCCTAGACCAGGATAAAGGGATGCACGTCAAAAGAATGAGGGGTGTCTGTCCTTACAGGGAATTGGGTTAAGAACACAGTGAACTGATTCAAGTCAGTTTGGTCATGCTTAACCCCTAGATTGTTTCTGTTAGAAGATCGTAGACACTAAAGAAATTTGAGGGAATGAGATTTAGCTGTGTTTTCATAATCTCACTATCACATTACAGGGAAAGAAATCTTAAATCAAATTCTGTCACTTACATAGGTGTTTACTATACAAACATTCATTGGTCATCACCAAGGAGCTGATACTCTCCTGTTGGTGTCATGAAATTCTAGCTCTGTACCCTCTAGAACAGTGCTAAGACACTCGAGCCAAAAGTACAAGCCACATGTAGTCAGCCCGATTAAAAACAAAATGAGTCTCTTTAACCCAAGAGAGATACTAACTTTGACATGTAACCCTGCTTTTTCTTGGTACTGAGCCTTTGAAGTCTGGTACACATTTTAAACTTAGTGTATCAGTTGAGATGAGCCCCATCAAGTGCTCAATGACTAGTGGCTATCATATTGGAGAGTACAGCTGTAGATAAAACATTAAGTTTCATTTTAATTCATTTGTTACCTGCCTTAGGGAAATGCTGGTCTAAAATAACTAGAATGTAGCATCAGTACTACTGTGAATGCAAATCCTTGGAAATTTCTGGGACTTAGTACCCTGGAACCACTTGTATTACTTCAACTTTGTCAGAATGACTGCCTTTCTGTTAAACACCGTTCTAGGTCAGCAATATGACCATTTTCCATACCCCTAGCAATTACTGATTATTGTTGGTAAGCTTTGTCCTGGCATCTTCTGTACCATCTATATCTAAAGCACCCATTCCAAAGCTGGTTTTAGTAACTTGTTTGCTCTGAGCACAGGAAATGGGAAGAACACAAGTAGCTCTCATAAGTAGCTCTCCTTCACTATCTTCCAGTTTTCAGTTTGGGTTACTGGTATTCTTTAGATCCTGGACCAGCACACTGAAAGCTTACTGTTATCTAGAGATCAAGTACTTGAGAACATTTAACATCTATGCTGGGTGCCTGATTCCCTACCCCAAAGCTCAAACGGCCACGACTCCCCTTCCTATTATACTTAAAGCAGGCTGGAGGGTGATTTTCTGCGATGTGCTATATGCGCCTTCTAAGCCAACAGGACTATAGGCGAGTGTCCATTCCTCTGACCTGTGTCAGAGCTGTGGGGAGGCTGGAGGACAGGAGAGACTTTTAGGTGATCCAGTCGCACACTGCATGAACTGCCTACAAGCAGCACACAACAGCACTTCAGAAGCAGGAGTCTCTCCTTCCAATTGGCATCATCCAGAAATCCTCCTATACCAACAGCTGCTTACAGAATAACTTGGGGATCAAGCCAGATTTTAGGTCTCCCTTACTTCTTTTTTTGAGACGGAGTCTTGCTCTGTTGCCCAGGCTGGAGGCACTCTTGGCTCACCGCGACCTCTACCTCCCAGGTTCAAGCAATTCTCCTGCCTCAGCCAACCAAGTAGCTGAGATTACAGGCGCACGGCACCACGGCTAATTTTTGTATTTTTAGTAAAGACGGGATTTCTTTACTAAAGAAATTTCTTTACTAAAGAGCCACCACGCCCAGCAGGTCTCCCTTAATTCTTATACCCTGGCCCATACAAGAGTCAGGAGTCTCTTTAAGGTATTTTTAGCCAGTCCTCATATTTTGAATACCTTTAGCATAACAAATGAAAGCTCATTTCTAAGAATCATGCTAAATAACTGCTTCCTAACAAAAGTTACTAGTTAATGAAATCCCTTTTCTGACATTCAGTTTGCTTAATAGCAAAGGGTTAGTTTGATGAAGCCCTGCCTGAGATGTAACCTTTTCTGATTTAATGCTAGTTGATCATTCCTTAACTATGTATTATAAATTACCTGAGGTTTTGGCTTCATCTAAATAACAGATATCAGCCAGGCATGGTGGTTTATGCCTGTAATCCCAGCACTTTGGGAGGCTGAGGCAGGTGGATCACCTGAGGTCAGGAGTTTGAGACCAGCCTGGCCAACATGGTGAAACCCCATCGCTAAATAAACAAATAACAGATACAAAATGTCACAATGCATATGCTGAGATCTTTTTAAATAAGTTACAGTCACTGTAACCCAGTGGGATCTGCATGGGTCCCAATGCTATGGGGACCAAGTGAGATCCACATCTGTGGATCAACCACCACTTAAAATACCCGGATACTATGCAAGTGCTAAGGAAACATCTGGAGCCAAAGGCCAGCAGAGGACTGAGAGAGCAAGACCTGGAAGTAAGGTGACTCCCTCTTCACTCTCAGTTATTGGCAGAAATTTACAGCCAAGTGAGGGGGAAGGAGACTAGAATGAAAAATCTTGGAAGAAGGGCTACTGCAAATGGAGTAGCCATTTAACCCTGAAGAATTTTTAATCAATTTTTTTGGACTTGAACTATTAAGAGAATTTTAAAATTTATTTACAGAATTGACAAAATTAAATGTTTCAGACAGAAAGGTGTGATGGTTAATACCGAGTGTCAACTTGACTGGATTGAAGGATGCAAAGTATTGATCCTGGGTGTGTCTGTGAAGGTGTTGTCAATGGAGATTAACATTAGAGTCAGCGGGCTGGGAAAGGCAGACCCACCCTCAGGCTGGTGGGCACCATCTAATCAGCTGCCAGCATGGCTAGAATAATGCAGGCAGGAGAAGATGGAAGAGCAGACTTGCCGAGTCTTCTGGCCTCCATCTTTCTCCTGTGCTGGATGCTTCCTGCCCATGAACATCAGACTCTAAGTTCTCCAGCTTTTGCACTCTGGGACTTAGACCATTAGTTTGCCAGGGCCTCCCGGGCTTTTGACCACAGATCAAAGGCTGAACTGTTGGCTTTCTTACGTTTGAGGTTTCGGGACTCAGACCGGCTTCCTTGCTTACCAGCTTGCAGACAGCCTATTGTGGGACTTCATCTTGTGCTCGTGTGAGTCAATACTCCTTAATAAACTCCCCTTCATATATACATCTAGAGAGCCCTAATACAAAAGGGAGGCTGTGGTCTTCTACATTAAGTCTGAGTTATTTCAAAATAAAGTTATTTTTTGTACCCCTGAATTTTGTGGACTGATGTGACGATGAAATTATTTCTGCTACAAAGTGATTGAATATTTAAGCATATAGAATCTATGCAGGCTCAAACTCCCTGACAGTCAAGAGTCATGCAGGAGGAATGAGTTCATCTATCAGCTCTGACAACAGAGTCCCACCAGCAACTTAGGAGGAGACTCTGCCTTTGAACGTGAAGCTGAGACTGTAGCTTCAGAGAGAAATCTGGATAAGGAGCTATTTATGGAGAGACCTGGCCCTGAGAACATGAACATAGGAACATCTCAAGCAAAAATTACATGAAAAGAGGAACAGGTAGGCAGTGCTTGAATCAGAAACCTCCTGGTTCTCATACTTTCTTTACTTATTTATTTTCTGTTGTCTCTTGAGATGTTTGGCACAGTGTTCATGAAAATTCCAGGTGTGCTAAGGGACATCAAGAAAAGCAATTGTGTTTCTGCCTGCTTGAGAGACTCAGAGAGAAATCTTGCTCTGTAGGTACCAGTTCATTGATGGCTATAAGCATGAGAACAGTGATTCCCTAAGCCCGGAATAGAACTCAGGGACATAGATGGGTCCTTGTCTGTCAAATTCTTACCCATGGAGTTTAGTTTGCTCTCTTGTAAAATTGCAGAAGTAATTGTTATTCATGGTAGAAATATATGAAACTCAAATGAAACATTACAAAAAAGAGGAAAGAATCCTTTGTAACCTCCTTACCCAGGGATAACAATTGTTACCATTTTAAAGTATACTTTTACAGATCTGTTTTTATACATTTGCAAATGTGTAAATATTTCTAAGCTAGATCGCATTGCATGTATTCTCTTGCAATGTCTTCTTATTTAACTTATTGCATTGTCGACTTTTCATGTCAATAAACATTTGTCTATTCCAGTGGTTCTCAAACTTGAGCATGCATCAGAATCGCTTAAAAAGCTTGATAAAGGGCCAGTGCGGTGGCTCACACCTGTAATCCCAGCACTTTGGGAGACTGAGACGGGTAGATCGCTTGAGGCTAGGAGTTGGACATCAACCAGGTCAACATTAAAAAAAAAAACCCATCTTTACTAAAAATACAAAAATTCGCTGGGTGTGGTGGTATGCACCTGTAATCCCAACTACTCAGGAGGCTGAGGCATGAGAATCCCTTGAACCCTAGATGTGGAGGTTGCAGTAAGCTGAGATCATACCACTGCACTCCAACCTGGACCATACAGTGTGAGACTCTGTCTCAAAAAAAGCAAGAAAAAAAGCGCGCTTGATAAAGCACAGGTCTCCACTCACCAAGTCTCTACTGCAGTAGTTCTAAGTTAGCGTCTGAAAATCTGCATTTCAGACATGGTGGTTTTTTTTCTTTTTTGTTGTTGTTTCTTGAGACAGGGTCTTATTGTGTAACCCAGACTGGAGTGCAGTGGTGTGATCATGGCTCACTGCAGAGTTGACCTCCTAGGCTCAAATGACTCTCTTACTTCAGCCTTCTGAGTAGCTGAGACTGCAGCTGTGTGCCACCACGCCTGGCTAATTTTGTCTATTTTTTGTAGAGACAAAGTCTCATTATGTAGCTTAGGGTCGTCTCGAACTCTTGGACTGAAGGCATTTTCCCGCCTTGGCCTCCCAAAGTGCTAGGATTAGAGGTGGGAGTGAGCTATCACCCCCAGCCCAACAAGGTAATGTTGCTAATAGTCTGGGGGGGCACACTTGGAGAAGCTTGGGTCTCCCATTAATAGGTCATTAGGTAATCTAATTTGTGGGTTGTCTATTGGTTTTTTGGAGACAGTAAATGGAGATTTTATAACAAGGGCTTGATACACAGTGATGTGGTAATAATAAAATTGTAATTTATCATTTCTTTCATGGTAACAATTTTTTTTTTTTTGAGACGGAGTTTTGCTCTTGTTGCCCAGTCTGAATTGCAATGGCCCAATCTCGGCTCACCTCAAACTTCGCTTCCTGGGTTCAAGCAATTCTCCTGCCCAGCCTCCTGAGTAGCTGGCATTACAGGCACGCGCCACCACGCCCAGCTAATTTTGTATTTGAGATGGAGTTTCTCCATGTTGGTCAGGCTGGTCTTGAACTCCCGACCTCAGGTGATCCATCCACCTTGGCCTCTCAAAGTGCTGGGATTATAGGCGTGAGCCACCTCGGCTGGCCCATGGTAACAATTTGAGGACTGAATAAAAGGAAAAGTTTTGATACTAAATTTTGATGTTTAAAAAATAAGTAAATCGGTCCCAGGCATAACACTGAAAGAGCTGCCTAGTGTTCCTAAGTGCAAGAAGGCTGTGACGTGCCTTATGGAAAGAAACTGTGTGCTAGAAAAGCTTTGCTCAGACATGACTTACAGTTCAATGTGAATGAATCAACAATCCTGTACACCTAAGAAAGGAAGAGGATATTTCCCAATCGGGTGTAATGCTGCTCCAGAAAGCGCTAAAGTAACATCTACAGTGCATGATAGAGCTACAAATAAGTTGGAAGAGTGGCTAAATGGGTATATTCACAGGATGAAGACAGATTAAAAAAGAAAAAAGCATAGTGGACAGTGCTGTGAGGCTGAAAGCCAAAGAAATTTAAGGAGTGTTCAACCTTTTGTGGCTAGTGCTGGTTGGCCCACACATTTTGAAAGGTGATGAGGCATGGAAAAATGTTAAACCTGTAGGAGGGGCAGGCTCTGCACATCAGAATGCTGCGAAACAATTTTTTAAATGTTTGCTTAAGTGTTCTATGGGAAAAGGGTTACGTGGAAGAGACAATTGTCAACACTGAGGAGACTGGCTTGTTTTACAAGGAATTTGGCAAATGAACCTATAGTATGCAAATAGCATTGCTATTGACAAAAATATTGTGACCAGAGGTTCTCAGGAGCCTCACCTTATATTTCCCCTTGCAGCAGTAGTCCAATATTCACTAATTCAGTGTTTGCTATGAGTTTGTAGAACATAACTACCATGAATTATAAGAAGTCATCATACCTGGCTGGCCGTGTGGTGGCTCACGCCTGTAATCTCAGCACCTTGGGAGGCCGAGGTGGGAGGATCGCTTGAGCCCAGGAGTTCAAGAACATCCTGGACAACATAGTGAGAACCTGTCTCAATTAAATATTTGTGTGTGTGTGTGTGTGTGTGTGTCTGTGTGTGTGTGTGTGTGTGTGTACATATATATATACTTTTTTTTTTTTTAAAGAACTGATCACACCTGGTTCACCCTCATAGATTTTAAAACAGGTAAGGTAGAGCCCAGGCATCTATATTTTTATCAACCTTTTTATTCGATTTTGAAGCAGTCTAATATTTGAGAATTACTGTTATTATTTGAGACAGAGTCTCACTCTGTCATCCAGGCTGGAATATAGTGGCACGATCTTGGGTCCTGGGTTAAAGCAATTCTACCTCCCGGGTTCAAGCAATTCTCTTGCCTCAGCCTCCTGAGTAGCTGGTATTACAGGCATGTACCACCACACCTGGCTAATTTTTGTATTTTTAGAAGAGATGGGGTTTCACCATATTGACCAGGCTGGTCTTGAACTTCTGACCTCAGGTGATCCACCCACCTCAGCCTCCCAAAGGTGCTGGGACTACAGGAGTAAGCCACCATGCCTGACCAACAAGAATTATTTTTAATATACTGTATCGAGTTTCCTTATATTTCCAAAAGCCTGTCATATTGTCCATAGGTATTACTGCTTTTCTTCTGCATGAGTGGGATCTGATGGGGCCGGCTTGGCATGCCTCACACAAGGGTTGTTTTTACCTCCCATGATTGGCTAGAAAAAAATTAGGCTGGGCGACTCTTTTCCTTAACACGGGTTGATTCCGAAGAGAAATCACATTTGCTTGTTGAGACATCTTACATTCATCCATCCATCTTTTCACTCATCAGATTTAAGTCCCATATGAGTAGCAATCATGAATATTTGGTTCACCAGAGTAAACCTGTGCCTAGTCAGTAATTTTCATATACTAAACACTCTGCCCAATATAAGAGGCACTGTGATGGAAACAAAATTCTTCCTATAATCAGGGGTTCTCAAGCAGGGATGTTTTACCCTCCAATGGACATTTTACAATGTCTGGAAGCATCTTTATCACAAAGTGTCTTGGGGTGGGGGTGGGGGTTGCCACTGGCATCTAATGGGTGGAGGCCAGAGATGCTGCCAACCATTGTGTAATGCACAGGACAGCCTCCACCCTCATAGCAAAGAATTATATAGCCCAAATTATCAATAGTGCCCAGGAGAAGGGAAACATTCTTAAATGGCTGTCACAGCTATAGCAGGCAATTTCTCGTCCTCTGACATTGCACTCCAGGCAGACCCAACTGCTAAGTGGCACAGAAGTACTGGGTCCTGTCTCTCCCCACACCCTACCATGCAGTTATGCAGGAAGAATCCCAGGAGAGGATTTCTTCTCTCCTGACCCAGTGGTTTGTTATTGCTCTCCTAAGCCAAAAATGCACACATTTTTTTTCCCAAGTTTTGGTACTCACGATCTTTCCTATTTTCTCTCTCCATCCCTATTTCCTCGTTTGTACTCCATGCAAAGTAGAGTCCAGCTTCCCAGGAAACAGGTGTCCCCTGACCTCCCTCATGCCGTTTCTAGAAATGGCTTGGGAAAGAATGCAGCCAGAGACCCACGGATGTGCACTGTCTCCCGCTCCTTGTTCTTTCTTCTCTTCTGGTGAACAGAAGGAACTTGGACCAGCCTGAGCCCCCAGCTCTGTAACCACACATGAGAAATCAGTCCTGTGATTTCAGTCACGTGCTTAGGCAGTGAGGAAAGGACATTAGATTCCTAAAGATCAAATTTCCTGAACAGAAATATTTGTGGGCAGGAAACAAAAACCTGACAAGACACTTTCATTCAGGTGCAGCATTTAGTTTTCAGTAAGGTTTTATTTCACAGAGAGAATAAAGACAAGCGGAATTCAGCCAAATGATAAAAGGTTATCAGTAAGTCTATATTTTCCCCCTCTATTGTTATGATTTCTACTTGAGGAAAAAAAATCTAAAATTAGATTTTTTTCCCTTAAGAGTGGCTAATCAAAATTAAGCAAATTAATTGACTTTATCAATTTATTAGGTTGGTGCAAAAGCAATAGCAGGTTTTGCCATTAAAAGTAGTAGCAACGGCCTGGTGTCGCGGCTCACGCCTGTAATCTTAGCACTTTAGGATGCTGAGGTGGGTGGATCACAAGGTCAGGAGCTCAAGACCATCCTGGCCAACATGGTGAAACCCGTTTCTACTAAAAATGCAAAAAATTAGCCAGGAGTGGTGATGCAGGCCTGTAGTCCCAGCTACTCAGAAGGCTGAAGCAGGGGAATCACTTGAACCTAGGAAGGGGAGATTGCACTCAGCCGAGATCAGGTCACTGCACTCCAGTCTGTGACAACAGAGTGAGACTCCATCTCAAAGAAAAAAAAATAATAATAATAAAGTAGCAGCATCAGCAGGACCTGGTGGCTCATGCGTGTAATCCCAGCACTTTGAGAGGCTGAAGCAAGCAGATCACCTGAGGTAAGAGGTTCAAGACCAGCATGGCCAACATGGTGAAACCTTGTCTCTACTAAAGACACCAAAATTAGCCAGGCATGGTGGTGCATGCCTGTAGTCCCATCTACTAGGGAAGCTGAGGCAGGAAAACTACTTGAAACAGGGAGGCAGGGGTTGCAGCGAGCTGAGATGATGCCACTGCATTCCAGCTTGGGCAACAGAACAAGACTCCATCTCAATAAATAAATAAATAAATAAATAAAAGTGGATAGGTAATATTGGGGACAGGAAGGGTAGAGGGTATATGGGAATATGGAAATTCTCTGTACTTTTCACTTAGTTTTGCTATGAACTTAAAACTGCTCTAAAAAATAAAGTTGATTTAAAAAACAATTCATGCCTATGTGCACAAGTTCAATGGCCTATTTTAGATGATGGTGATAAGTTCTGCCTATGATACTGTGGAAGCCAGATAAGAGAGTGGTCATTTATGCAAAGCCGTGGGGGACTCAGATGGTCAGAAAAGATCCCATAGGACAGGCGCAGTGGCTCATGCCTGTAATCCTAGCACTCTGAGACGGCAAGGTGGGTGGATCACTTTAGGTTAGGAGTTTGAGACCAGCCTGGCCAACATGGTGAAACACTGTTTCTACTGAAAACACAAAAATTAGCCAGGCACAGTGGTGGGCGCCTGTAATCCCAGCTATTCAGGAGGCTGAGGCAGGAGAATCTCTTGAACTCAGGAGGCAGAGGTTGCAGTGAGCCAAGATTGTACCACTGCACTCCAGCCAGGGTGACAGAGTGAGACTGTCTCAAAAACAAAACAAAACAAAAACCTCATAGAGGTGGTGATATCTGAGCTGAATGTTGAAAGGTGAGGTGTTCTAATCTGAAAGTCTGAAGAAATATATTCTAGCAGACTGCAGTGTGAATTAAGACCTTTTCTGACGGAAGCGCTTAAAAAAATACGTCAGGCATGGTGGCTCATGCCTGTAATCCCAGCACTATGGAAGGCTGAGGCTGGTAGATGATGAGATCATGAGGTCAAGAGTTCGAGGCCAGCCTGACCAACATGGTGTAACCCCGTCTCTACTAAAAATACAAAAATTAGCTGGGCGTGGTGGCAGGCACCTGTAATCCCAGCTATTCAGGAGGCTGAGGCAGGAGAACTGCTTGAACCTGGGAGGTGGAGGCTGCAGTAAGCCGAGATTGAGCCACTGCACTCTAGCCCAAGAGACAGTGCAAGACTCTATCTCCAAAAAAAAAAACAAAAAAAAACAAAAAAAACTAAAAACCCAGTTGTTCTCTCTTAAACAATCAAATTTGCTGGATTATAGAAATGAACAGGCTTGGGCTGAGTGCTCCAGGGCTTGCAACACAGCCCCATGACAGTTTGTATCTCTCCATTTCTCCTCAGTGTTGCTAAATATCCTGCTTTCCGTAAGATGGGTGCGACAATCTCAGCACCTTATGCTCAGTTCACATGAAGTGGGGACAATGCAAACAGCCTGAAAGTGAGGGAAGAGACTGTTTCCACAGGCTACTGTTTTATCAGATGGATGATGAGTAGCTACCAGGAGTAAAAACCCCAAAATGAGCACTATTCATGAAGATGTGAAACAGCGTCATGTGTGGTACGGGAATGGGTAGAGCATCCTATACAATAAAGCAGACTGGAGAGGTGGGACCGAGGCCAGATCACGAAGGGTTCTGTGTACCATTTGAAGAAATGGAGATTTTTATATTTTAGGCAACAGGGAATCTTTGAAAAAGTTTACGCAAGAGTCTGCAATTATCAAATTCTCATTTCTGATAGAACTCTGACAGTGGGAAGGTACTGTGTGCCTTGGCCAAATAACTTGACCTCTCTAAGCTGCTTCAGTGTCTAATGTGGACAATAATAGTGCCAATACCATAGGATGATGGCGAAGTTTAATGAGATAGTATTTGTAAAATCCTGAGGACAGTTACTGGTATTTAGTGAGAGCAAAATATTTGCTGCTACTAATATTGCAACTATTGTTATTATTGTTGCTGTTGCTGCTGAAGAGGAAGAGTTTGAGACAGGAGGCATGGAGGTGAGAACAAAACCGTCTACACCCACACAGGTTACTATCTTCATCAGCGCAACTTTCTTATTCCAGAAGCTCTCACCCTGGAAGGTAAAACTGACAAATAACTTCATTTTTTTTACTCCAGGAACATCTTCACAATTACATCAATAAAAAGCAATTTATACTCCAAGGCTGTTTGAACCTTTTGCCTCCAAATCCTCACTTTGCTGTGTCTTCTAATCCTAACCTATTTAATCATGATTATTTGCCAAGACCCCACCTTGTCAGATTCATCTTAATCAGAATCGAAAATCTCTTAAACAGTGTGATTGGGTCGTCTTCCCACCGAAATGTTACCAAGACTCTGAAGACGAAGCTCTCTGTTACTGCGGTGAGCAATAGGCTCTGCTTTGTCTTAGGACCAGATTGTTTTGGTGATATTTTCAGGAAGCCGGCATTCAAGAGCAGGCAGCTCAGAAACTGGCAATGGTCCAGGTGAAAGACGGTGAGAGATGAACAGGGCTTGATGACAAGACGGGAGCGTGTGAATGGAAGCACTGTGAAGGAGAGAGGACTTCGTAACTGGGTGTGAGGAGAGAGGAACATTCAAGGACACCGCTCAGTTTGGCAGCTTCAGTACCTGGATAGACTGTGGAAAGATTTTCCAAAGTAGAAGCTGCATGGTTTGTTAGGTACAATTCAGGATATGTATTGACACGTGATAAGGGAACCAGCTTTATGAAACTTCTGATTTCTAACCATCCATCAAGACCCCTTCAGAGGTAGGTGACCCGGCTGCAAATAGTTAGGGTTAGGCTTCTCAGGTTCCATAAGAGGATGTCCTCCAGTGCCCTGCTCAGTTATAATTCTCTTCTTAATCAGAAATGTCACCTGTTGGTGCCCAACACCCTAAGTATGAAGTGTATCACCTGTATGTGTCAAGGCCTATTTCCCCTGTTCTTTCCCTTTGCCTGTGTACAGGTAAATTTCTGAATTGTGAATGCCCATAAATTCCATTTTAAAACACTGATGTAGATTATACTGCATATTTGGGGAGAAGATAAAGAGGGTGTGACCAACTTATTCTGGTTTTAGCACTCCAAATCCAGCATCCCAGAAACCTCCACAGTCCTGGGCAAATTGAGATGATTGGTCACCCAAGATAAAGGAGAAGGTTAAAACCAATCTTCAAATCTCCTTTCATTGGGAAGTTTATAGTAAGTAATAAATACTGACCTGACCACGCAAAAAAGATTGAGGCCAAGCATAGTGGCTCATGTGTGTAATCCCAGCATTTTGAGAGGCTGAGATGGGAGGACTGCTTGAGCCCAGGAGCTGGAGACAAACCTGGGCAACATAGGGAGACCTTGTCTCTACAAAAACGGAGAAATTAGCTGGGCATGATGGCATGTGCCTGTGGTCCCAGTTACTTGGGAGGCTGAGGTGGAAGGATCACTTGAGCTCAGGAGGTCTAGCCTGCAGTGAGCCATCATTCCACTACTGTGCTTCTGCCTGTGTAACAGAGCAAGACCCTGTCTTAAAAACACACACACAAACAAAAAAATCAAAAAACTTACATTAAGAAAAATGAAATATCTCAAGTAAACAACCTAACTTTATACCTCAAGGAGCTAGAAAAGGAACAGGCCAAATCTCAAGTTAGCAAAGAAAGAAAATAACAAAGATTAGAGCAAGAGAAAAAATAAAATAGAGAAAATAGAGGCTATTATAGAAACCAATAGAAAAAAATCAATGACACTAAGTGCGGGTTTTCTGAAAAGCGAAACAAAGTTGACAAACCCTTGGCTAGACTAATCTAGGAAAAAAGAATTCACGTAAAATTTTAAATGAAAGAAGAGACATTATAACTCATACCACGGAAATTCAAAGGATCATAAGAGACAACTATGAAGAATTATATGCCAATAAATCAGATAACTTATAAGAAATGAACAAATTATTAGAAACATACAACATACCAAGATTAAATTATGAAGAATAGAAAATCTCAACAGACCAATAGTGAATAAGAAGACTGAATCAGTAATCAAAAATCTCCCAAGAAAGAAAGCACAAGAACCAGGGAGATTCACAAATAAAGAAGAATTAATATTGATTTGTCCCAAACACTTTCAAAAAAATTGAAAAGACAACACTTCTAAAACCCATTTTATAAGAATAGCAGAAGCCAGACAAGGACACTACAAAACAAGAAAACATAGGGCAATATCGCCGATTAACATAAATGTAAAAATTCTCAACAAAATACTAGTAAACCAAATTTGACAACACATTGAAAGGATCATACATCATGATCAACAGGGATTTATCACAAGGATGTAAGGATGGTTCAATGTATACAAATCAATAAATGTGATATACCATATTAACAGAATGAAGGATGAAAATGATAATCTCAACAGATGATGAAAGAATATTTTAAAATATTAAATATTGTTTTGTAATTTAAAAAAAACTCTCAATGAATTAGGTATAGAGGGAATGTACCTCAAAATAATAAAGGCCATATATGACAGCTAACATCACACTAATGGTGCAAAGCTGAAAGTTTTCCTTCTAAGATCAGGAACAAGACAAGAATTCTCACTCTCACCACTTCTATTCAGCATACTCCCGGAAGTCCCAACCAGAGAAATTAGGCAAGAAAAAGAAATAAAATGCATCCAAATCAAAAAGAAGGAAGCAAAATTGTTTCTGTTTGCAGATGACAAGATCCTATATATAGAAAACCCTAATGACTCTACCAAAAAGCTGTTAGAACTAGTAAACAAATTTAGTAAATTTGCAGGATACTATTAAAATGTCCATACTACCTAAAGCAATTTATAGATTCAATGATTCAATGCAATTCCTATCAAAATTCCAATGACGTTTTCCACAGAAATAGAAAAGGCAATCCTAAAATTCATATGCAACCACAAAAAAACCTGAATACCTAAATCAATCTTCAGGACAAACAAACCTGTAGACATCCCACTACCTGATTCCAAGGTTTACTATAAAGCTATAGTCATCAAAACAGCCCAGTACTGGCATAAAAAGAGATATATAGACCAATGGAACAGAGTAGAGAACCCCAAAACAAATCTCTGCGTTTAAGGCCAACTCACTTTCAACCAAGGTGTGAAGAACATACAATGGGGAAAGGTCAATAGCTTCAATAAGTGATACTGAGAAAACTGGGTATACAAATGCAGAAGATAAAATTGTACCCTCTTCTTATGCCATACACAAAGGCCAACTCAAAATGGGTGAAAGGGCCAGGTGCAGTGGTTCACACCTGTAATCCCAGCACTTTGGGAGGCCAAGGCAGGCAGATCACTTGAGGTCAGGAGTTCAAGACCAACCTGGCCAACAATGGTGAAACCTTGTCTCCACTAAAAATACAAAAAGTAGCTAGGTGTGGTGGCGGGCACCTGTAATTGCAGCTAGTTGGGAGGCTGAGGCAGGAGAATTGCTTGAACCTGGGAGGCGGGAGGTTGCAATGAGCTGAGAGGGTGCCACTGCACTCCAGCCTGGGCAACAGAGTGAGACTTCATCTCAAAAAAA
>NW_016107465.1:2476327-2484212 GCF_001604975.1 Cebus imitator | reverse complement strand
AAAAAAAAAAAAAAAGCTCAACATCAAGAAAATGCAAATTAAAACAATGAGAAATCCCCTCACACTTGGTAGGATGGCTAGTATTAGTATTAGTCAAAGGATAACAAGCATTGGCAAAAATGTGGTGAGACTGGGAACACTGTTGGTGGGACTGTAAATTGGTACAGCCATACAGCCATTATGGAAAACAGTATGGAGCTTCCTCAAATAACTAAAAATAGAGCTACCATATAATCCAGCAATCCCACTTCTAGCATATATTCAAAGAAAATGAATCAGTATGTCAAAAGGATATCTGCCCTTCGCTCCCATGTTCACTGATGCATTACTCACAATAATCAAGATAGGGAAACAACCTAAGTGTGTGTTGATGGCTAAATGGATAGAGAAAATGTGGCACACAAACACACACACACAAACACACACACACACACAATGGAATATTATTTGGCCATGAAAAATAAGAAAATCCTGCTGTTTATGACAACACGGATGAACCTAAAAGACTTTATGTCAAGTGAAATAAGCCAGACACAGACAAATATTGCATGACCCCACTTACATGTGGAATCTAAAGAAGTCAAACTCATAGAAACAAAGGTAGAAAGTTGGTTGCCAGGGCCTGCGGGATAGGGAAAATTGGGGGACTTGGGTCAAATGGTACACTTTCAGTTATAAGGGAATGAGTTCCGGGGATTTAATGTACAGCATGGTGACAACAATAATAATAGTAATAATAATACTTCATTGGATACTCATATTTGCTAAGGATCTTAAGTATTCTCACCAAAAAAAAAATTACCTATATGAAGAGATGGTGATGTTGATTGTGATAATCACATCACAATGTATAACAAAACATTATGTAAACCTTAATATATACCACTTTTGTCAGTTATACCACAACGAATCTAAGAAGGAAATCTCCCCTCTTTTCCTCAAGTTTCTCTCCATAGGCTGCAGGCCCACTCACTTCCCTGCCTTCAACAGAGTCCTTTCTGTCTTTCCAGTAGCACCTGCTCCTCTTAGATTCCTTTGCAAAATCCCCTCACTTTGTATGTGTGTGTGCATGCACACATGCAATGAGCACATGTGTATTTACTGCATTAGAGAAACAGCAGTCTACTGGAAAATAGACCTAAACAGAGACTGATTTGGTTTGGCTGTGTCCCCACCCAAATCTCATCTTGAATTGTAGCTCCCATAATCTCCATGTGTCGTGGGAGGGACCCAGTGAGAGGTAATTGAATCATGGGGGTGGGTCTTTCCAGCACTGTTTTTGTGATAGTGAATAAGTCTCACAAGATCTGATGGCTTTATAAATGGGAGTTTCCCTACACACTCTTTCTTGCCTGCCGCCATATTAAGATGTGACTTCGTTACTCATTCGCCTTCCACCATGATTGTCAGGCCTCCCCAGCCATGTGGAACTGTAGTCCATTAAACCTCTTTCCTTAATTACCCAGTCTAGGGTATTTCTTTATTAGTGGTGTGAGAACAAATTAGGACAGAGACTGTCCCTGGAAATTGGGGGTTGACATTGCCATATACTTTACGTCAAAATGCTCTCCTTCTCAAATCTCCTATGCTTTGAACCAGTGTTAAGACAGACAGGAGTTTCTTTTTTTTTTTTTTTTTTTGAGACAGAATCTCACTCTGTCATCCAGGCTGCTGTAGCGCAGTGGCACGATCTCGGCTCACTGCAACCTCTGCATCTAGGGTTCAAGCAATCCTCCCATCTCAGCCTCCCAAGTAGCTGGGATTACAGGCCTGCACCACCACGCCCAGCTAATTTTTGCATTTTTAGTAGACACGGTTTCACCATGTTCACCAGGCTGGTCTCCTACTCCTGACCTCAGGTGATCTGCCTGCCTCTGCCTTCCAAAGTGTTGGGATTACAGGTGAGAGCCACTGTGCCCGAGCAGACAGGGCTTTGTGAAACTTCCTCTGACGGTTTCTATGCCCTGCTCCTCTCCTGCTTCCCCCCTTCCTCTGAGGCTGCCTTCCGCCTGCCCTCATCGACTTGGTGCTTACTTTCTCTCCCTTCTCTCTCCTTATACCCTTTGGGGTGGTTTCAGTAAGACTTATGGATTAACTCTGTTTCTGTCCCTTTTATTTCCCAATGCATTTCTTATTTAAAAACAAGATGGGCTAGCCGGGTGTGGTGCGTCATGCCTGTAATCCCAGCACTTCAGGAGGCTGAGGTGGGTGGACTGCTTGAGCTCATGAGTTCAAGACCAGCCTAGGCAGCATGATGAAATCCCATTTCTATAAAAAAATACAAAAATTAGCTGGGCATGGTAGTGCATGCCTGTTGTCTGAGCTACCCTGGAGGCTGAGGTGGGAGGATCGCTGGAGCCCAGAAAGTCGAGGTTGCAGTGAGCCGTGATTGTGCCACTGCACTCCAGCCTGTGCGAGGCAGTGATGCCCTGTCTCAAAAATAAAGAGATGTGTTGCACTCACAGCAGGCCAGGGTCTGGGGGAGAAGATGGGTGGTTAAAATGGTGAAATAGGGATAAACGAATCAGATAAAAACTTTTTTTTTTCAAGCTTTTTATTACAGATTCATGCCTTTCTTTGCTTCTTTTGCAAATTGGGCCAATTTTTTGTAAGTAGTGCCCACTCCCAAGGTTGTTATGGAGTGAAAGGAAGTAATATATTCAAAGTGCTTAGAATAGGCAGTAAGTAAATGCCCAACAAATGCCAGCTGTTGTCCAGATTAGTTCAGTGGGCTTTGAGGAACATATTTAAAGGGGCAGTCTTCTTTGAGTGGAGGGGCACGAAAAGTTTTCCTGAAGAGAAAACACTTCTCCTTGCATCAAGTCAAATAAGAGAATTCTAAGTGGGCCAGGGAGCATTTACTTTATGAGTCTAATGGCAAAGAAAGTAAATTATAACTAAATTAAGCCAGTGATAGTAGTGCCTGTGTTTCGCAGAAATTTAAAAAAAAAAAAAAAACTCCACTGGTTTCTATGTCTTACCTAATCTTAAAGGTCAATGAGCCTTCATATGAAACCCACAAAATTATCTAGTTAAACAAGATCCTCCTCTGGCACCAATAATGCTCATCCACGTTACTCCCACAGTCAGATGTGCGGATGGACGCTGCTAGAGGGTATGAATCTCGAGTCCTCCTGCTAAGGAGGAACATATGTTTCCCACTGGCATGTAGCTCAAGGAACCAGGCCATCCTCACCTAACAAGCAATTAAATCAACATGTATCTGGTATCAGAAAATGAAATTCCGTAGATACATTCCAAGGCGTGAGAGGCAAAACTGCCATCAGGCAAAGCATCCTGGGCTCCTGAAGTCAGATGGACAGTGACAGTGGCCCATAGGATTGGTTATTCTGGCTATTGCTGCAAAATGTTCTCTTCAACGTGGTATACAACGGGCTATCTTACAAGGTTAAGCAGAATACAGGGCCTTGACACTGCTAAGCACTAACAGTTACATCTAAAACACTCCTGTCAGTGGATGAGTGGAGAGAAAGCATGGCTCCTTCCTCCCCCAAATAAAGACTGGGGCTGGGGAGCATAAGACTCCCTAAGGCAAACCATATGTGGAAAAAGCTCCAAATACATACTTGGCAACAATTTTATGGAGCTGGAAAGAGTCATCCTCAAAATATGAGGATGTGACTTCAGGAAATTCTGAATGCTCCTTTCTGTTCAATACTTTTCATAATTGAGATCACATTATATGTAGTCTTATTTCTCAATATAGTCTCTCAAGTATCAAGGACATTTTAGAAAACAAAACACCAAAACTTCTAATTTGATACAGAAAAAATTAAATTTGAATCTTTATTGAATAACTTTATTGAATAATATGAATAATTTTTCATATTAGCCATTTCTATTTCTCTTACTCCACTTCTGAGTTGTTACATCCTTTGTTCATTTTTCTCTTGGAGTCTCCATGTTTAAAAATATATGTATTAGTATGAGGGAGTTATGGGGAGTGACTATCAAGAGTACAGGGTTTCTTTTTGGGGTGATGAAGAGGTTCTAAAATTGATTATGGGCCAGGCGTGGTGGCTCACGCTTGTAATCCCAACACTTTGGGAGGCTGAGGTGGGAGAACTGCTTGAGCTCAGGAGTTTGAGACCTGGGCTACATAGTGAGAATCTATCTCCATATTTAAAATAAAAATAAAAATAGGCCAGGCGCAGTGGCTCATGCCTGTAATCCCAGCACTTTGGGAGGCTGAGGCGGGCGGATCACCTGAGGTCGGGAGTTCAAGACCAGCCTAACTAACATGGAGAAACCCCGTCTCTACTAAAAACACAAAATTAGTAGGGCATGGTGGTGCATGCCTGTAATCCTAGCTACCAGGGAGGCTGAAGCAGGAGAATCACTTGAACCTGGGAGGCAGAGGTTGTGGTGAGCCAAGATTGTGCTATTGTACTCCAGCCTGGGCAACAAGAGTGAAATTCTATCTTAAAAAAAATAAATCAATAAAAATAAAAATAAAATGGATTGTGGTAATGGTTATAATAAAAAACCACCTAAGTATTCATTTTAAATGGGTTAACTGTATGGTATATGAATCATCTCAATACAGCTGTTTTTAAATATTAGCATAAGTCATTTCTATATTAAGAGATTAAGCCTCCCTCTTTCAGAATCTGCAGGCAGATTTTCTAATCTCATTTGCCATTTGCTTTCTCATATTCAGAAGATACATATTTTTAGTTACATCTATAATCTGCTCCTTAATGAATTCTCCCATTACTTTTATTTGGAAATTCTGTCATATCCAAAGATAGTAACTAATATGGTCTTCTAGCTTATTTTCATTTTTCATCTGGATTTTGGTGTACATTATAAAGCTATAATCTAGTATTCTCCAAAGGTTTACCTTCCTTATGTTCCTAGGATTTTGGGGATATTTTATTTATATATCTAGGCTACTACTGCATTGGTCGGAGAGTTCAAATGTAAACCATTAGTACATTTTCTATACTTTTTAGCAGTGAAATATGGCTTTTTATCTAGTATATCAAGATTTCATTACTCTCCTTTCAAAATATTCCTATTCTTGCACATCTCCCAGATGAAATTTAGAATAACACTATCAAGCCATTGAGAGCATTATTAGACTTGCATTCAATTAATTCACAAATAGAAGAAAAGTTTAAAATATTTCATTTTATTAGCTAGGAGCAGTAAATAACAGAACACCATACAGGTCTTCTGTTATCTTCGTTCTTGCACAAATACTCAGTTTGTCTATAAATTTGACAAAGCCTGTTGGATATCTGGAGGTTTTTGCTAATTTTATATCAATTTTAAGGCAAGATTCCTGGGCTTTCTACTTGGACCATTATATTATCTGCAATAATGGCAATAGTTTTTTCTTTCCCAATAGTTGTAATTCATTTCTAGTTTGGGTCTTACTGCACTAAAAAAATTAAATCAATATTCTGATGTCAAGTCCTGAAAACATTAAAGCAAGTATTAAAAACAAAATTGTAAAGGATATGTAAAGCTCTCAAGCTTTAGAGAAAAATCTGAAATTCATCAATTTTGCCACTTTCTAGAATGTTTCTCCTAATTTAGGGCTAAAGAGCACCCCAAAGTGTTTAATAGATCTGGTGTGACATTATTTGGAGCAGGTACTGCATTCAATATTGGGGTCATGGGTATCTCTTCCCTCAGCTGTGCCCATCACATTCAAACCACAGTAGGTGACAGTTCCTATTAATCTTTGCTACTGACTGGAAAACTGTTCTTTTTCCTTGGCAGACACAGCAGAAGTGTCTAATGCCCTAGAAGGCAATACTGGCCATTCAATTGCATGCTTCTAAAGCCCCACAATAATCTTTTTGCATGCTCTGTGTTAGTTTGTTTTTGACATCCTCTCTTCCCCTCTGACATTTGTGCCTTGAGAATGAATCTTATTTCAAATCACTACTTGCACACACTCATTTGTTACAAAGTATATCAGCTACCAAATTTAATAT
Organism: Cebus imitator; assembly: GCF_001604975.1. Lineage (NCBI taxonomy): Eukaryota > Metazoa > Chordata > Mammalia > Primates > Cebidae > Cebus > Cebus imitator. The sequence goes on along the minus strand of NW_016107465.1, from coordinate 2,478,243 downwards.
TTGAGTGCTGGTTGCTAACAGAAAAAGGAATAAAAAATGTGTGCAGACAAGGCATTGGTTTCTGAATAGCTGATTTTAATGGTGATATGACTGTTCTAACTGCATTCCATCTCGCCCACATTCAAAGGAGTAAAACTTACGGCGACCATGTTAATCATAAAATAGTATTGCATTTATTTTAAACTGAAGGTCCCCAACTTACTTAAAAATCATAAGAGGTTTGACTTAGAATTTTCAGCTTTACCACAGTGCACAAGTGATATGCTTTCAAATATCCATACAACCATTGTTTTTCACTTTCAGAACAATATTCAATAAATAACATGAGCTATTCAACACTTTAGTATAAAATAGGCTTTGTGTTAAACGGTTTTGCCCAACTGCAGGCTAAATGTTCTGAGAACATTTAAGGTAGGCTAGGCTAAGTTATGATTTCAGGTTAGAGATATTACATGCATTTTCAATATGATATTTTCAAATTATAATGGGTTTACGAGGACCTAGCCACATCATAAGCTGAGGAGCATCCATATTTAACATAATGAGGAATTATTTTTATTTTTCTAAAAAACGGAAAAAGTCCATTTCAATCGACACTACAGAGGAAATGAACTGAAACATGGCCTCTTCCTACCCAAATCACTGGAAGAGAAAATCTACTTATATTTAAGTGAACTGTACTTAATAAATGACACAAATATATGTTTAGAAACAACGCTCCACATTTTCAAGGGTGAGTGACTCTTTACCAAGATCTGGAAAGAGCTTCAGTAACTGCCTATAAAATAAGGAACAATTTTTATTAACTCTTGTCCTTAGTTAAGAAATATGTAAATCTTGATGAATACTCATTAGCTAGAATTCTTCCATCACAACATTTTTGTTCACATATGTTTAAGGACTTTTTGTTTATGTTTTTTTGGAGACAGTTTCACTGTCACCCAGGCTGGAGTGCAGTGGTACGATCTCAGCTCACAGCAACTTCCACCTCCTGGGTTCAAGCGATTCTCCTGCCTCAGCTTCTTGGGTAACTGGGATTACAGGCACATTCCTGGCTAATTTTTGTGTTTTTTTGTAATTTCAGTAGAGATGGGGTTTCGTCATGTTGGCCAGGCTGGTCTTGAAATCCTGAACCCAGGCAATCCCCCACCTCAGCCTCCCAAAGTGCTAAGATTACAGGTATGAGCCACCATGCCCGCCCTTGTTTGACTTCTAATTTGTGAATGTCATTTCTCAGATTTCTCTATAAAACACCTTCAATGACAGTACAAATAAGTGTTTAATAATTACTATAAAGTAACTTAGATACTTTCTATATTTCTCACAAATCACTTGGGTTCTGCTTCTTCTGCATGTATCACAGGCTTCCTTTTCAAACCATCATTTTGATTCTTTAAATTTCTTTTCACAGTATCATGTTTCATTTGCTGTAAATTATTCTAAAAAGTTTAAAAGTGAGATACTTTGAGCCCAATGAATGGATCGTATATAATCTCTGCCACAGGCATTAGGTATAGTGTTTGAATACTTTTTAACAAGTGTCGTTCTAGAAAGATGACATATTACAGCTACATAGAGGATAGTAAGTCTACAGATGTAATGTGAGGCTTGGGGAAACAGACTCTAAATCCTATTTTTACATTTATGATGAAGAAAAAAACCCTCAAAACCTGCCAATTTAAATATAACTCAGATGCAGTCACAGTGTAATAAATATGCTGAGATAAATAACTTTGTATATTTGTAATTTTTAAAAAATTTAATTTCCAATTTTGCTAAATTCAAAAATACATACAACTTAAAGCAAATAGGGCACAATGTTAACACCAGGTGAGGGTTATATGGTGTTCGTTCTACTACTGTTTTATTTTTGATGTAGATCAGCAGTTCTTCAAAATAAAAAATGAAAAATGTTT
>NW_016107465.1:2470944-2476302 GCF_001604975.1 Cebus imitator | reverse complement strand
TGTAGATTAGCAATTTTTCAATATAAAAAATGAAATTGTATATCACTATCGCTAGTTTTAGAGTTAAAAAGTGCCCTATCTTATAAGTGAAAAACTTTTCTGCTAAAAGGAGCATGGGAGAAATATTTGACATGCATTAAAGGAAAAATCTGGTTTAGAAGCCAATAAAGAGAGAACACACTGCATGTACTGCCCTCATCAATATCATCTCTTGAGTTTTCAAAACAAACATGTTCCTCCTGCTCCAACACAAACTCCCATGCTAATCATGCAAAAACACAGCAATCCACCAACTTCCATGTTTACAAATGATAAAGTTTAAAAACACATCTCTCAATATATGAAAATGTTTTCTGACTTTGAGGAAGAAAAAACGTTTTCTCAGTTGAATGCCTTAAAACTGTCTAATACTCTGAATTTCTCATGTACCATTTAATTTGGCTATGTTTTAAAAACACAGCATGTAGTTTTAATTCTTGTTTAAAGTCTAATGCCAAAGGACAAGGCCTCACAGTTCCCTGGTAGCTTGTTGGCTGAACAGTATCAACACAGCGAAATTACAAGACTTTCTTTTTAAGATTTGAATTTACTTTTTGAGATGTGAGACAGCACTACAGCACCCCCAAATCATCTGGATTATGGTGAAAATGGGGAGAGTAAAAATCGTATGCTGTGAATGATACCAACAACAACAAAAATCTGTCCCAAACCTAAAGTTCCCTTCCCAGGTCTTCCAACAGGTCACATGGAATGGCTGCACACTTCTTTCCTCCTCATGGAAGATTGAGAAAGGAGAAAACTTACAACTCAGGGGCAGATACCGGGAAGACCCAAGGACAGGGCCAGGTCCATTTAAATGAAGACACAGGTGACATTAGGATGAAACGATCCTGGGAGGTGGACACAGTGAATTTAATGAACAACAGCCTTAATTTTAAGAATAGTGTCAATTGCTGGTTTTTAAACTCATTATGGGCATCAGAAATTGTTTAAATAAACTCTTTCCCCCCCGCCACTCCCCGGCCCCTCAAACCTGTATCATCCTCTCTTAGTTCTCTGCACTAATTACTGGCAGTCAGATCGCACAGACAATAATTTAGGGCCCAGTGAAAGTAACACAGCTTGATAGCAGAGTCTTGGGAGACTGAGGAAAGGAAGATATAGGCAAATCTCCAGAAAAATTGAGTGTTTCTCTTTGTAGAAGCTATAATAATAATTTTTTTAAAAAGGTGCCTTAACTTTGCTAATAACCTAAGATGATTTGTGGAAATTCACTAAACTAGAAATGGTTATTTTTTGGTTTGTGGAAGTGTGCATTGTTGCAAGCAAAAATAACACCAAACAATGTCAAGTCAAGCCCATTTTAAGCTCCCTGAGATGACATACAGAGACACACTACACAGTCCAGCATTAGAGCAGAAAATAATTTACAAAAAACATTTAGAGTAAAATCAAATTTCTATTTCAACAAATATATCAACAGATTAATTGTATCTTTGATTATCTGTTGCTATACGTTTATTTATACCAGAAAAATGGTCACATTTAAAACTCTCAAAATAGTTTTGGCACAGGTCACATTATTTCATTTTGCTAAATCCCTGAGCACGTTGAACAGGCTGACCTTATGCATCGGGCGCTTCCCCAGACACCCTGGTCCTCTCCCCAGAGTGCCTTGCTGCCTGCTCTGGCCTCAAGGCTACTTTCACTCTTCCCAGAATTAACTCTAGATGAACATTTAATGCTATCACCTTTCTAGCCAATGGTCCTCTGCAGAAACCATGCAGCATCTCTGACAAGACCTAGAGTCCCCGCCCCAAAAAGGACCTCATACCATCTTCCTGGTGCTTACTGACAGGGAAGGGGAACCAGAGAAGGGTACGTTTTGTGTATCCTTCATATTATTCATAAAATTGCCTGTAATGGTCAGTGTTTTAATGTCTCCAAAGCTTTATGTCTCAGATGCTCATCCAAACACTGGATGGCAAAGAGGTCAACATCCATGTCAAACTTATTGGCAAACAAGTGATGCTTGCGCAGCATCCAGTTCAAGTCACCAGCTCCGAAAATGCACACCGAGCGCACGTGCACCCCGTCGCAGGGTGGGTAGGGAGCACCCTTGGAAACATCACCCTCAAAGTACTGCCACTTGACAAACCTGGCAATCGCCTGCATGTCAGACAAATCGTACTTATGGCTGGCAGAGAGTGAGCCCGGGACTTCAGGAATCCTCTGGATGGTAGCCCAGAGATACTCATCAGGGCTATATGTGTCTTGTGCCCACTCCATAAACTTTTGGATTTTTTCATTCTGTAGTACATACCCCACATACTCCCTACTGACCACAAAGTAGGCACTGCCAGAAAAAATGGGTGTTGCCAGCGGAGGAAGCATTTTGACAGTCCCTGTGTTTGTCAACTTTCCATTAATGACCTCATACCGCTTTTTCCACCTTTCTTCTTTATTGGATGGCATCCTCTCCGTTTCCAGGTTGTTTTCTCCCATCAACAACTTGAGCTTCCTGACAATTTCTAGGTTGGTTTTAATAGGAAAATCCATACCACAAAGATTTATCAAGTACTTCCAGTTCGCCCTCATTGCGTAGAGGTCCTTCATGCAGTTGAGGTCAGCCTGAACCCGGCTCCACGATGCATAAACCACACTCTCCAATCGGCTGGCCACGAAGACATTACTGAAACAGGATGCAATGCCCATCACTGCAGCTAAATAGGAATCCTCGGATTTTTTGTCCACATGAATACAATAGAAATTCTGAGGCATATAGATGGCCCTCAGTAGCCTGTCAAGCATTTCGATCTTGTGATGAACCACGATAGAATACGCTATTGGAAACTCTGCCTCTTCTTTACTAAGGGGCTCTACAATATATTTGCGCCTCTTGATGAAAGAATTACAGTCACTGGTCATGTTTATATAGTCATCAGGTGTCCACCGAGGGCGCTTTTTAAATTTTACTGTTAGGATCTCAAGCTTTACCTTTAGGATTTCATTTACATCACCCTGTAAAACTTTGGTGCAATTAATATCACTACTAGGATTCTCCCCAGCAAGCTCCAAGTGTCTGACACTTACAAATTCGGGCTTCTGATGAATCCTTACAACGGAGAAGGTGATTAGGGAAAAAACAAGAACCACAACGTAGTATTTAGTGGGATAAGAAAAAAGTCTCCTTCGCAGCAACTTCCTCAGCATTTCAAACAATAATCAGGGATTTCCCTTGTGAAGGGCAGTCTTCTACGCTCCAAGTACCAATGATTTTTCCTCCGTTGTGGCCTTGAACGTTCTCAGTTTGCATTTATCAGAACTGCAATGGCATCTTGAAATGAAGAACATCACTGGAAAAAAAGCAATTATATATATAGACATATATATATAGAGAGAGTAATTATATACAAATTATATATATATATACACATATATATGTGTGTATATATATACATATATATGTGTGTATATATATATACATATATATGTATATATATGTGTGTGTGTGTGTATATATATATATATATATATATGAGAGAGAGAGAGAGAGTCTTTCACAATAAATCTTCTCAGGCTCAAAAACTGTCCTCTTTGCTATGGGGTTAGGTTTAAAACAAAAACAAAGTGACTTAATCACAGGAAAAGTGGCAGTAGTACGGGAGACCCAGTCTCTAGTATTTATGCCACAGATTGAAAAAGAAAACAAAAGAAAAAACAAACCCCAAAGCCCAGTACACGGATGCACTAGAAGACCTTACAACAAGCATTTTACCTCTCTGGTGTGCTGAGGTGCAAAACCATATTTGGAGGCCTAGGCAATAATGACTGAACAGTCCATAGCTGGTGAGTTTCTGACACTGTGCCAGTTCTAAGAATTAGCGCCCCTTTTCTTGAAATCGTTAGTAATGTAAGTTCCTCCTGACATCTTTTAATGTCCATTAGCTGATATCAGCAGCCCTAAAGATTTGAAGAGATCAGATCCATTCTGCTTTTCGCTGATTTAGGATTTGGGGCACACTTAGGGAGAAGTTCAGAAATGGTTGTGACTTTTAAGAATCTTTGAAGTAAGGGCAAGTCATGGAATTTTCAAACTGGATTAAAAAGGCTCAGTTGAAACCAGGCCCAATCTGGGACTGTGTTGGGTTGGCCCCACAATGAGTTAGGTTCCATGCCAGACACTATAAGAAACCAAAATATTCATAATCCAAAAGAGAGATACAGCTTGCGTTTTCTGCACTAGTTATAACAGGCTGTAATAACTAAGTCTTGCAGAAAACAATAGTGTATACAAATTGTCTATATTCAAATTCCGGGACTACAACCCACTTTTACTATATAAAATGTTTACAAACATGTAAATAGTTTTGTTTTCAAAAATCAATTTTATAACTTGGCAATTGGCTCTACAGCTGATAAGCATGGCTGTTCTAAACAAAGTCAAATACTATCAATTTGACTGTTACAAATCTGCTCATAACAAGATTTCTAGAGATCTGACACTAGTTTTTAACACCAGAAACTTAACTATTTCATTAGGAAATGAGTTGTGAATAGTAATAATACAAATAAAGATGAGTAACTGACCATCATTAATATAAAATAATGTTAAGAAAAGTATTTAGTCTTTTTACCAATATAGTATTCACACACTCAGAAAATATGTTGTTGAACTAATCCTAAGTATTTACTTCTTTTCTCAAAATTATGGCTGGTTAACTTTTCTCTTTTAAAATTTCCTTCTCTCTAGTCTTATTTTTCTAATTCTGTGTTTATGGATTGCTAAATATTTGAAAACATCTTGAAATTTAGGTTAAGTTCTTTGAAAGAAAACTCTAGCAACATTTCCCTTAATGTATACCAAGGAACAGTTTAATGGTCCCGTATGATTGAAAAATCCAATGTATCCTTTCCTCCACTGTGAAGATTCCCAATGCTCACTGGCAAATTCATGACTATTTGGCAGCTTAATTTGTTGCTCATCTCATTTTCTTCTAACAATCTTGATCACCACCCCACTCTGCACCTCTATCAGAAAGCAACCATGGAGAGATTCTGAAACATTACATAAGAATTTCAACCATTAAAGCAGCAAAACACTACAAAAAATAGGACTTGTAAGTAATTCCTGCCCCTTACAGGTTCAAGGCATTTAGGGAAATCTCTATGGAATTATTAGCAGACCACTAAGCTAACTGAGAGAAACTTGAGTGGGTCTCACATAAAAAAGAATATAGGGCCGGGCGCGGTGGCTCACGCCTGTAATCCCAGCACTTTGGGAGGCCGAGGCGGGTGGATCACGAGGTCAAGAGATCGAGACCATCCTGGTCAACATGGTGAAACCCGGTCTCTACT
>NW_016107465.1:2463258-2468664 GCF_001604975.1 Cebus imitator | reverse complement strand
TTTTTTTGAGACAGAGTTTTGCTGTTGTTGCCCACACTGGAGAGCAGTGGTGTGATCTTGGCGCACTGCAACCTCTGCCTCCCAGGTTCAAGCGATTCTCTTGCCTCAGCCTTCTGAGTAGCTGGGATTACAGGCGACCTTCACCACGCCTGGCTAACTTTTATATTTTTAGTAGAGATGGGGTTTCATCATGTTGACTAGGCTGGTCTGGAACCCCTGACTTCAGGTGATCTGCCTGCCTTGGTCTCCTAAAGCACTGGGATTATAGATGTGAGCCACTGTGCCCGGCCCTAAAGTATTTTTTATCTCGTTGCAAAATCATAATAAATTTCTGGTAGAAATGTAAATGCCTCGTCAAGCTGCTTTAGAATGTTGGGTAGATCCACAGAAAGTTAAAACTAGAGTTACCATATGACCTAGCTGTTCCACTATTAGGTATATACCCAAGAAAAGTGAAAACATATATCCATGCAAAAATTTGTATACAAATGTTCATAATAGCATTATTAATAGCTAAAAAAAGTGAAAGCAAGCCAAATGACCATGAACTGAAGAATGGATAAACAAAATGCGGTTTATCGATAAAATGGGATATTATATGGCTATAATAAGAAATGAAGGTCTCACAAACGTTCCATACAATGTAGATGAAGAACCTAGAAAATGTGCTAATGTACGTAACAGTCATTCACTATATAATTCCATTTATATTAACTATCCAGAAAAAGCAAATCCATATAGACAGAAAGCAGATGAGTGTCTGCAGAGGCTGGGGACATGGGGGAATGGGAATGACTGCTGGTAGGTACAAGGGTTTCCTTTGAACGTTCTCTAAGTAGACAGTGGAGATTGATGTACAACTTTGTGAACACATACAGATTGTAAGCTATAAATTATGACACCACTGAGTTTTGGGTATTTTTTTCTAATAGGAGAAGTAGAATTATCGCAAACAAGATTTTACAGAACGTGGGTACATGAGAGTCACCCCAAAATCCTTATAGAAAATACAAAGTTCAAAACCAAACACTTGGACCTCACCTCAAAAAAGGCATAGATATTTACCACTGTCATCTATATCCTAAATAACCAACATGCTTTGAAAAATGCTTCTTACAATGTAAAATCACTAGCTTTGGGTTTTAACAAGATGGGTGTCAATAAAAGAGGTAAATATACAAGGAAACAAATCTATTTTATTAATAATGCTTTTGATTTTGTCTATTTATCATCAGAGTAAACAGAGACGCCAAATGATTAAAAGGAATTGCAATTAACCAACCTAATTTCAAGACATAGAACATTTTCTTAAGTAACACTCGGGTAAGAATCAGGAGAAGGCTGAAAGGAAAATGAGATTTCACAGCCAAAGAGATTTCCATGAAGAAAAAGAAGTTTAAAGAGAAGTGAAAATGTGCACATGCTATACTTTTTTAATGCAACTTTAATTACCAAAAATTACTTAGTTCAAGCACACCCACACAAGGAATAAGTAACAAAATAATTAAATAACAAAGATGTGTCTGTGGGTAGTTAGTACTGCTCTGCCCAATGTACCTTCACCTTTCTATTTCACACAGGAAGTATACTTGCTGCGCTGAAGAATATGGGGTGGGACTTGCCGGTGAGGACAACTACAGAGAGTAAGAAACATTCTAAATGAGAAAAGCTCATGAATTCTGAGAAAGCAAGAAAAAAGCAAGTCCCAAACCACACTAAGCCTCACTCGCCCAAGGCCTACACAACCCAACAACTGTCCTGGGTTTGTCCTGAAGAAGGTCCCTCAGTGGCCACTGGTCCTTTCCTAGAAGAGGACATTTCCTTGTAGACACCATCCTATATAATTTAAGTAGAAAACATAACCTAAGAAGAAATGCGAAATGAAATCATTCCACTGTGAATAGGAACAGAGGAAAGCCAACACCTGAGAGCAATGGTACTTAGCACGTGACTTTTAAGACCAAGAAGTACAAGAATACTTAATTCTGAGGATACTGAAAATAAACACAGATCTTTTATACAGTCAATAAGAAGGAAAGCTAGTCAAGGAAGGGAACAACAGGAAAAGCATCAGGTGCCCCTAAGGTGACGAAAGAGTCACTAGAGGTGTTCCAACATAAAGAGAGAAAGCACTGTCAGATAGAGTGCCGCTCAGTGTGTAATGGAGTGGGAAGACGGACAAAATGACCTCGGGGAGAGGGAGACAGGAGGCAGCAATCAAACCGGAAAAGCAGATGGATGAGAGGAAACTGACAAAGCAGACACACAAATCCCAGGCTGACAGGAGGGGCAGAACGAACCAGCTCTATTTACACTACAGGATCTTCAAAGGGTTCAGGAACCGGTGTTGGCTGCACAGATCCCTAGGAAGGGGGACTGTGGAGGATGATGGAGGAGTGGTTTAGCTTTTTTTATTCAAGTATCCACTAGCAGCCGTTTACAAAGCAGCTGGGTTTCTACCTCAAACTTGGCAGAGACCCAAGATTTAGTCTCTGCAGAGGCTCTCCCACCCCGGGCACACCAGGCCTCATGGAAAGCAGTTCCCATCCAGAAAACAGTGGGACTCAGGCACAGTGAATATCAGGATCTCCTTCTCCATTTCCAGTTTGCTTATCCCTATTAGCTCCCAGAACTTCGATTGTCAAGTCAGGGCAGGAGTTTGTTTACTGGGGAATCCAACCATGCCAAGAAAAAGAAGGCTTAAATATCTTGCCTACCTTGGGAACTCCCCAAATGGTCAAAGGAAACAGACCGTGCAGGGAGAAGAAAACTACCACTAACATCCTCAGGATATAAAAAAGATCAACAAGTAAAGGTTAAAAATATGTTAAAAATAGATATATATTAACAAGGCACAATATATTTTCTGAAGACAGCCAAGTTGACATTTTCACCCGACATACTCTTCGGCTATGTGACCTTGCCACACCCCAACCAAGAAGTAGTCAAATTCCCACCCTCTTGAATTTGAGTGGCCTTATGATTACAGTTCAACCAATAGAGTTTGGCAGAAGAAATACTATGTGACCATCAAGGCAAGGTCATGCAGCTTCCACCTGGTTGTCTTGAAAAATGTGCTCTCTACATAGAAGCTCCCTTTCAGAGCCAGCTTCCATGCTAAGAAGCCACATGGAGAGACCAGATATAGGTACCCCAGTCAACTGCTCCGGCTGATCCCTGTCTTCAAGTCACCCCAACCCAGGTGTCAGACATGTGAGCAAAGAAGCCATCAGATGACTACATAGCCCCTAGTCACTCCAGTCGTCACTAAATTCTTGACCAACAGAATGTGTGAGCAAAAAAATAAAATGACAGTGTTGCATCTTACTACATTTGAAGTGGTTTGCCTCACAGCATTAGATGACTAGAACAAACAGAAAACCATATAAATGAACAACTAGCAAATAAAAAGAGCCCTTGAAAATTAATAACATGATAGCAAAAATGAAAAATTGGGCCGGGCACAGTGGCTCAGGCCTGTAATTCCAGCACTTTGGGAGGATGAGGTGGACAGAACATCTGAGGTCAGAAGTTCGAGACCAGCCTGGTCAACATGGTGAATCCCTGACCCTACCAAAAACACAAAAATTAGCCAGGTGTGGTGGTGCATGCCTATAATCCCAGCTACTCAGGAGGCTGAGACAGGAGAATTGCTTGAACCCAGGAAGTGGAGGTTGCAGTGAGCTGAGTTTGCACCACTACACTCCAGCCTGGGCAACAGAACCAGACTCCTATCTCAAACAAATAAATAAACACACACCTCAATAGAAGTGTTGGAAGACAAAGCTGAGAAAAACTTTCAGAGAGTTAAGCAAATAGTCAAACTCAGAAATGAGAAAATAAGAGAAAACATACAATAATTTAGAGAACCAGATCAGGAGACCTACCATATGAATAACAGGAGCTCCAGAAAAAGAAAACAGAAGAAAGAAAAAAAAAGGAAGGAAGTCATCAACTAAATAATTCAAGACTATTTCCCAAAATGAAAGAATGGTTTCTAGATTGCAAAATCTCTTAGAGTATCAGCACAGTGGATGACAAAAGACCCACACCAAGATGTATTCATTAATTATGAAATGGCAGAACAATGAGAGAAAGAATACTGCATATACTTTCAGGGGAGGGGGAAAACTAAGCTACGTAAAATGGATTCAGAAGCAGAATGTCTTCACCCTTCACAAAAACCAACCACAGACACCAGGATACAATGGAGAAATGCCTTAAAAGTGCTAAAGAAAACTGAATCCCAGCGAAGAATTCTTATAACCAGATGAACTACTAATCAAAGTAAGGGTAAGGCTGGGTGAGGTGGCTCACACTTGTAATCTCAGCATTTTGGGAGGCCAAGGTAGGTGGTTCACTTGAGGTCAGGAGTTTGAGACCAGCCTGGCCAACATGGTAAAACCCCATCTCTACTAAAAATACAAAAAGAATTAGCTGGGTGTGGTGGCACACATCTGTAATCCCAGATACTTGGGAAGGTGAGGCAGGAGAATCACTTGAACCTAGGAGGCAGAGGTTGCAGTGAGCCAAGATTGTGCTACTGCACTCCAGCCTAAGGGACAGAGTGAAATTCCATCTTAAAAAAAAAGAAAAAAAAAAAAAAGTAAGGGTAAATAAACACATATGAAGACAGGCAAGGTCTCAAAATACTTACTTTTATGTACCTTTCCTCAGAAAGCTTTGGAGAATGAGTTATATTCAATAATTATTGGCCAGGTGCCTTGGCTCATGCCTCTGATCCTAGCACTTTGGGAGGTGGAAGTGGGTGGATCATGAGGTCAGGAGTTCAAGAGCAGCCTGGCCAAATGGTGAAACCCTGTCTCTACTAAAAATACAAAAATTAGCTGGGTGTGGTGATGCACGCCTGTAGTCCCAGCTAGTCAGGGTGCTGAGGTGGGAGGATCACCTGAGCCCAGGAAGTCAAGGCTGCAGTAAGCCATGATTGTGCCACTGCACTCCAGCCTGGGCAACAGGTGTGAGACCCTATCTCAAATATGTGTGTGTGTGTGTGTGTGTGTGTATATATATATATATGTATATATATATGTATTACTACCTAAGATAGTGGAGGACATAAGTGAAAAGGGGATCTAACTGAAGAAGAAAGAAAAGGGAATCCCCAGGTCAAGGAACATCTAGGCCACATAACAAGCCAACAGACAACTACAGCAGACTGGAGCCGGTCGGAAGGCCCTGGGAGAAACATCTCCAAGGCCCTAGGAGAGACATCTACAAGAAGACTGGCTGGGCGTGGTGACTCACGCTTGTAATCCCAGCACTTTGGGAGGCCAAGGCTGGTGGATCACCTGAGGTCAGGAGTTCGAGACCAGCCTGGCCAACAGGTGAAATCTAGTCTCTATTAAAAAAAAAAAACTTAGCTGGCTATGCTGGCATATGCCTGCA
>NW_016107465.1:2456853-2463237 GCF_001604975.1 Cebus imitator | reverse complement strand
AAAAAAAAAAAAAAAAAAAAAGAAGACAAAACTGATGAGGTGAGTGGCTCATGTCCACATATGCATGTAAGCATATGTACACATCTATGTATAAACAAACTGTTGATGGATAAACCTGGGTCACCAACCTGTTGCCCTTCTTGGCAGAGCAGAAAGCATGGTCTAAGTTCAGTTGGCTTCTAGTCCCTGTGAATACTTCTCAATTTCACTGACTCTCTAAGGACTATTGTTCTGTGTCCCAGAGGCCGCTGTGATTGCACCAAAATACCAACTACTGTGTTTGATGTCAAAGCCATGCCAGTATCTCAGAGGACTATGACCCAAGTGAGGGAGACCAAATGCCACGCAAGGCAGGTCAAGGGAGGGAGCAGGAAGCAGATAAGATTGTGAGGCAAAGACCTTGCCATTCAGGGTGGAGTTCTTTCTGGCTATCTGCACTTTATATAGCCTCATCTCATCTCAAGATACTTGGTCTCTGTCCCCAGGCACACCCTTTGCCTGCCTGGAATGTAGTCTCTGATACCTGACTGCTGTCTATGACTCACTGCAGTGAGCTGCCTAGCTTCTCTGTGGAATTTTCAACTTGGAATTCTAAATAACCAACCAGGCTATTGGTCAAATGTGATGTAACAGAAAGGCATTTTTATACCAGCAAAGTCACAGGCACCTTTTCTCAGCAGGTTACTGTGAGAAGTATGCCACTAAAAGATGAAATTCACCAGCAACTGTAAAAGCATTAACAACATCACTATCCTGGAGTACTTAATATGCTCTGGAACTCTTCTAATTGACTTCCCTGTATTAACACATAGAATGTTCAGGAGAATGCTACACAGGAAGTATTAATTTCCAGATGAGGAAACTGAGGCATAATAGCTCTTCCAAAGTCACATGGCTAGTAAGCAGAAGAGCTAGGCTTCAAACCCACATAATCTGGCCCTGAAATTTGTGCTCTACTGCCTAGCAAGAAAAAGACAGGATCCAGCCGGGCGCAGTGGCTCATGCCTGTAATCCCAGCACTCTGGGAGGCCGAGGCAGGCAGATCACTTGAGGTCGAGTTAGAGTCCAGCCTGGCCAACATGGCAAAACCTCATCTCTACTGAAAATACAAAAATTAACTGGACATGGTGGTGTGTGCCTGTAATCCTAACTACTTGGGAGGCGAGGCAGGAGAATTGCTTGAACTCAGGAGGTGAAAGTTGCAGTGAGTGCGATGGCTCATGCCTGTAATCCCAGAACTTTGGGAGGCTGAGGTGGGCGGATCATGAGGTCAGGAGTTCAAGACCAGCCTGGCCAACATGGTGAAACCCTGTCTCTACTAAAAATACAAAAATTAGCTGGGTATGCTGGCGGGCGCCTGTAGTCCTAGCTACTTGGGAGGCTGAGGCAGGAGAATTGCTTGAACCTGGGAGGTAGAAGTTGCAGTGAGCGGAGATGGCACCATGGCACTCTAGCCTGGGGGACAGAGACACCTTCTTAAAGAAAAAAAATTATGTTATGCTATGCTCAGTTTATACATGGCCATAATAATATAAATATTGAGTTGTGATCAAACAAAAAACATGACAATATACAGAGGGTCTCAAAACTGTTTTCATAATAATACTAGGCCATTATGCACCCTTTTCCTCCCTCTACGTGAGATTGAGCCACTTCACTTCAGCCTGGGTAACAGCAGAGTGAGACTCTGTCTCAAGAAAAAAAAAAAAAAAAGAAGAGACAGGATCTAGTAATCAAGGGACCCAATACTGAGAGGCAACAGAAATCCCAGGATTACAAAGAGATCCCAAGATGATGGTTGTGTGAGAGTCCTAGGAAGAAACCAGTCCTTAATTACAGCAAGCGAACGGCTCCAAAAAATATTTGAGATGAAACAGAGAGAACCCGTGCTGTTAATAAATGGATTTAGAAGAGATTTTTATAACTAAGATAGAGTTCGGATTTAAATTAGTAAAATGCACGCCAGGTACAGTGACTCACACCTGTAATCCCAGCACTTTGAGAGGCCAAGGCAAGCTGATCACTTGAGGTCAAGAGTTCAAGACCAGGCTGGCCAACATGGCAAAACCCTGACTCTACTAAAAATACAAAAAATTAGCCGGATGTGGTGGCACGCACCTATAAGCCCAGGTGCTTGGGAGGCTGAGGCAGGAGAATCCCTTGAACCTGGGAGGCGGAGGCTGCAGTGAGCTGAGATAATGCCACTGCACTCCAGCCTGGGTGACACAGCAAGACGTAGTCTTAAAAAACAAAAACAAAAAAAACCAAAGAAATTATGGTATGCTATGCTCAGTTTTACATGGTTATAATAATATAAACATTGAGTTGTGGTCAAACAAAAAACATGACAATACACAGAGGGTCTCCAAACTATTTTCACGATAATACTAGGCCATTATGCACCCTTTCACTCCCTCTGCTGTGTTACATACAGTGCATTTTTCCAGGGGCTACATGATATGTTTGCTGTCACAGAATAAGTGCAGAAGAATCAGAATTTAGATATTTTCTATTAAGCCAAACAGTAAAAGAGATTTGCAAAAATGCAAAAACATTGTTACTCTTTTAATTTTTCTAAAAAGATTTTCACAAGAAATTACTTATGTTAAAGGGCTTATCATTGTTATTTTCACAGAAGTAATATTTAAGTTTTTCTCTGTTTTAATTTCTTTCTCTCTCTCTTTTTTTTTTTTTGTTAAGACAGGGTCTCACTCTGTCTCCTAGTCTGTAGTTCAATGGCATGATCTTGGCTAACTGCAGCCTCAAACTCCTGGGCTCAGGTGATCCTTCCGCCTTAGCCTTAGCGTCTCAAGTAGCTGAGACCACAGGTGCACCTGGCTATTTTTGTTTTGTAGAGATTACAGGCGTGAGCTACCATGTCCAGCCTCAGTTTTGCTTTCTAATAGGATAAATATCAATAGATATAACCCACGTAAACAAAAGCTCTTTGTGATCCTCAGTGATTTTTTTAGAATACAAAGAATGCTGAAATGAAAAAGTTTTCAGGCCAGGCATGGTGGCACATACTTGTCATCCCAGCTATGTGGGAGGATCACTTGAGCCTAGGAGTTCCAGATCAGCCTGGAACAACCTGAATCAACACAGCCAGACCCAATCTCATATTTAAAAACACACACACACAACAGAAAGTTTTTCAGAATCATTGATTGGGGGGATGAGAGACAGCCAGAAAATGATTGCACGTGTGGTGGAAGGTTGTTAAGTAAAAGAGAATTAAATCCTCCTTAATGGTCAGGTGTGGTGGCTCATGCCTGTTATCCCAGCACTTTGGGGGGCTGAGGTTGATGGATCACTTGAGCCCAAGAGTTTGAGATCAGCCTAAGCAAAATGGTGAGATCCCATCTCTAAAAAGTAAGAAGAATTTAAAAATTAGCTGGGTGTGGTGGTGCTTGCCTGTAGACCTAGCTACTCAGGAAGTTGAGGTGGGAGGATCACTTGAACCCAGGAGTTCGAGGCTGCAGTGAGCTATGATTGCACCACTAGACTCTAGACTGAGTGGCAGAGAAAGACCCTGTCTCTATTAAAACAAAAAACAAAAAACAAAAACCCTCCTTTATAATAGAACTTAAAGCTAAATAATTTAGAAAGAGTATAAGCACTATTATTGAGAAATATGAAAATATACACCCAAAGAAATCTGTAAAACGTTGAAAATGGTTCCCTTCAGGACTATGGAGTAGGGAATGTTAGCTACTCGTCACGTGTAACTACTGAGCACTTGAAATGCAGCTAGTCTCAACAAATCATTTTTTAATTTTAATTAATGACATTTTAAAACTTGAAGCAGTATAAAATGTCTTTCCCTTAAACACATTACTGTTTTGGTAGGACTATATTTCACTTTAATGACATCATGTAAGATACTATTTTTAGTATATTGTAATAGAAATAGTAGACACATGTATCATTTCAATATTTCACTAGCAACTTTTTATAGTGTTTATATATTAAAATTATAAAAATTTGCTATACTAAAGATACTATTGTTAATTTGGCTGGGTGCAGTGGCTCACAGCTGTAATCCCTGCACTTTGGGAAGCTGAGGTAGGAGTATCACTTGGGTCCAGGAGTTCAAGACCAGCCTGGGCAACACAGTGAGACCCCCATCTCCACAAGAAAAAGAAAATTAACCCTGTGTGGTGGCGCATGCCTGTAATCTCAGCTACCTTGGAGGCTGAGGTGGGAGGATCACCTGAACCCTGGAAATCGAGGCTGTAGTGAGCCATGATCATACCACTGGCACTCCATCCTGGCTAACAGAGTAAGATCCTGTCTCGAAAGGAAAAAAATATAATTTTACCTGTTTCTTTTTTTTAGGCTGTTACTAGAAAATTTTATATCTCACATTATATTTCTATTGGACAACAGAGTTCCAGGGAGCAGGAAATTCTGGGGCCACTGGGAGAAGCATGCTGTTTTTCATAAGTACAACTCTTTGTTGGGAGGCAATTCTCCATGGGTATATCCCGCATGTGGGTGCTAACTGTCCTTTTGTTCCAGATAATTTTTTTAAAGGCTATTTTTATAGCAAACAGCCTAGAAAGACAGAGATGGTGCTTCCCTCTCCAGCAAAGGGCAAACCTTCTTACTGACAATATAATGAAGACAATGTCACCTGGGGCAAGGCACAGCATGCTTACTGCCCACTATAAAAGATTCGGCTTCTCTAAACTCAGGGTTTCTTTCCATAATGCAACCCAGTTTGTCATTATCACTTGGCCCTCTTCACGTTGCCCTGTGGGAATTAAGGCTCCAGCAACCTATAGGAAAAATGCTGATCCTCTACTCCTGCTTAATATAGGTCGTAAATGGCACTTCATCTCTGGCCCAGAAGTCTGTGTCTTTAGCCAGGATCCATGAAAATTGTCTAACAGGCTTGTTGGCTTTCAAGTAGGGTAAAACCTCGGACCCTTCGTAGTTCTCGACATGCTTGTGGAAATATCTTCTTTTTTAAACTCTGATTAAAATAAGAACTACACATGTTTAAAAAGCCTCACAGGGAGTGATAAAACTAAGCCCTATAAAGATGGCTAATCGGTTTTTATATATAACTGATACAAATCAATATTCTAAAGCAGGGGTGTCCAATTTTTTTGATTCCCTGGGCCTCATTCCCCGGAAAAAGAAGAAATATTTTTGGCCACACATAACATTCACTAACATTAACAACAGCTGATGAGCTTAAAAAAAAATCATACACACACAAAATCTCATAATGTTTAAAGAAAGTTTATAAATTTATGTTGGGCAGAATTCAAAGGCATCCTGGGCCGTGGGTTGGAGAAGCTTGTCCTAAAGTCTTCACAAGCAGAATGGGTATAGGAATTTCCTTTTCTCCAATCTTTTTGAAATTCCATTCACTGTTTAATCATATATATACATATATATATATATATATATACACACACACACACACACATATATATATATATATATATACACACACACACATATATATATATGATTTTTTTTTTTTTAGAGAAAAAGTCTTGCTCTGTCACCCAGGCTGGAGTGCAGTGGCACAATCTCAGCTTCCCGAGTAGCTGGGACTACAGGCATGTGCCACCACACCTGGCTAATTTTTGTATTTTTAGTAGAGACATGGTTTCACCATGTTGGTCAGGCTGGTCTCGAACTCCTGGCCTCAAGCAATTATCCCACTTTGGCCTCCCAAAGTGCTGGGATTACAGGCGTGAGGCACCATGCCCAGCTTTTTTTTTTTTTTTTGAGTAATCCTATATTAAAGCATATTTTATAATTATATAAACATTTAAAAATACATAATTAATGAAATTTGATGGCTTCTAATTTTAAGTTAGATGAAAAGAAATAAAATTAGGCTTCATCTGTGTAGTTCATATACAGAAGAAAAAAATATAGGTTCTCCATGCCTGAATTAATGACATGAAAAGTTCTATAGAATTTTTTTCATTTACTCATTATACTACTTTGAGACAAACTGTCATTTAAATAAGCCTTCCATTTTATTCATTGATGGAAACAGTATTTATTAGCACATTAGCAGAAGAAAAAGCATCCTCTCTTTCCCCATGCTCTCTCTCCCAAAGGCACAGCCAGGGACACACCAGCTGACAGCCTGGGGGAAGAACTGACAGCTGCCCTTTCTGTCTGTTGACTCTACAGGAAAGATGAAATACACCTCAGTCTATGTCACAAATTGGAAAACTGTAAATTCATCAGGAGAAAAAGAAAGAATCCGAGAAGGCTTCCTCAATTACAATTGACCCGAATCTTGAAAATGCATAAGTTTGGCTGGGTGCGGTGGCTCAAGCCTGTAATCCCAGCACTTTGGGAGGCCGAGGCGGGTGGATCACGAGGTCAAGAGATCGAGACCATCCTGGT
>NW_016107465.1:2425098-2456633 GCF_001604975.1 Cebus imitator | reverse complement strand
AAAAAAAAAAAAAAAAAAAGAAAATGGATAAGTTTTAGATATTAGAAAATAGAAAAGAAATGCATTTCCAACTTCTTTGGCTTGCTCAGACAGGGGAAACCTGAGGCGAAGGAAGCCTGAGGGGAAGAGGAAATTGTGATATGCACTGAAAAGCAGCTTTTAAAAGAAGAGGAAGGTAAGAGATAACACCTGTTTGCTACTTGGGTTCCAAAACCTCAAGGACATCCTTCCCCACTCTGTTATGACACAAAGTCTGTTTCTCAATATCATGAGCCACAATGAGTAAACTGGTAAGCATGTCCGTGCAAACAAGTGCACGTTTCAGTAAAGAAATGAAAAGAGTAATGATAAACGGGGTCACTTTCACTCATACACACACACACACAGAATCATTAAAATGGTCTCACAGAAATGAGCCCACCTGAGAAGCAGAATGCAGAAAAGTTCTGCAAAGGAGCAGCCACAGCGGTGCTCCAGGGCCAGCTCGACCCTCCCCTGGGATGATCCCTCACGTGTATAATGAGGTTTGCCAGGTAACTGTGCACAGGCTAAAACTGTCCCACAAAAAGAAGGAAATGGGGAAAAACCAAGACATTGTTCTGGAAACTTTTTTTGTAAACAGTAAGTACACACACACACGCAAACACACACACACGAGACTAAAGGCCAACGCTGTTCTCATCTGATCTCTCTTTAAACAGAAAATACACCAGGCACAATGGCTCGTGCTTGTAATCCTAGCATTTTGGGAAGCCGAGATGGGCAGATCACTTCAGCTCAGGAGTTTGAGACCAGCCTGGGCAACACGGTGAAATCCCGTCTCTACAAAAAATACAAAAATCAGCCAGGTGTGGTGCACACCAGTGGTCCCAGCTACTTGGAAGGCTGAGGTAAGAGGATCTCTGGAGCCTGGGAAGCTGAGGCTGCAGTGAGCTGTGATGGCACCACTGCACTCCAGGATGGGTGAGAGAGCGAGACGCTGTCTCAAAACAATTAAAACAAACACAAAATGATAGCTTGAAAGGATGAAAGGACACCCAATAACTGGCCTGGGCTAGTCCTTTCCCCAAGAACCTGGAGATGATACATTAATGGAACAAAAAAAAGAAGAGAGAGGAAGGATGAAATGAGGGCACCATCAGGGCAGACCCAATACACATGAATGAACCTGCTGAGGGCTCCCCCTTCCCAGGCACATCTCTTTTCTCCATCATGTTTGGCCACCATAGCAGGGCCCAGGGCAAAGCAGCAGGGCTTGCAGATGCTGGCTGCATCAGTATCAAAGCAAGAATGAAAATGAGAAAATGTAAGGATTCAAAAAGGATTCTACAATCATGTGGTCTCAAGAGGTAATATTTGTGTTTTCAACAGAAAACAAAAGTCATACTAAGACCTCTACTGTTAGTTGCAGTGCTTTCTCAATACCAATATCCTTCATCCAACTTCTCTTTAAATTTGAAATGTATTGCTAGAAATATATATATGGCTTTTCCCATACAAATTTCATTCATTCCCTTGAAAGCCAAAGGAATGTCCATGATTGTACTGTATCTGAATGAAGACTATACTAATGGTTACAAAAAGCAAGTGATAAGCAACACGTGGTATATCCATACAACAGATTAGTATTTGGCCTTAAAAAAGGAATGAAATTCTGGCTTATGGTACAACATGAATGAATCCTGGAGGCATTATGCTAACAGAAATAAGCCAGACACAATAGCACAGATACCCTATGGTTCCACTTACGGAGGTACCTAGTCAAATGCGCAGAGGCAGAAAGTAGCATGGTGCTTTCCAGGGGCCAGGGGAGGGAAGAATGGGGAGCTACTGTTTTCATGAGTACAGAGTTTCTGTTAGGGATAATGAAAAGTTCTGGGAATGGACAGTGTGAGATGGCTGCACAACAGTGTGAATATGCTTAATGCACTGAATTTCCTCAGATTTAACCTTGGGAGTTTTTAACCTCTTATCATTTTAAAAGATGCAGCTGGGTTACTATGTGACTAGATGCACCTTCAGAGCAGATAAACGAATGAGATGAAGAATGTTACTTGGAAGAGGCTTTTTAAAATTAATTTAAGAGGTTGGGTGTGGTGGCTCATGCCTGTAATCTCAGCACTTTGGGAGGCCGAGGCAGGCAGATCACATAAGGCCAGGAGTTCAAGACCAGACTGGCCAACATGGTAAAACCCCATCTCTACTAAAAATACAAAAATTAGCCAGGCGTGGTGGTACACACCTGTAATCCCAGCTCCTCAGGATGCTGAGGCATGAGACTCACTTGAACATGGGAGGCAGAGGCTGCAGTTAGTCAAGATTGCACCACCACACTGCAGCCTGGTAACCGAGTGAGACTCTGTCTCAAAAAAGTATAATAATTTAGCAGGGCGCGGTGGCTCACGCCTGTAATCTCAGCAGTTTGTGAGGCTGAGGTGGGAGGATCACCTGAGGTCAGGAGTTTGAGACCAGCCTGACCAACATGGAGAAATCCCGTCGCTACTAAATATACAAAATTAGCTGGGTGTAGTGGCACACGCCTGTAATCCTAGCTACTAGGGAGGCTGAGGCAGGAGACTCACTTGAACCCGGGAGGCAGAGGTTGCGGTGAGCCAAGACCACGCCATTGCACTCCAGTCTGGGCAACAAGAGCAAAACTCTGTCTCAAAATAGTAAAAATAATAATATATTAAGAAAATATAATTAGGTATGATTTCAGGTTGTCTGAAGAAAAGAAAAAACCTTTTTAGTTTAGTGTCAAGAAAGAACTAAGATTACCCAACTCCCTCCAAAAGGCCAGCGTGTTTCTGAAGGCCTGTGCATTTTTACTGTTACCTCAATTTGCTTAAACTATAAGTAATAGCAAAACTAACTTTCACATGGAAAAAACCTGTCCTCTCAGGCAGGAGACTTCATTTGCAAAGGCCAACTTTGATGGGCTTAGGCAGAAATATCATACTGAAAACAAATAGTGGTTTTTTGTTTTGGTTTGGTTTGGTTTTTTTTGAGACAGAATCTCTTCTGTTGCCCAGGCTAGAGTGCAGTGGCGCGACCTCGGCTCACTGCAACGTTCATCTCTCAGGTTCAAGTGATTCTCCTGTCTCAGTCTTCCGAGTAGCTGGATTACAGGCATGCGCTGCCATGGCCAGCTAATTTTTGTATTTTCAGTAGAGATAGGGTTTCACCATGTGGGCCAGACTGATCTTGAACTCCTGACCTCAAGTGATATACCCACCTCAGCCTCCCAAAGTGCTGGGATTACAGATGTAACCGTGCCTGGCCCTAGTGTCTTTTTGTTTGTTTGTTTTTGGGTTTTTTTTTTTTTTTAGCAATCTTCAACCTCATTATCACTGCAGGCCAAAAATAAGAATAAAAGATCTCATTGTCTACTTCGAAATTCCACACTGAAGAGTAATGCAGATTTTTCTTTTTCAAATCTAAAATTAGGTAGTTATAACACCAAATAGAACACCACAGTTTTATGGAAAATTGAAGTTCATTTTGTCTCCTCTTAAAGATGAGGTGAGCCTGGGTTTTGGCCCTGAGGTCACTCATCCTTTGTGTCACACGGGACACACACGTCTTTGGTTTTCTGAACAGTCCCAGTTTGAAGTACTTTAGCCTCCTAAATGGTTCCTTGGTCTCAGAAATGCTACTTCTCAAATTCTAGATTCCTTGTTTTTAGAGGTAGCCCTCAAATTCCGGATTTTCAGATTGCTAAATGTGACTGTCAGAAGTATTCTTAATCTAAACAACAAAATACAAGGCTAACCATGAGCAAAAATAAAAAGCACTCTCTTCCTGATTTCCTCTACATGTTCAAAATCCAGCCCAACCCCTTCCACGTGTTTTTTCCCAAAGCACAATGATTGCCCCTCTTTGAAATCCAACATCATTCACTGTTGGAGGCCACAGAGCAAAACAGAAGCATGAAGTCAAACAGAAGTGAAGACATATCCTACGTTACTTCCTAAACGCATGGTTTCTGCAAGTTGCTTAACCCCTTTGAGCCTTACTTTCCTTGCCTGAAAAATGGAGATATCGTAATGAGCATCTCATTTGGTCGGTGCTGATTAAGTAATCTGTAAAGCACCAAGCACAGTGACTAGTACACAAAGCTGATGCTCGATAAACAGGAATGATCAGCATGGTCTCTCACTTCAGCACTGAATCCCACATCGCTCTGTCTCTGTGAATCTATCCATGTGGGTGCTTTGGTGAGCTCTTAGTGGCTCCAGTGGAGTCTTAGGCTTGTCTCCCACCCCTGTACCCACACTACTCCCTGGGTCTATTCAATTAGCATGAACTCAAAAAATAAGTAAAAATAAAAAACAACAAATGTCCAAATATTACAAAATCCACTTCCTTTCTCCCAAAAAATGTAGGGCAGCATCCTGGATGCTTTGTGTTAAGTGTGCCTTATAACTCCTACCCTTTTCCAGAGAAGGAAATGAAAGTGCAGTACTTACAGGTTCTAAATTATTGTCTGGGAGTCTAACATGATTTTAGATACTCTAGAATGAATATCTAAAGAGAAAGCCAGGCCCGGCACAGTGGCTCAGGCATGTAATCTCAGCACTTTATGAGGCTGAGTTGGGAGGATCACCTGAGGTCAAGAGTTTGAGACCAGCCTGGTCAACATGGCAAAACTTCATCTCTACTAAAAAGATAAAAATTAGACAGGAATGGTGGCTCCCACCTGTAGTCCCAGCTACACGGGAGGCTGAAGCAGGAGAATCGCTTGAACCTGGGAGGCAGAGGTTGCAGTGAGCAGAGATCACGCCATTGCACTCCAGCCTGGGTGACAAAGAGAGACTCTGTCTCAAAACAAACAAACAAACAAAACCCTAAAAAGAAACCCAGAAAACAACCGGCCTCAAACTGTACTGGGTGGTACTTACATCCTGTCTTTGGGATTGACCTGCACCTTTCTGGACTTTGGTCTCCTTACCTGCACAAAGGAGCAGCTGGATTTATTTAAGGGATCCCCAGTTCCTAAGTAATAAAGCACTTTGCTGTTCTTTAGCAGATTCGTGATAGAAGGAGTCCCACTCTAAGGCAAAATACTAATATGTACTGTATTTCCAAGTCTGTGAACGTTTTTTTCCCTTACATTGACATTTTTCGAAATTGATACCCACTGACACAAAGTGTGCTCATTATTGTGGTTTTTTTTTTTTTTTTACTTCCTTTAGAGATGATATCAAATGGATGGTGCTTTTTACAAAGTTATCTCAGAATTTAGGAAACTGTTAATATTAACAATTAGCAAATACTTTGCCGAGCATTTTACATACCTTTTCTTATTTAATTCTCATCACCCTGTAGTAGCTATTTTTATTCTCACTTAACAGGTAAAGCAGCCAAGGCTTTCACTGCTCTGAATATGGTCATTTACTCCAGTTTACCAGCAGTAAGAGGTGAGGCAAGGGCTCAGCCCAGGGCTGCCTCCCAGGGGAACAAACAGAACAGAGCATAGTCTCTCTTTCTGGCCAAGAACAACACTGGATCCAGTTATTAACAGCTTCTAATTATACCTTTCCCTGCCTCTAACCTTTCAAGGAGCTCCAGAATCTCCCAAATCTTCCTGCAGATATGAATGTTACAAACTCTTTTTGAAAACTTCAGTGCTAAGACACATCAGAGCAACCTCTTCAACCCTCACGGACTTATTTGTGTTCTAAGCTGTGATCACATGTGCCCTTCAAACAGCTTCATAAACCTGAGTGGCAATCTTTATTCTCCATTTTCACATCATCTAAATTATATTTTTGTACAGTTATTGAATTTGAAATTAGCACTAAAGCCAAGAATGAAGTAATTCTCATTGTAATGACATGAAAAGAGGTATGTGAGATGATGTGGTATTCAGAGATGAGCTGCGCCTCAGCATGTTCCGAGAAAGCTGGGCATGGTGGCATGCACCTGTAATCCCAGCTACTCAGCAGGAGAATGACTTGAATAGAGATCGTGCCACTGCACTCCGGCCTGGGTGACAGACAGAGACTCCGTCTCAAAAACCAAACAACAACAAAAAAAGCCTCCAAATCAATATATTATAAATACACACTGGAAAAACTGTGAGAAGCACACACCCAAAACTCTTCAGTTAGCATCTTCTTTTTTGGAGAGGGGGATGTTTAGTCAAAGACTTCTGAAATGTTTGTATTTTTGATATTCCTTTTTTTTTTTTTTTGAGACAGTTTTGCTCTTTTCACCCAGGCTGGAGTGCAGTGGCGTGATCTCGGCTCACTGCAGCCTCTACCCGCCCCGGGGTTCAAGCGATTCTCCTGCCTCAGCCTCCGGAGTAGCTGGGATTACAGACACATGCCACCACACCTGGCTAATTTTTGTATTTTTAGTAGAGATGGCGTTTCACCATGTTAGCCAGGCTGGTCCCAAACTCTTGACCTCAGGTGATCCACCCGCCTTGGCCTCCCAAAGTGCTAGGATTACAGGTGTGAACCACCACGCCCAGCCAGTAATTTTCTTTAAAAATTGCCAACTGGGATAAAATGTGACAATTCTCCAACATAAACTCCAATTAAATATACTTGCAAAGCATATAGTTAAGATAATTTCCCAAAACCAAAAATCCATTGACAGTCTTCTTCACTTACACACCCTCTGCGTTCACGCTCCATGTTCTCTTCTGCTACTTTTCCTTACGCAACACTTGCATTTTTGTTCTGATGTCATAGCAGCAGCGATTTCATGTCCTATTCTTTTTTGATGTATCGGCTATCAAAGTATCATTTGCTTTTGTCACAATGTTTGAGTCTTATGGTTGGATATTAAGGTTATTTCCAAATTATACTGATATAAATATGAGCTGCGAATACCTTTGTGTATTCATAGCTTTGTTTTCTCTTTTGCTTTTAAAGGATTTCCTCGGAATTCCCAGCAGTGGGGATTTCAGGTCACTACTTGTTTCATTGCCTCTTGTTTGCCTCCAAATAAACCATACTTTTACTGTCCCCAGTAACATCTGGATACCATTTGCTCTACATTTACTATACATTTTAATTATATATAATGTTAAATGACTGCACATGAATATACTGCATAATTATTTTTGCTGATATTGCAACGGTAAAATGGTACATCATCAAAATTTCTTTTTGTTATTTCTTTGATTACTAGTGGCTGAACCTTTCCTTTTCTTTTTGTTTGTTTTTTTTTTTTTTTTATATATTATATCATTCTGTTATCCAGGCTAGAGTGCAGTGGTGTAACCAGAGCTTACCACAGCCTCGATTTCCCAGGTTCAAAGCAATCCTACCTCGGCCTCCTGAGTAGCTGGGACTACAGCCACATGCCACTATGCCTGGCTAATTTTTGCATTTTTTTTGTAGAGGCAGGGTCTTGCACTGTTGCCCAGGCCAGTCTTGAACTCCTGGGCTCAAATGATCTACCTTGGCCTCCCAAAGTGCTGGGATGATAGGTGTGAGCCACTGTGCCCAGTCCTGAATATTTTCTCTTAGGTTTCTTCACATCTGAGACACGGAAGAGTATAGTGGCAATGATTTCAGCTCTCCAGACAGACTGCCCCAGCAAGAGACCTGGGAATCATCATTCTCCAACTCAAACTTCAACAAATTCTTAACTTCTCCTAGCTTCAGTGTCTTCACTGGTTTTTTAAAAAATTAATTAACTTTAAACAATTTCAATGGGGAAATGATCATTTATACCTTAGAGTCTGTATAAAGAGTGAGCTAACTTGTAAGATGTTTATACTGTATTTGACAAATAATAAGCCCTTAATATTGGCAATGTATTATTATTATTTCCCCTTTCTGACCTTTATTCAAATCTTTAGCTCATATCTAAAGGTAACTTTTTTAGACTTCAAACATGAGAATCCATATTTCAAGCTTACTAACAAATAATTTAATATACTCAACTCCATTCCATACTGAGAATCTATTATACAAAATAGATTGCTAGGCTCTGGGGAGAAAAATACAAACATAAATAATACATACTCACTGCTCTCCAGGAATTCACATAATGGTTATTTGCTGAGGTTTCTAGGGGAAATTATAGGCTTGGTCAATATAGTTAAAACTATTTTTAGAACAATGCGTCTATTGTAGAGCTGAAAGAAACTTTAGGAAGCATCTAGAGTTGCTGGAAATAGCAGCTCCGAGAGCAATTACTAGGTCTTCAGGATGGGGTGGAGTCTGTGGTCCAATAAATTATAAGAAACAAAGACACAAAGAAAGACAAGTGTGGCCAGGCGCCGTGGCTCACACTTGTCATCCCAGCACTTTAGGAGGCTGAGGTGGGCAAATCACCTGAGGTCAGGTGTTTGAGACCACCCTGGCCAACCCAGTGAAACCCTGTCTCTACTAAAAATACGAAAATTAGCCAGGCATGGTGGCTCATGTCTGTAATCCCAGCTACTCCAGATGATTAGGCAGAAGAATTGCTCTGGGAGGCAGAGGTTGCAGTGAACTGACATCACGCCACTGCATTCCAGCCTGGGCGACAGAGTGAGACTTGGTCTCAAAAAAAAAAAAAAAAAAAAAAGAAAGAAGAAAAAAAGACAAGATTCTCTACTGCTGGTTTGGCTCCTTATCTCTTACCCCTTAAGACAGTCATGTCTACTGTAAATATTTAAAGACAGAGGCACGGTATTCAGCATTTCTCAAATTTACATGACAAAGAAAACTTCTAAAAAGAGCATGTTACAAGTCTGTAACAAAGAAGTCAATCTAGCCCCAACTTCCACCCTCCTCTGTAACTCACACAAAATCTGAGGCCTGGGGAATAAGTGGCTTTTCTTTTTTTAATATAAAGATGGGGTTTCACCATGATGGCCAGGCTAGTTTTGAACTCCTGACCTCAGGTGATCCACCCACCTCGGCCTCCCAAAAGTGCTAGGATTACAGGTGTGAGCCACCGTGCGCGGCCATAAGTGGCTTTTCTAAGGTCAAGAGCTAGTAAAAAGCTGACTTTAACCAGAACCTACCGCTTCACCCTCACTGGTATGTGTCTTTTCACACGATACTGCATTTCCTTCACTCAATTCTACTTTTTTTGGGAGGAAAGGCCTCCCACAGAACCCCAAAAGAGACAGCTGACATTTTTTTTGTGGTCAGTGTCAGTCACACATTCTCTTTTTCATTTCCTTTTTTTCTTTGAGACAAAGTCTTGCTCTGTCACCCAGGCTGGAGTACAGAGGTGCAATCTTGACTCACTGCATCCTCCACCTCCAGAGTTCAAGCGATTCTCCCATCTCAGCCTCCTGAGTATCTGGGATTACAGGCGAACACCACCACGCCTGGCTAATTCATTTTTATTTTTTTATTTTTAGCAGAGATGGGGTTTCATCATGTTGGCCAGGCTGGTCTCGAACTCCTGACCTCAAGTGATCCACCAGCTGCAGCCTACCAAAATGTAGTGGCAATGATTTCATTACAGGCATGAGCCACTATGTCCAGCCCCTAGTCTATTTTTTTAAAAAAATTTATGGGAGGCTGATGAGGGAGGATCAGTTAAGCCTTGGGTAAAGGTTGCAGTGAGCCATGATTGTACCACTACACTCCAGCCTGGGCAACAAATGAGACCTGGTCTTAAATAAATAAATAAATAAATAAATTTACATCTCATTTTGACCCAAAATAGTACTACTGAGCATGACCAGTCTGTCTCATAACGCTGACTTCTGACATGCTGCAAAAGCACATCTACCATCAAAAACTGGTCTCTTTCCTAATGGGAGAATACAGCCCAGAGGACATGCCTCAAAATAGTCAGAAATGTCTTTGGAAAACGTTTATGTTAAAGGTACTAATTTCCACTTATACATTTTTTTAAATCCTGTATTTTTATAGCCATCATATGTTTTCTGACACAAGTAATCAACAAAATTGGTGGGTTGTCTGTTATTGGCTTGAAAAACACTTCTGCATAGCAGTGAGACATACACACATGGGTTTTTATCTATACCCTGGGGTTGGTGGAAGTTAAGCGCCCCAGGCAGGAGCACGTTCCTGGGATGGCCATACTCCAGCAGCAGATACAGTATGTGCTTCAGGCTTTTTAACTGCAAACCAGAGGTTTTGTTAATTAGTGTAAGTAGCATGAGAACCACATCCTCCTAGGTGAATGGAGGGACTGTGCTGGTTAGCATTAACAGATGTGAGAAATGTGTAGACAACAGATGAGATGGGGTAAGGGGGTCCACCTGAATGGATTGGGGATATTTCAGAAGCAAGTCCTGTGTTACACGAAGAGGACAAACAAGCCTGGCTGGCCCCAAAGCCTGGGATGTTGTCCTAAGCGCACTCCTGGGTCCAGCTGCTGATTTCAGGAAATTCTTGATTACCTGACTCCAACTCGACAGACAGCTGAATCCTGCTGCTGGAATGCTGACCTGCATGTCCTGAGTGAACTTTCATGGGAGGTGCGGTCAGAGCCCCCAAATGGGTCAGAGTTTATTTGAAACTTGCTTTTTAACCTTCACCTGCTAGTACAGCTGTCCATAGGAGAAATGCAGCCCTCACCAATCTCTGTTCACCAAAAAGAACCAAACTGGCTTAGCCTAGTTCACAAGAAAAGCTTTGAAGATGACAGTACTGAGGTGGCTAGTGGACGCAAGAATAAAAAACCACATCACCGGTGTTTAAATAACTCAAAGTATTTACCTGCCCAAGAGCAGGGCACTAACCAGAAGCCTTCTGCAAGTTCTACATTTAAGTGGGTTCTTAAAAAAAAAAAAAAACTTTTTAAATGTTTAAGTGACAAATTATATTTACTTATGGGGTATAATGTGGTTTTGATATATGTATACATTACAGAATGACAAAATGTACACATTTCAAGAGAAACAAGACATCGACACAGTGTATTTATCACTCTTTAATTTGAGCACTTTTTTTTTTTTTTGAGACAGGGTATTGCTGTGTCACCCAGGCTTGAGTGCAGTGGCCCAATGATGGTTCGCTACAGCCTCAACTCCTGGGCTCAAGCAATCCTCCCACCTCAGCCTCCTGAGTAGGTGGGACTAAAAATGCACACCACCACGCCCAGCTAATTTTTGTATTTTTTTGTTGAGATGGGGTTTTACCATGCTGCCCAGGCTGGTCTTGAACTCCCGGACCCAAGTATTCTGCCTGCCTCAGCCTCCCAAACTGCTGAAATTACAGGTGTGAGCTACCATGCCCAGGCTGAGCACTTATTTTTAATCCAGCAGTTAACTTTCTTTTCCACTGGGTATACTGGAGGGGTTTGAGACAGAGGCTATTTTAAAGTTTACCAGCAAGCAATTTCTCAGATTGCCTTATTTATACATAAATACATGTATATATTTCATTTACATTATAAAATGGCATATCTATACAGTTACATTTACATTTGACTTAGAGTCAAAGTCATATACACACACAGGACTTTGATTCAATGTTTCTAATGACAAGCATGTAAAATTTCTTAGTATAGATCCTGAGTGCCCTTCATATGTTTATTTAAAAATTATATGTACTAATAAATTACGTGTATCATAAAAAAACATGGAAGATACAATCAAACCTATGACTTCAATTACAGTAATGTACTCTTGGCTCTGCTACCTACATCTTGATACTTAGTTTCCTCTATCCACCAATCATAGTTTTTTGGTGAAATTCAGCTGGTGGGTTTCAATCAATTGCAAAGACTAATCAAAAGAGTCTGCAGGTGCCCCATAAAGTTAACAAACACATTAAAAACTCACTGATACTTTTCACTTAAAGTAGTTAGACAATTTGTTTCCCAGTTTTTTTTTCTTTGAGAGATTTGATAAAGTCACAAATGTACACTATTTTTTGGCAATATATTCACATTACAATGAAAACATCTCCACCCAGCCACTTCCCAAATGCCCCTCAGTAGCAGAAATTTCTTTGAAAAATAATTCACTGTAAGACTCTCACATTTATCTTGGATTTTTCCCTTCTCCTCAAAATATCTGACTAGTGATAGGCACAGTAAAATTGGACAGGGGCAACATATTTGAAACTCTGTCTTTTTGCTAAAGAAAGATGCAGACACCTGTAAACTCAACCACTCTTACATATCTGGCAACAAGAGAACCAGGAAAGCTCTGATGAGTGCAAAAGATGGTCCTGCTCCCTCCTCGGGGCATGGCAAAGGATGACAAAGCTTCTACAGTCTAAAGCAGCGATTCTTGCTCATGCCATGACATATATTCCAAAATGTAACCACTGAACTTCAGCTTCAGCTCTCTTGGCTGAAAAGAGAGGGCTGAGAGAAACGCAATATCTCAGTACATCAATCACCCACTCAGGGACAAGTCTAGGTTGAGAGATGCTCTAATTTAAAGGCTTTGTGTTTCTAAAGTTGAACAACTTGATGACACCCTGTAGCTCCTAACTTGAAACATCTCAGAGTATGCTTGACGGCTAGGTAAGCAGGCTCCAGCTAGGCAAGGAATCCCCACCTCCTCATTCACCTTAGAAACCACACTCACCACACAGGACACAGGACTGAAGGAGGGGCCAGGTGCAATGGCTCACCCCTGTAATCACAGCACTATGGGAGATCCAGAGGGCAGATGACCTAAGGTCAGGAGTTCCAGACCAGCCTGGCCAACATGGCAAAACCCTATCTCTACTAAAAATACAAAAATAAGCTGGATGTGGTGGTAGTGGGGTACCTATATGCCCAGCTACTCAGGAGGATTGCTTGAACCCTGGAGGCAGAATTGCTTGAACCCAGGAGGCAGAGGTTGCAGTGAGCCGAGATCGCGCCACTGCACTCCAACCTGGGTGACAGAGCAAGACTGTCTCAAAAAAACAAACAAAAAGCTGAAGGAGGGACCACCGGCACTCTTGACCTTACATGCTTATATAATTATAAATAGAAGTTCTTACACTTCTTTTCAACACTCCCAAAGAACTGTCATTTGCTTCCTGCTCCGGATACGAACATGATCTCAATCTTGTTTTCTATTCTACACAATTGATCTCAGCCTTATTTTCTGACAACTGACAAATACAGTAAACTCCAGGCAGCAGGGGCTGGAGTTTACTCAACACAGTGCAGTGGCTTTAACTGGATTCAGGGCCAGTCAACAGGCGAGAAACTGTCAATCTGGTTTGTATACTGGAACCATCAGGGAGCTTTCAAAAAGTACCAATAACTGAGTCCCCTACCAGAGATTTGATGGAATTGATATAGAGATTGACCCAGGTGTCAGATTTTTTCAAAAAGCTCCATGGGTGTTCCTAATGTATAGCCAACGCTGAGAACCATGACATGGGACATGAACCTGCATGGGGTGGAAGGGGCTTGAAAAGGTCCTACCCCTCCAGGACCCTCACCCCTAGTGGCTTTGATGCCCATCAGAAGATCAGCTGAGCATTTACTCTCTTTAGTTACCAAGCAGGTAAGGTCAAAGGTAGGAAGCAATTTGTAGAAAAAGTGGTGCAAGGCTATGTCAGGTGTATAGGACCAAGCTTCAAGGCAATCAACATCATTCATAATAATTTCCAGGGAGCCAAACGCAAAGCTCTTAGCACTAGAAAATGCTTACTAAATGCTGGTTGGAGAAATATCTGACTGCACACACAAACACACCCCAAACTCAGCCAATGGTTTTGCCACTTCCTTCAGAAAAAAAAGTCCTTACAATTCTAGTCCCAAAATCCCACAATTTGGGAAGCCAAGGTGGGCAGATTGCTTCAGCTCAGGAGTTTGAGACCAGCCTGGACAACACAGATGGCAAGACCCGTCTCTAGAAAAAAAAAAAAAATACAAAAATTAGCCAGGCATAGTGTGCACTCTTGGTGCTACTGGAAGGCTGAGGTGGGCGGATCACTTGAGCCCCAGGGGGGAGGAGGTTGCAGTAAGCTAAGATTGTGCCACTGCACTCCAGCCTGGGCAGTAGAGATCCTGAAAAAAAAAGAAAATCTTAGTATCAGAGCATGTTTAAATTTCTCACATCTCAATCTGAAACATAGCAAAACAAAACATAACATTACAAACCCCCCATTACTCCCTGCCCTGCACGAATATCACACTTCTCAATACTCTTAACAGGCTGCTCTTCCTCTACCAAGTACAATAATGAAACTCTGTGGGTCCAGCCCTTCCTCTTCTCATTCTACGCCTTCTTGGATGACTGCTTTTTATGCAGGAATTACTTACACGCAACGCTCCTAAACATGTATTTCTACCCCTGCACTCTTTCATGAGTAGCAACTGTCTACTCCTCCTCTTTACTTGGATGTCTCACAAGCAAAACACATCCAAAACGGCATTATCTTCCCTCCCACACCTCGTGCCAAACCACTCCTCCTCCGGTGTTCTCAATCACCATAATGGTTCCACCATCCCAGCCTACTCAGTTGTTTATGCCAGAAACTTCCAAATCATCCTTATCACCTCCCTCTCCATCAACCATATCCAAATAATTACCACCTTCTTACTGATTTTAACTACAAATCCAATCTCACTCAATCTCAATCCCTCTCTGTCATTAAGCTTCACCCAGCGCTGCTACACCATCCCTGGGTGCCTGCAAAAGCACTGCTTGTTCACATCCACCCTCTTCCTCCTCAGTGTGGCCACATGACTGTGCAGGCTGTTACTGCACAGGTCTGGCTGAGGGAGCTGCAGCCTTTCGACCTGGTCCAGCTGCAACACCATGGTTCATTTTTTTGTAATTGGTCCACACAGAATAGAAGCCTTTTTTGGGCTTGCACAAAGACACCATACGTGCCAGCAGGACATACCTCTCTAAACTGTTCTCTACACAGCAACAGCCATCATTTCACAAACTCAAATCAGGCAGGTGCGGTGGCTCATGCTGTAATCCCAGGACTTTGGGAGGCTAAGGCAAGAAGATCACTTGAAGTCAGGAGTTCAAGACCAGCCTGGCCAATATGGTGAAACCCCATTTCTACTAAAAATACAAAAATTAGCTGGGTGTGGTGATGTGCGTCTTTAATTCCAGTTACTCGGGAGGCTGAGGCAGGAGAATCACTTGAACCCGGGAAGTGGAGGTTGCGGTGAGCCGAGATCAAGCCATTGCTCTTCCAGTCTAGGTAACAGTGCAAGACTCCATCTCAAAACAAAAACAAAAACACCCTCAAATCAGAGTCAGGCACAGTGGTGCCTTCCTGTAGTCACAGCTATGAGGGAGGCTGAGGCAGGAGGATTACTTGAGCCCAGGAGTTTGATGGCAGTGTGCTATAATTGCTCCTGTGAATAGCCACTGCACTCCAGCCCAAGCAACATAACAAGACTGTCTTAAAAACAGAAAAATCTCACTGGAAACTGGAGAAAAAGGCATGTGGGTTATGAACTGGAGGACCGTGGGCAACACTACTGCATGCCCTAACAGAAAATCGAGAGAATATTTCACTGTATCAGGAATTTGCCTCAGGACATTTCTGGGAAGAATGTGGGAAGTGCTACCTGGCCGAGTCTCTGCCTTTGAGAAAATGTGGGAGTAGAGCAATGAACTAAAGAAGTATATTCAATTTTTAAGTAGAATTTAGACAAAACAGAAAGGAGTCAGGACTTGCTGGGTTTAAAATAAAACTACTTCTAGTTGAATATGGTAGCCTTTGCCTGTAGTCTCAACTACTTGAGAGGCTCAAGGGGGAGGATCACTTGAGCCCAGGAGTTCAACTGAAGTGTGCTAAGATCACACCTGTGAATAGCCACTGCACTCCAACCTGGACAAGAAAGCGAGACACTGTCTCCAACAAACCAACTAACCTCAAATCAAAAACCCTTTAGAGGGCAGGGGTGGTGGCTCACACCTGTAATCCCAGCACTCTGGGAGGCCAAGGTAGGCAGATTACTTGAGCCCAGGAGTTTGAGACCAGCCTGGGTAACATGGCAAAGCCCGATCTCCACTAAAAATACAAAAATTAGCTGGGCATGGTGGCGTGTGCCTGTAGTCCCAGCTATTCGAGAGACTGAGGTGGGAGGATCACCTGAGCCTAGGAGGTGGAGGCTGCAGTGAGCCAAGATCCTGCCACTGCATTCCAACCTGGGCAACAGAATGGGACCCTGTCTGAAAAACACAAACAAATAAATAAACAAAAAGTGGGTTTCCACTATGTTTAAAGTCCAAAATCCTAAAAATGACCCAAGAGGCCTCATCCCCAGACATATTTTCCTCTTGATCTCAACTCTTTCAGCCTGTAAGTTTATCCGCTAATGCACTTCACTAACTCCTACTAATCTTTTAGCCTTTATTTATTTATTTATTTATTTATTTATTTATTGAGACAGAGTCTTGCTCTGTCACCCAGGCTGTAGAACAGTGGCATGATCTCGGCTCACTGCAACCTCTGCTTCCCGGGTTCAAGCAATTCTCTTGCCTCAGCCTCCCGAGTAGCTGGGATTACAGGTATGTGCCACCTTGCCCGGCTAATTTTTTTGTATTTTTAGTAGAGACAGGGTTTCACTATATTGGGCAGGCTGATCTCCAACTCCTGACCTTGTGATATGGCCATTTCTGCCTCCCAAAGTGCTGGGATTACAGGCGTGAGCCACCACACCCAGCCTATTTTTTAAAAATGTTTTTACATACATAAAGAAAAAGAGATGGGGTCTTGCTACGTTGACCGGGGGTTGGGGGGGTCTCACTACGTTGACCCGGCTGGTCTCAAACTCCTGGCCTCTAGGAATCCTCCCATCTCAGCCTCTCAAAGTGCTAGGATTACAGGTGTGAGCCTCGGCACCTGCCTCCAGGCCTTTTTTTAAATACTGTTTTTTAAGCAGACCTTCCCTTAACAGTCTCTCTCCCCTAAACCAGGTTAGGTCTCAAGGTGACATGCCCCCTAATACCCTGTGCTTTCCTAAGTACCACTCAGGATTGTGATAGTCTGAGCCTGTGTGACTAGGTGTTCGTCTCCATCTAACCACCAGATTAGATGGCTCATCAAGGCAGGGACCCTCCATCTTGTTCACAGCTGTGGCCCTGGAGTGAAAGATGCCAGACATCTAACAGATGCTCAGTAAATAGCAGTACAATGAATGCCTGAATAAACAGGTTGCTCCAGTACTCATGACCCTAATGAACAAAAATTGGGCTATTACTTTAGCAAAAGAAAAATCAGTTATGGGAGGATTTCTTAGTAACTTTATTACATTGATGACAAAATACATGCAGACTCCTCACTGGAAACAGAAGTACAATCAAGGAAGCAGAAACTCCAGGTGCCTAGTGGCAGAAGTAACATTTCATGTTTTAGATTTGCATTTATGGTCACAACCCTACTCTTAGCTATGAATAAAGAGTTTTTCCAGGGCCAGCTCATGGGTGGGAAACCAGTGTAGTCACAGTGGGCCCCGTGCTTGGCTTAATGGTCTGTGCTTGCCACGTTCACATTCTTAATTTTTTTAACAAGGGGCCCCACAAATTATGTAGCCAGACTTGAGTTTTACAAATTAGTTTGATTTCTGGAAGGGACCAGTGGATAGCTAATCCCCAGCTAAGGAGGCATCCTCATAATCAAGGCTGTTTTCAACCTCCCTGAGCATATATAAGTCCTAATAAGGAGGTTTACATTTCCAGAACATGTTTTCCTCTGATATCAGTTACATCATATATCATGTAGCGCTCCCTTTGAGAAAGTCGAGATTTTTCAGACTACAGAAATACACAGCAGTCTTCATTTTATTGCTGTTAGCTAAAAAGAGGTTAATTTTTCTTAAAACTAAGTTCTACTGAAAACTACTGTAGAATTTCTTTTTCATTTCTAACATTTTACACTTTATGAAATTTAACAAATGGACTGAATACTTGAAATTTCTTTGGAGACAGAAACCGGCAGGGCATGTTTCTAAAAAAAAAAAAAAAAAAAGAAATGAAACTGGCAGGACACACTGGCCATTCACAAAGAACGCTGGTTTAGTTATCTTTATAGATGTTTCGAAATGTCAGATGTTTAAATTTACAAATAGCTTCTCTAATCATGAAGTTAACTGCTTAGCTTGCAGTATAGCTCATAAATGTTTAGACCATCTTAAATATAGGCTCATTTTGTTCCTCAACCAAAGATGACTTTGTTCCCCAGGGAACATTTGCCTAAGTCTGGAGGTCTGGAGACATTTGGGTCGTTTAACAGCAGGGAGGGTGCACTGGCATTTAGTAGGTAGAGGCCAGAGAGGCTGCTAAACATCCTGCAATGCACAGGGCAGCCCACTCAACAAAAATTATCCGGCCAAAAATGTCAAAAGTGCCAAAATTGAGAAAAGCTGGTTGAAACATACATGGCAATTGCCTCAGATAGAAAGCATGACAGTATTAAGCCACAAGTCCAGTGACCAAGCCAAGAAAACAGACAGTCTCCACAAGTAACACATCTGGTTGTATGAAGAGTCATTTGGGAACTCCCTTTTTGAGACAGGGAGTTAGACATTTGACATACTGACCTGAAACCATGAATATATTTCTCATTAGAATAAATAATAAAAATAATGACAAGAGTCCTCCTTGATTGGCTCCATTAAAAAAAAATATAGCTGAAATACCACACGCTTCATAGAAAACAGAATTTGACAGAAGAGATCATTTCCGATAGTAATTTCTCTTCCCTACCACTTCATGAAAAATGTACAATAGCTACATGACAATTCAGAATTTTCTATTCCTTAGAGAATATAATCACCATGCACATTAGCAATTTTTAAGGTAGAGATTTGCAAACAGATGATGCATGAAACAAACTTGATTTATTCTTTGGGTTTTTTCTTTTTTTTTTTTTTTGAGATGGAATTTCACTCTGTAGTCCAGGCTGGAGTGCAGCGGCATGATTCCCGCCCATCCCAACCTCCGCCTCCTGGGTTCAAGCGATTCTCCTGCCTTGACCTCCTGAGTAGCTGGGATTACAGGTACCCACCACCACACCTGGTTAATTTTTGTATCTTTTTTTTTTTTTTTTTGTAGAGATGGGGTTTTGCCATGTTGATCAGGCTGGTCTCAAACTCGGGACCTCAAGTGATCCCCCTACCTCGGCCTCCCAAATGTTGGGATTACAGGTGTAAGCCACCATGCCCAGCCTCTTTGTGTGTGTGTGTGTGTTTTTGAGACGGAGTCTCATTCTGTCGCCCAGGCTAGAGTGCAGTGGTGCAATCTCAGCTCACTACAACCTCCACCTTCTGGTTCAAGCAATTCTCTGCCTCAGCCTTGAGAGTAGCTGGGATTACAGGCACCCGCCACCACACCCGGCTAATTTTTGTATTTTCAGTAGAGACAGGGTTTCACCATCTTGGCTAGACTGGTCTTGAACTCCTGACCTCATGATTCACCCTCCTGGACCTCCAAAAGTACTGGGATTTCAGGCATGAGCCACCACACCTGGCCCTCTTTGTGTTTTAAAAGGGAAAAAATCTGAGCCAATATTTAAAATCAGGCTTTATCATTTTTTTTTTTTTTTTTTTTTTTTTTTTTTTTTTTTTTAATAAAAAATATAATCAAATTTTAAAAAAAAAAAAAAAAAGGAAGAAGAACTGTCTACACTGCATGGCTGCTTGGGAATTCCTGCATGGATACTGGGTGGGAATGGTCAATATCCACCCAGACTTAGCAGGTTTCTTCTGCAGTCACCTGGGCCCAGCCAAGCACTCTTGCGCATTACCTGTTTAGTCATTGTGGATAAAGTTGATTTTGTGATCCCAGTTTTAGAGAAAAACATTTTTCTTACTGTGAAGCAATTCAATTACAAATGGAAAAGTCCTAACTCCTTAAAAAGTGAGTGGAAGCACTGCTATCATTAATCCAGAATGAACTATAATTAATTAAGGATAGAATCTAGTACAAACTTGGGGCCAAGGCTAAGGACGCCCTTTACAGGGCCAAGTTGAAGGATGTGCAGAGGAGGTGACAGTGACCCTCAAACCCTCATCAGAAAATGCAAACAGCATCAACCTCTCGACCAGTAAAACACTTTTCAAAAGTAAATTCACAGTTCGGTATAACGTATTTTAAAATAAAGGAGTTTGCCATTTCTAAGAAATCAGTTTCCCAAAACTACCATTTTAAAGGCCTGAAAAAATGCCTTTAAGAAAAACAAGATATCTACACAGTCTGAGTTTTCCTCCCAGCCAGCACTGAAATCTGCTACTAAAGCCTCCAGCAGGGGGGCCTGCCTGGAATTGCCTAAGCTCCTAGCAGGTAATTTACACTGATCTTTAAAAGCTATTAACCCCTCCTCCTCCCCTCCATAAAACAAACCGGCCTTTGAGAACAGCTCTGGAAAGGGGGCCCACAGCCAGACTAAGTTCCAGACCACGTCTCTCACCTCCCACTCATCAAATTCAGCCCACAAAAAGCTGTGTCCGCATTCTCATTTCAAGGCACCATGGCTTTCTTTGAACACCGTATATCCTCCCAATTGGCCTCTTGCCCCACCATGTGTAAAAAGACTACTGTCTTTTCTGCAGAAAGAAACAACAAGGTAAAGGGTGTACAGGGCAACGTTTATATGCATCTACAGAATGCCAGGTGCCTACAGAACCTACCTCGGCCCGGGCAACCCGTGCCCAAGCCGGGATCTGCAGGCGCCCTCATCCACGCTGGGAGAGTGGAAGAGGGGAGGGAGGCGTGACAGGCGAGGGTGCCTGCGCTGCGCAGAAAGCGCTACCAGGAGAAAAGGAGCGGTAAGCAAGGGCTTCTTCCATTTCAAAACCTAATAACCAAAACTTGGAGGAATCTGCCTGAGATATTTAAGAAAAAGATGAGGGGGAAAGGGGGGAAGAGAAAAGAAACCTAGGAGGGAAATGCGTTTAAGACGAATCACTTTTTTCGTAACAGACCCTGCGCCCTGCGCGCGAGTTTCCTAGACTGCCGCGAGAAGGAAAGCGGGGGAGCAGGAAGGGAGAGAGGCTTCGGAGTACCTCAACTAATGTCTCTTTCTATTAGGAGTAGTTTGCTCCAGGGCGTGTCATTTGCTATCCTAGCGTTGGACTCTTTATAAGTAACGTAGGGGTGATAATGCATCTTAGCCGGACTGGGGTTAGGATTCAGTGAAGTGATCCCCTGGCACCCAAGGGATGGCAGCGAGTCTGTTCGTTCCCTGCTTGTCCACGCCCGCAGCCAACCCCTTCGACGTCCAAGCTACAAGGACCAGGGGCAAAAGGCCAGAAAGTGACTTTCAGGGGACATGGGGCACCGGCGTGCCAGCCCCACTGAGCGGACGGAAAATGAGGGTGGAAGTAGGACGCGGCGCTCCATCCCGGCACCGGGCGCACCCGCTCTGCTTCCACCTCCGCGGGGGAGCCCAGCCTGCCCCAGGTCACGGGGCCCTGGCTGAGAGCCGGCTCCCTCCCACCCATCCTTCCCAGCCCTCCCCACCGCGGGGCGGCCGGGCAGGGGAGCGCGAGGGGGAGTCGGTTACCTGGAGTGGGCGTCTGGCCCGGAGGCGCAGGAAGATGCTCCGCCGCTCCTCGTCCGCCACGCTCCCGCCCCGCGAGGCGCTTTAGACGCTGGGGAGCTGCGCCTGCAGCCCTGGCACCCGCGGGGCCCGCCCCCAGAGGCCCCGCCTTTCTAGGCCCCGCCCATCAGTCCCTAGCCCACCTGCGCTGGTGCAGGGCTGGAGACTCGCCGGGACTCGCGGCTCCCTCCTCGAGGCGAGGGCGCCCTCTGGGCACTGCTGTGGGCTGGAAGGAGCTCTGCGGTCCCGGTGCTTCCTCGCTCCTCCTCCTCACTGTGCTCTGATTCTTTGCCCTATGAATGTGAGCAGGGTCTTGTTAAACATTTTATGCCCCCCTTCCTGGAAAGCAGGAAACTCGAGAAATGCTGCCTTTTCTGATTTTAAACATGAAAATATGTTCTAAACAACAATATAATTACATTCCAAGGTCTTGATATGCAAAATTTAGACATGACCATGTAGGTGGGTTTTTTTTCCCCTAAGGAGCCTTGCTTCCTAAATTTAGCATTTAAGAACTCATTACAAAAGAAAAAAACAAAAAGCAAACAAAACACAAAAAACAAGAACTCATTACATTAATGTGCATTTCCACATAAAAATTAATATCAAATTAGACTGGAACAATCCACAGTGCTGTGGAAAGTAGGAAAAAACCTTTTCCACCTTTATAGCACAGAGCTTGTGTTTGACAGAGTTCTCTTTGTAAAAAGAGGAATATTGTGTCTGTGTCTTCTTCCACTGGATTTTTAGCTCCGAGAAAGCAGAAGGTCTTGTTTCTATGTTGTTTTAAAAAATTCTAACTCGGAGGCCATTAGACTGCGATACTTTTGATACTTGCCTGATGTGAAAACAAAAATTAACGTAAGATGAGGGTGTAGGGGAAGAAAGACTTGCCCGCTACTCTCTGAGGATTGGATAACTAAGTCTATGAAATAAATTGGCAGCAGGTGGATTAACAAGAGAAAAAGTACGCAGATTTCGTGCGGGGGGTATTGCAGGAAAGAAAAATCAACATCCTCTCTGCCTCCCCCAGCAAAAACTGAGATTTTAGGAGCTTGTGTTCCCTCTTCACTGGGGAGGAACAATTTAGGGGAGAGGAAATGATTTCGGGAAACCTCCTGAACGTGGTCAATGGCTTAGCTCTGTTTAATGTCTCATGAAATTTTCATGAGCAAGTCAAGCATAATTGTTAAGAGTGAGTGAATTAGGTAATGTAAATGGAATAAAAGTTTATAAATGAACTTTTAAAAAATAGTTATGTTTTATAAAATTTACTTAAAAATAGTTTTAAAAATCTTTTTTGGTAACTTGAAATCTCAAACATAATAAATTAATAGATATTCATTAAATGTCTGAGTCCTTTATAAGTGAAAATACTGACATATTAATTGCTAAACATAAGTTTAAAGTATAGCTGGGGCCAGGCACAGTGGCTCATGCCTGTAATTCCAGCACTTTGGGAGGCCTAAGTGGGCGGATGACCTCAGCTCAGGAGTTCGAGACCAGCCTGGCCAACATAACGAAACGCCATCTCTATTAAAAACACAAAAATTCGCCAGCCACGGTGGCGTGTGCCTGTAATCCCAGCTACTTGGGAGGCTGAGGCATGAAAATCACTTGAACCTGGGAGGTGGACGTTGCAGTGAGCTGAGATCATGCCACTGCATTCTGGCCTGGGTGACAAAGCGAGGCTTTTTTAAATTAATTAATTAAATAATTAAGAATAAAGTATAGCTGGCCGGCTGCAGTGGCTGACACCTGTAATTCCAACACTTTTAGGAAGCTGAGGTGTGAGGATCACTTGAGCCTGGGAGTTTGAGATTAGCCTGGGCAGCTGGGCCAGACTTCACCTCTACAAAATAAAAATAGATAAATCAGCCAGGGGTGGTGGCCAAGCAATAGATTTATGAATTAACTTTTAGAATATATCTTGTTTGTCAGTTGGATACTGCCTGTATACCGTAAGTGTAATCCATTTTGTGTGTGTGTCTGACAGGGTCTCACTCGGTTACTCAGGCTGGAGCACAGTGGCAGTGGCATAATCACAACACACTGCAGCCTCAACTTCCCCCTGCTTAGGTGATTCTCCCACCTCAGCATCCCAAGTAGCTGGGACTACAGGTGTGTGCAACCATGCCTGGCTGATATTTTTGTATGTTGTGTAGACATGGGTTTCACCATGTTGCCCAGGCTGGTTTTGAACTCCCAGGCTAAGCGATCCACCCACCTCAGTCCCCCAAAGTGCTGGGATTACTGGTGTGAGCCACCTTGCCCAGCCACTTATTTTTAATTCCTGCAATAACATATACCCATAAATCTATACAAGTAGTTTAGAAGGTATTTCTGGAAGGCTTAGAGGTGTGTCAGTCAGGGCCCAGTCAGAAAACAGAAATTACAGCAATTCTTTTTACAGAGAATTTAAGGGATTACTGAAACAGGTCATGAAGACTGGCAAGGCAAAACCACTGCAGTAACAGAGAGTAACTGCAGGAAGCAGCTGCCACGCACAGAGCCGGAAGAGGGGAAGTGGTGGGATTATCAGAACCTAAGAGCCCAGAGAGGGCCGCTGGTTGGCTGGAGTCAGACCTCAAAAGGATCAGGTAGTACCCTACTGGTGCTCTTATCTCTGAAGGTAAACATTGAGGCCGAATGAGAGAGGATGGATTTAAAACAAAATAAAACAAAAAACACTAAGAAACGGGAACCAGCTGCTGCAACAGCCAGAAAGAAGAGCCACTGCTTGGTAGCATGGACAGGAACAGTAAGCAGCTATGAAGTCGCAAGTCCCTATTCTCAAACGCCCCTTATAGGCAAAATGTTACAGGAAATGTGATTTGCTAAGCCCCAGCCCTGGCTCGCAGAGCAGAGGATGGAAGCATGAGTTTGAACTCCAAGACATACTGTAATAACCAGCACAAAGAGCAAACTCATGATCACAAACATCCAACTCTCCTAATATTATAGAGGTGGGAAAGTGTCTGATGAACACAGCTGTCATAGTAATGATTAATACAATAGCAATACATTGTTAAAATGTCATAATAAAACTGTAGTTACAAGTACAATCAAATAACAGAACAGAGGCTGGGCGTGGTGGCTCATGCCTGTAATCCCAACACTTTGGGAGGCTGAGGCAGGTGAATCACTTGAGGTCAGGAGTTTGAGACCAGCCTGGCCAGTATGGTGAAACTCCGTCTCTACTAAAAATACAAAAATTAACCAGGCACGGTGGCGAACACCTGTAATCCTAGCTACTGGAGAGGCTGAAGCACCAGAATCGCTTGAATCTGGGAGACGGAAGTTGCATTGAACTAAGACCACGCCACTGCACTCCAGCCTGGGCAACAGAGCGAGGCTCCATCTTGAAAATAAATAAATAAATAAATAAATAAGAATTTTTTTAAAAAAATAAGAAGATGGTGTCAATTGACCTATACTTTGTGTTATTGGCGAACAGTGACGATCCCCTTCCCCACTTTATTTTCTGAGAAACCACTAACTACACAGAATCACCTTTCCCCAAATGACTTAGGTAAGCATCATGGATAACATCCTTTCACCCCTGTGAGAAGGCCATAGACATGCCCTCCACATTTCCATTCTTATCTCATAACTGGTTGGCTGAACCACCTGCCCCGACTGATCAGCCTGGGTAAATCCCTTACTTGATCAGGTTTCACTCAGGCTTTTCTCCTTCTCCCAGGTCTTTGCCCTTTAATCTATTCTC
Organism: Cebus imitator; assembly: GCF_001604975.1. Taxonomy (NCBI): domain Eukaryota; kingdom Metazoa; phylum Chordata; class Mammalia; order Primates; family Cebidae; genus Cebus; species Cebus imitator. The sequence goes on along the minus strand of NW_016107465.1, from coordinate 2,431,505 downwards.
AGCCTAAACCAGCACTGGAATTTGGAATAAGCCCCTTAACATCCTGTATTAGTCTGCTTTCACATTGCTATAAAGACATACACGAAACAGGGTAACTTAGAAAGAAAAGAGGTTTAATTGACTCACAGTTTTGCATGACTTGGGGGGCCTCAGGAAACTTGCAATCATGGCAGAAGGGGAAGAGGTACATCATACATGGTGGCAGGTAAGAGAGAACAAGCAAGAGCAGAGAAAACAGCTTTATAAAACCATCAGATCTCTTGAGAACTCACTCACTATCATGAAAACAATATGGAGGAAACCGCCCCCCGTGATCCAATCACCTCCACCGAGCCTCTCCCTTGCCACGTGGGGATTATGGGGATTGCAATTCAAGACGAGATTTGGGTGGATTTGAGTGGGAACACAGCCAAACCATATTACATCCCCTCCCAAGAAGCCCCTTCCCAGCTGACCACAAAGAATCTGTCCTGATCAATTGCTTCATCATGCCACCTGCTCATCCCACTCCGTTACTGGTTCTTTTTAACATTGTTTACTACTCTCAGTAAAAGAAAAGCCTTTTTCTGCCTGACCTTTCAAAAGCTTGCAGATCTTATAGTTGAAGCATTCTGTTAGAATGCCGTCCCTCCCCTATTGCAACATTCTCTTCTCCTATTGCAATAATCCTTTTAAATAAAGTTTCTCCTTACCTAGGTCTGGATTTGCTTTTTATTTGACAGTTCTTGGTGCTGTGACCCAGCTCAAGATTGGAACTCACCTCGGGACCTCCACCAGCCCCACCCAGGTAAAGGCGCCATGTTGGGGACTTCAGAACTCTTTGGTGAGTTCAAGTCTTGAATCAGTGCTCTGGGCATCTTGTCTGTTGAACAGTAAGGAGTTACTTTGATTGTTTTGTGCCAAGAAATGCTTTGGCCCTCCTGTGAGACTTGTGTTTTTTCCCAGCTCCTTGACCTGGGGATTGTTCAAAGGAATTAATCAAATGGGACTTTTTCTTGGCTCCTTTAAAGTTTTTTCTTTGGGCTGATTATCCACTAATGCCATGGATAACTTTTGCTCTATCAGATGCCCTCCTCTTCCCCCACTGAGTACATGCCATTATGGCACTAATTCAGTTTCATAGCTTCAAAAATGGTAACATTTACTAAAGGTAACATAGAACCTCAAAGGCCTCTTTGGGAAACATGAGATCTCCTTAAACCAGCTCATCTAAGACTTCTCTCTTCCCATGATCCTCATTCCTCCAATTACCACTTTAAACCTTCTCTTGACTGGGTGCAGTGGTTCACGCCTGTAATCCCAGCACTTTGGGAGGCAGAGATGATTGGATCACGTGAGGTCAGGAGTTCAAGACCAGCCTGGCCAACATGGTGACACCCCATTTCTATTTAAAAAACAAAACAAAAGAAAAATAAACCTTCTCTTTTGTCGCCTTCAATTCTTTAGCCTACCTCCTTTACCCCTCTACCCGTTTCTATAGACCTTTTCCTACCCACTCCAGCTCCTCAACTCAAGGTCACTCAAGATTTAGGCCTCCCTTCTGTTCTGACCACCTTCTCTTCACACCATTGGTGAAGGAGGGATCTCCTACGCTAAATACTATGAGATGGCTGAAGAGATGACAGACACCCAATACTGGACAGATGAGATTGGCTACAATTTTTTAGTTATATACTCACAGGCGAGGGGTGAGGAGGATATTGCATGTCATGCAGAGCCACATGGGAATTGCATTTGAGAGCAGACTGAACCAGCAGGGGCTGTGCGAGGCAGACTTTGTAGCAATGGCACAAGCGTCGGGTGACCCTTTGTTCCATGGGAGGATGTGATTGGCTTGTTCAAATGATTCTGTGGGCTGGCAGGGAGGTAAAGCTCCTTAGATTGAGGATTAAGTAGGGCAGAGCTGGTCTGGCTGAAGGGAAAACTAGCTGGGTAGGAAGTCTTTCCCACTTGGGGGGTGATGTGGTTTTGATCGGTATCCCTGCCCAAATCTCATAGCATATTGTAGTCCCCAGTGTTGGAGGTGGGGCCTGATGAGGTGTTATTGAATCATGGAGACAGTTTCCAATGGTTTAGCACCATCCCCCTGGTTCTGTCTTGTCATAGAGTTTCACGAGATCTGGTTGTTTAAAAGTGTGACACCTCCACCCTGCCTCTCCTCCCCCTGCTCCAGCCATGTAAGACGCACCTGCTTCCCCTTCAACTTCCGCCATGATTGTAAGTTTCCTGAGGCCTCTCCAAGCCATGCTTCCTGTGCAGCGTACAGAACTGTGAGCCAATTAAACCTCTTTTCTTTATAAATTACCCAGTCTCAGGTAGTTCTTCATAGCAAGGCAAGAATGGACTCATACAAGTACCTAGATTATTTCTAAGTAAGAATAGTGGAGCATAATTTAAAGTGCATGTAAGCTTTTTAAGTACAGTGAGGCTAAATATATTTTGGTCTGCTAACAATGTGTTCCTTCTTGCCACATTGAAAAGTTGTACTGGCCAGGTGTGGGGCTCACACCTGTAATCCCAGCACTTTGGGAAGCAGAGGTGCTTGGATCACCTGAAGTCAGGAGTTCAAGACCAGCCTGACCAACATGTTGAAACCCCGTCTCTACTAAAACTATACAAATTAGCCGGGTGTGTTCTGTAGTCCCAGCTACTTGGGAAGCTGAGGCAGGAGAATTTCTTGAACCTGGGAGGCAGAGGTTGCAGTGAGCCGAGATGGCACCATTGCACTCTAGCCTGGGTGACAGAGTGAGACTCCATCTCACAACAAAAGAAAAAAGAAAAGTTGTACTATAAGGAAGTTTATGGCTATAAAAAAGTCATGAGATATATAACTGTAAGCTTGACTAGTTTGCTACAATGCTGATATATGACAGACAGCTAATGGTCTACATCATAGTTTTCTCTGTAGGTCTATTACTTTGCTAGGTCTGCCATAACAGAGTACCATAGCCTGGGTGGGCTTAAACAACAGATTGTTGTTTTCTCACAATTCTGGAGGCTGGAAGTCCAAAATCAAGTGTCAGCAGAGTTGGGTTTTTTCTGAGGCCTCTCTCCTTGGCTTGTAGATACCAAGATTAATATTTCTTTGACCTTGAGTATTAAACCTTTTATTACTATTTCTCTTTTTAATGGTAGATGTTTCTCATTTAAGATACCTGACTCTTAAACAACTGATTTTTGCCACCACCTCTCAGCAGACGCTTCAGCTGGTTTTATAGAAACAACACCAGAGTCCCCAGGAGACTGTTTCTTAGTCCCTGACTCAACCCAGGCTGGAGGCTTAGGATTGTGTCTGAATTGCCCAGCGGTGAATAACACTCATTTACCATCAACAAAACGGGAGGTCAACAGTGTTGACCTTTGCCAGAGCCTTGGTTTCCTAAAACATCACGCTGGCTAAAGAGCTCTCCTTATCCTTTTGTCACAGCGCCCGTCCTCCTCGTGCAATAATCCTTTTGAATAAGGTCTCCTCTTCCCTAAATCCAGATTTGTTTATTTTGACAAACGCTACAAAAATTAGTTTTGAATTGTTTTAGAAATTTAATAAAATCACATTGAAAGGAACACGAGGAAGTCATAAAAGAGTAACGTACCCCTTGCAAAGCATGAAGATGGAGAAAGCAAATTGGATTGTAGCGTAAAGCCTGAGCTAGGTTTCTAAAACCCATACATGTAAGTTCTTTAATGGTTCTAAAAAGAAACAGGTTGATTTCTTTAAAGAGCAGGCAGTATTTCTCAGAATAGCAACAAAGCTAAAATCACACACAAAAAAGTTTGATAGAGTTAACGTACTACATTAAAGTGTTAGATGTATGCATAACGAAATATATCATAAACAAGTTAAAAGTCAAACAAACTGGCCATGTGTGGTGGCTCACGCCTGTAATCCCCACACTTTGGGAGGCTGAAGTGGGGGATCACAAGGTCAGGAGTTCAAGACCAGCCTGGCCAATACGGTGAAAAGACAAAAATTAGCCAGGCGTGGTGGTGGGCACCTGTAGTCCCAGTTAATCGGAAGGTTGAGGCAGGAGGATGGCTTGAACCTGGGAGGCAGAAGTTGCAGTGAGCCGAGATCGTACCACTGCACTCTAGCCTGGGTGACAGAGTGAGACTCTGTCTCAAAAAAGAAAAAAAAAAAAGGTCAAACAAACTAGAAAATATATGCAATAGTATGTAAGCAAAATTAATTTTTCAAATAAAGGGTTTTTTACATAAAAATATGCACCAGGTGAAAAATGAGCAAAGGGCATGATCAGATACTTCATTAAAGAAGAAGTCCACATGAAAAGATGCTCAATTTCAATAGAAATTGAAGAAATCAAATTAAAACGACAAATCCCTTTTTACCTTTCAGATTGGCAAAGTTGAAAAAGATTGATAAACACAATATAGATGAAAGTGTAGGAATACCGACTCCTATGCTGCTCTCTGCTGTAGAGACTTTTATAGACTTTCTAGAAGGCACTTGGACAATGTGAAAACTTGTTAACAATTATTCATCTAGGAATTTATCCTATGTAAGCAATTTCACAATACATAAGGATTTCTGAATCAAAACATTGGAAACAATGTAAGGGTTGTTAAAAAATAATTTTCAGAAAAAGATAAAATCATGACTCATACAAATATAAAAATGCACATCTGTTAAAGAATTTGTGCATATGATATGAGGGAATCAGGCAAATGTTATAACCATTTCAAAGGAAAGGTCAAAAAGCACAGATTTGGCTGGGAACAGTGGCTCCTGCCTGTAATCCCAGCACTTTGGGAAGCTGAGGCAGGCAGATCACAAGGTCAAGAGATCAAGACCATCCTGGCCAACATGGTGAAACCCGTCTCCACTAAAAATACAAACATTAGCTGGGCGTGGTGGCATGCACCTGTAGTCCCAGCTACTCAGGAGGCTGAGGCAGGAGAATTGCTTGAACCCGGGAGGCAGAGGTTGCAGTGAGCTGAGATCGCGCCACTGCATTCCAGCCTAGTGCCTGGCAACAGAGTGAAGTGAAACTCTGTCTCCAAAAAAAAAAAAAAGCACAGATTTATCTGGAGTAAAGGAATGTTAAGGTGAATTGCGAATGGAAACAAAACTGGTATTTTCATAGGGTGGGGATGGCAGGAGCCAATTAAATTATTGCCACACAGGACAGAATGTACACACTATCAGGTACATATAATTTATAAAAAGTGGTGAATATCTCAAAGACAATCGGACAGGGTTAGGACAAAGCTTGCTGCTTGAGCCTGGGAGGCGGAGGTTGCAGTGAGCTGAGATCATGCTATTGCACTCCAACCTGGGCAACAGAGTGAGACTCCGTCTCAAAAAAACAAAACAAAACAACAAAAAAGAAAAGGTTGATTTTGTTTGCATATGTAAGCTTCATGGAAAAAAAGTGAAAACCCCAAAGAGGTGTTTAGACCCAGGAGCTTATACACCATTTTAACACAGGGTGATGAAGTGTGGGAAGCTATTAGACAAGGGAAATGGGGGAGAGGCTGGCTTCTGTGGGGTGGGGGAGGGGTCAGGTAAATTGTGGGAAGGACTGGGAGAGGTATGGTAATTACGGCTTGTTTAGTGAGGTGGGTTGTGCAGACGAATTGTTCACCTTGTTCTGGTATGGGAGAGGGCATTACCTTTGCAAAGGGAAATTAGGCTCTGTTTGTAGGTAGAAAGAAAGGGGGCAAAGAGTTTTGTTTGTGTCTGCTGTTTCTCATTTGCCTTTAGCTCAAAATAATCCTGATGCCAATATGGCATGTTTTGAGGTGGCATATTCTTTTTTAGTTTTATTTTGATCATTTTATTTGTTTGTTTTTTGTTGTTTTTTATAGGGACAGGGTCTTGCCTGGTGTTGCCCAGGCTGGCGTGTAGGAGTGTGATCATACCTAACTGCAATCTTGAACCAGGTAGCTAGGACTTACGCACCACCCCACCTGGCTAATTTATTTTATTTTGTTTTTGGTGGAGACAGGGTCTTGCTTCATTGCCCAGGCTGGTCTCAAACTCCTCGCCTCAAGGGATCTTCCCACTTCAGCCTCCCAAGGTGCTGGGATTACAGGCCCTGCCCCCATGCCCGGCTTGGGGTGGCATATTCTGATCCATTCCCATTGCTTCAGAAAGATATTTCCATTTTTGGTAATTATAAAATAAGTGAACAAATAACAGTAAATTCAGCATTTCTGTCCAAAAGAACGTAATATGCACAGTGAGCAGATGCCCATCAGGGTGCTCACCAGTAAAAACCAGTTAAAAGAAGTACCTGCCTGAAGTGATCAACAAATTGCAGCATATCATTTTCATACAACGGAATAACATATAGGAAAATAAAATTGATTTACACTTCCACATGCGTGAATCTCCAGACCTTTGTGGAGGTAAAGATGCCAAACACGAAAGAGCACTCCAGCCTGGG
>NW_016107465.1:2416331-2424116 GCF_001604975.1 Cebus imitator | reverse complement strand
GTATCTGTTCTTTTTTTTCTTTCTTTCTTTCTTTTTTTCTGAGACAGGAATTTGCTCTGTGCCCAGGCTGGAGTGCAGTGGCATGCTCACAGTTTACTGCAGCTTCAACCTCCCAGGCTCAGGCAGGCAATCCTGCTACCTCAGCCTCCCGAGTAGCTGGAATTGCAGATGCACGCTACCATGCCCAGCTAATTTTTGTATTTTTTGTAGAGATGAGGTATCACCACATTGGTCAGGTTGGCTGAACCTCCTGGACTCAAGTGATCTCCCTGTCTTGGCTTCCCAAAGTGCTGGGATTATGGGCATGAGCCACCGTGCTTGGCCCATATGTGATCTTTACTTTGCTTCTTCTCAGGTGACACATTTGGAAAATCATTCCATATCAGTTTATATAAAGCCTCTTTATTCTTTTCAGTGTCTACCCAGTACGGGGGCTATGCCATGATATTCAAATAGTTCTCTAATGGGCATTCTAGTTGTTTCCAGTTTTTTGGTATTATAAACAGTGCCACAGTGAATGTCACACATATATAAAACATATGTGTTGTATAAATTGCCATAAGTGGTATTGCTTGGTCAAAATGTATGTGCATTTAAAAAGTTTATAGGTCTTATCCTCTGTGTAGGGGAAGATGATTGGGGAAAGATACCATCAGACACAGGCAAAAGAAACAAGTTCCTTAGACCTTGACAAAGGATAGGGGAATTTAAATTCTAAGACGATTGCATGGAGCTGGAGGGTCAGCAGCCATCTTTTCCACAAGGGCAAACTTCCCTGGGCGCTGTGTGCTGGGTCCCATCAGTTTCTGCAAAAATTCTCCTCTTATACCCTCTATATGTTCTGGAGACCGCGGCTATGTTCCTGACCAGAGGAGGGCGCAGGCAGCCACTCCAGCTCATTCCTGCATCATCAGTGCAAGGGGGACCTGAAGGTCAGCTTCCCAGGGTAAATTTTCTAGGTAGATGATCACCTTAGAACTCCCAGGCCTTAAACTTCCTGATGACTCTTCATGTCTTCCATGGAGAAATTGTACTGACTTACACTCTCTCCAGCAACGTGTGACTTCCTGTTTCCCCACACACTCACCAACAAAGCAAATTATCACAGATTTTAAAAATAAGATTTATTGATTTATTTATGAAACGGAGTCTCGCTCTGTTGCCCAGGCTGGAATGTAGTGGTGTAATTGACCATAGCTCACTGCAGACTCAAACTTCTAGGCTCAAGAGCCTCCTCAGCCTCCTGAGTAGCTGCAACAACAGGCACACCACCACATCTGGTTAATTTTTATATTTTTTATTTTTTGTAGAGACAGGAGTCTCACCATGTTGTCCAGGCTGATCCTGAACTCCTGACCGCAAGCATTCCTTCCACCTTGGCCTTCCAAAGTGCTGGGATTGCAGGTGTGAGCCACATCACCTAGCCACGGGTTTTACCTTTGCAAAGTCTAATAACTAAAACCTGAGGGAGGCCAAAGCGGGCAGATCATTTGAGGTCAGGAGTTTGAGACCAGCTTGGCCAACGTGTTGAAACCCCGTCTCTACAAAAAAAGAAATACAAAAATTAGCTGGGCTTGGTGGTGCATGACTGTAATCCCAGCTACTTGGGAGGCTGAGAGACGAAAATTGCTTGAACCCAGGAGGTGGAAGTTGCAGTGAGCCAAGATTGAGCCACTGCTGGGTCCAGCCTAGGTGACAGAGCAACACTCTGCCTCAAAAAAAAAAAAAAGGGGGGGTAGGAGGACCGGGAGCATGGCTCACACCTGTAATCCCAGCACTTTGGGAGGCCGAGACAGGTGAATCATGAGGTCAGGATTTTGAGACCAGTCTGGCCAATATGGTGAAACCACATGTCTACTAAAAAGTACAAAAATTAGCCAGGTGTAGCACACACCTGTAGTTTTGGCTACTTGGGAGGCTGAGGCAGAAGAATAGCTGGAACCTGGGAGGTGGAGGTTGCAGTGAGCCGAGATCGCACCACTGCACTCCAGCCTGGGTGACAGAGTGAGACTCTGTCTGAAAAAAAGAAAAAAGAAAGGAAGGAAGGAAGGAAGGGAGGGAGGGAGGGAGGGAGGAAGGAAGGAAGAAGAGAAAAACCTGAAACACAGCGTTTAAACTTTGCATTTCTCTCATGTGCAAGGTACCGCATCTTTTCATACAGCGATAATGAAAGACGTATTCCCAGCAAAGCCAACCCTTCCACTGGACACCGGGTCCTCTTTGCAGTTATGACATCCTTTGATGTTATACTCAACAACATCATCCCAGAAATTCTTTATTCTGCAACTTCAATTTTTTTCCCTCCACGAAATCTTTCCTACCAGCATACAAAAATGTTATTTCTCCCTTCGACGACCCTTTCTTGAACCCCTTCCTCCTCAGCTATTGCTCTAATTCTCTATTTATAGCAGAGCTTTCCTTTCAGGGAAGGGCCAGATAGCAAATATTTTAAGCAAGGTGGGCTCTTTAGTCTCTCATAACTGCTTACCTGTGTCCCCCTCGTGTGACAGCAGCCACAGACAGCACGTAAATAAACGGGTGTGATCGCAGTTTGCTGTAGTTTACTGACTCCTGCTTCAGAGAAAACTGACCTTCATTCCCCCTTGCTGTGGTCAGGGAGGAAGGCGCTGCTGTTGTCACCCATACCTTGCCCTCAGCAGGCTGACAGCCAGGTCTCCAGAACAACACAGAGGGCCCAAGGGGGCATCAGCCTCCTTGTGAAAACAGCAAAGGGAGTTTCTGGAAGAACCTGATTGTCTTGTGTCAAAAGAATTGCCCGTATCTGGTGTCTCCAAATTCTATTAAACCCTCTCTAAACAGGTGCTTACTCCCATGCCTCTAGGGAAACTGCCTCTGTCAGTTTCAACTCCAGTTCTAAATCAGGAGGCATTTATCTGAACTCGTTTTACTTGTAATCTCGGCAGCGTTTCATCGTTCTTTGACAAATCACCATTCTGTGACCTTGAAACCCTTTCCTCACCTGGACTCTGAATCCTCGGTTTTGTTCTTGTCACTCTTTGTCAGCCTGCAGTTTCCCCCTCATTCCTCAGGACTCTTAACCCTCTGAGCTTCATGACTCCGGCCTCAGATCTCTTCTTTGTTCTCTCTACAGCCCTTCTGTGTGCCCTCATCCAGCCTCATGCTGCTAAATACATCTAGATTTAACCTTGACGTCGCCCTGATTTCTATCTCTAGTCAGGACCTGTCCTCAGAACTCCAGACTCGTATTTCCAACTATTTAGTTAACATCTCCCCTTGGAGGTAAAATCGGCATTTCAAACAAACGTGTCCCATCAGCTCCTCATCTTCTCCCAGAGCCTGCTTCTCCCGCTCTGGAGACTCATTCATTCGCAGCTCCATCTGCTTGCTCAGGCCAAAAACTCCTGGAGTCATCTTTCTTGCCTCTGTCTCTCACAAAGCACACACCAAATTCAATAAATGCTTTTGGCTCTCTTTTCTTTCCTTTCCTTTCTTCCTTCCTTTTTCTTTTTTTTTTCTTTCTTTCTTTTTTTTTTTTTTTTTCGGAGACAGAGTCTCACTCTGTTGCCTAGGCTGGAGTGCAATGGCTCACTGAAACGTCCGCCTGCCAGGTTCAAGCTAATTCTCCTGCCTCAGCCTCCTGAGTAGCTGGGACTATAGGCATGCACCACCACACCTGGTTAATTTTTGTATTTTTAGTAGAGACAGGGTTTCACTATGTTGGCCAGGCTGGTCTTGAACTCCTGAGCTCAGGTGATCCACCTGCCTTGGCCTCCCAAAGTGCTAGGATTACAGGCATGAGCCACTGAACCCAGCCTCTATTTCAACCTATATCCGGATTAGGATCCCTTCTACCTACCTCCATTGCTACCACCCCGGGCCATGCCGCTGCTTTCTCTCACCTGCTTCCTCTCGTGCCTCCCAAATAGCCTGGGATTACAGGTGTGAGCCACTGTTTTATTTTGTTTTAAATCTGTTTTGGTTTTAGTATATTCCCAATACCTATAAAAGTGCTTGGCTCAAAGTAGGAGGAGCTCAATAATATCTTTTGAGCAAATAAAGGAATAAATGAATGCTTTATATTCATATGGCACTGTATAAGATAAGAACCATTTTCACATTTCTCTTACTAATTCCAATAGTCAGATAAAACCACTGTGTTAGTTTCTTTCTTTTTTTTTTTTTTTTTTTGAGACAGAGTCTGTCTGTCGCCCAGGTTGGAGTGCAATGGCACTATCTCGGCTCACTGCAACCTCTGCCTCCTGAGTTCAAGCGGTTCTCCTGCCTCAGCCTTCTCAGTAGCTGGGATTACAAGTGCCCATTACCAAGCCCAGCTAATTTTTGTATTTTTAGTGGAGTGGGGTTTCTCCGTGTTGGCCAGGCTGGTCTCAAACTCCTGACCTCAGGTGATCCACCTGCCTCAGCCTCCTAAAGTGTTGGGATTACAGGCGTGAGCTACCGCACCTGGTCACAGCTGTGTTAGTTTTTATTGCTGCTGTAACAAACTACCACATACAGTGGTTTTAAGCAAAACAAATTTATTTTCTTACCGTGCTGTAGGTCAGAAGTCCGAAGCAGGTCTCACTGGCCTAAAATCGAGGTGTCAGCAGGACTGTGTTTCTTTCTGGGAGCTTTAGAGGAGAACCCATTTCCTTGCCTTTTCTAGCTTCTCAAAGCCACACTCACTGCTTCACTGTAGGCCTTCCTCTGTCTTCAAAACCACAATGGTCTGTCAAGTCCTTCTCGTATGAAATCACTGTGACCTCGGTTTCCACCTTCACGTCTCCTGAGCCAGAGCTGGTGAAGAGAGGTGTCTCCACATCACACTGCGAGACTTGCCATGAGACAGACTTCAGCTGTTTTCATGTTGATCCGTATCACAAGTGAGTGTTTTCCCCAGCTCTGAGTCAGTCTTTTTAAATCCAAAATCATATTACTAATTTTTTTTAAAAATCATGATTGCTTTACTTCTCCAGGTTTCAGGTTTCTCAGACGTAAAACCTTAACACAGAAATGAATACCTAATGACCGCATTCCAATTGTTTGCATTACCTATTAAGATTCTCTGACCTTTTTCTGGTCCCAGGAAACCTCAAAGAGTAATACTGCATTTCCGGCTTCGTAGGCCTTAATGGGAGCAGGACTGTGGAAGGTGACGCTGGGGTTTCTCCCCCACTTAACAGCCCACCTGTGGTCTTTCCAGTATGACTCACCTTTTCTTTGTGTCTCAATTTCCCACATGTGAAACAGATAGTATGATGAAAATAAACCCATTTAATTATGTTAAGTGTTTTGAACAAAACTGTTAAAACGTCTTAACATAATGTGGACTTTTTGTACATCATCTAGTCTAATGATTCTCACCGTTACTGCCCACTGAAATTACTTTTTTTTTTTTTGAGATGGAGTCTTACTCTGTTGCCCAGGCTGGAGTGCAGTGGCACGATCTTGGCTCACTGTAACGTCTACCTCCTGGGTTCAAGCAATTTCCTGCCTCAGCCTCCCGAGTAGCTGGGATTACAGACATGTGCTACCATGCCTGGCTAATTTTTGTATTTTTAGTAGAGATGGGTTTTGCCATGTTGACCAGGCTGGTCTTGAACTCTTGACCTCATGATCCAGCTGCCTCAGCCTCCCAGAGTGCTGGGATTGCAGGCGTGAGCCACCGCACCCAACCTGGAATTACTTATGGAACGTTAACAAATCCTGATGCTGGCTGGGTTCGGTGGCACTCGCCAGTAATCCCGGCACTTTGAGAGTCCAAGGTGGGCAGGTCACCTGAGGTCAGGAGTTCGATACCAGCCTGGCCAACATGGTGAAACCCCGTCTCTAGTAAAAATACAAAAATTATCCAGGCGCGGTGGTGGGCATCTGTAGTCCCAGCTACTTGGGAGGCACAGGCAGGAGAATTACTTGAGCCCAGGAGGCGGAGGTTGCAGTGAGCCGAGATGGCGACACTGCCCTCCAGCCTGGGTGACAGAGCGAGACCCTGTCTCAAACAACAACAACAACAACAATCCTGATGCCTAGGTCCTGCACCAAGGACTCTGATGTGATTGCTGTGGAATGTGGCCTAGGAATAGGCATTTTTAAATCTCCCCAGCTGATTCTAATGAGCAACCAAGTCTGGGACCGGGGAAGACTCCTCCCAGGTAGCTCTCAACAAGCTCTTGTGGATGTGCCACTTTCTGGACCCAGTCCCCAAGCCAACCCCTGTGAGTGCAGTTCATTCTCCTCTCTGGGCTTGGATCCCAGCGACCACCAGGAAGGAGACAGGGCGGGTACGTGCAGGACCCAAGCCCCACGCAGGGCAGGGGACAGTCAGGTGGAACAGCATAGTGAAAGGGACTGGAATCTGATGTGAACACACTGGAACATGATTCCGCTGGAACCCGGGTTTCCTCCTCGCCCACAGAGCAAAAGTAAATCAGGAAAACGTAAGTCAGCATCACCTTTTCAGCACAGCTTCAGTGAAACCTGGGAACTGAGGAATTTTTTGTTCCCAAGGCAAACAAAGTCTTCAATTTAATTCCTTCAATTTCCTGGAAGATTGTATTACTGGTAGGTGAGGTTAAGACTTTCAAAAGTCATGTGGGTATTGAACTGAACTGCTCTTAGAAGGAAATTCAGAGAGAAGGTGGTGTGGGTCAGGAGCAGAAAGAGGCTGAGCCGAGAAGACAGATTTAGGAGATGAGATACCACAAAAGGCTTTTTTGGTTTATTTCTAAGTGCAATCTTGATATCATGCTGAACAACTCTCTTCTCGCCTCCTTCTAAAATCTTGAGTACATTTTATATTCCTCACTAATGCATTCATATTAGTGCAAGGAGAGTACTGTTTTCAAAGAATTCAAAGAGGAGAGAGCCATAAGAACGAGTCACCATATGAAGAAAGAGGCAAACAACTTTTACCAACAATCAATTTATCCCCATCTCTACTAAGGAAATGCAGAGAAAATTTTTTATTTCTTTTTCTTTTTCCTTTTTAAAAACACAAGTGAGGCCAGGTGCAGTGGCTCATGCCTGTAATCCCAGCACTTTGGGAGGCCAAGGTGGGCAGATCACCTGAGGTCAGGAGTTTGAGACCAGCCTGGCCAACATGGTGAAACCCCATCTCTATTAAAAGTACCAGATTAGCCTGGCGTGGTGGTGGCGCCTATAATCCCAGCTACAAGGGAGGCTGAGGTGGGAGGATCAATTGAACCTGGGAGGTGGAGGTTGCAGGGAGCTAGGATCATACCACTGCACTCCAGCCTCTCAAGACTCTGCCTCTCAAAAAACAAACAAAAACAAAAACACAAGTGAAGCCGCAGGAACAAATACTTAAAAACAATTTGCTTGAAGGGATAACAGGTGTTAGCCTGCACAGGTACTCACACATATCAGCCCTGTATTCGGCAGAAAAATAAAAACAGAAGTGGGAAGTTATAGAATTATTTATTATATTAATTTTTTTGAAAAAAACTTTGAGGCAGGGTCTCACTATGTTACCCAGGCTGTTCTTAAACTGCCGGACTCAAGCAATTCTCCCGCCCTGGCCTCCCAAAGTGCTGGGATTACAGGCGTGAGCCGCTGCACCTGGCCAGAAGTTACGGAATTATCAGAAGACTTACGGTATTGGTTCTCAAACTTTGACATGCATCAGAGTCAACAGGAGAGTGAATTAAAACGGATTGCTGGCCGGGCATGGTGGCTTACACCTATAATCCCAGCACTTTGGGAGGCTGATGGGGGCAGGTCACCTGAGGTCAGGCATTTGAGACCAGCCTGGCCAACATGGTGAAACGCTGTCTCTACTAAAAATAC
>NW_016107465.1:2363359-2415211 GCF_001604975.1 Cebus imitator | reverse complement strand
TGCCCAGTCACCCAGGCTGCAGTGATCTCGGCTCACCGCAACCTCCGCCTCCCAGGTTCAAGCAATTCTCCTGCCTCAGACTGCCAAGTAGCTGGGATTACAGGCGCGCCTCACCACGCCTGGCTAATTTTTGGTATCTTTAGTAAAAACAGGGTTTTACCATGAGCAGGCTGGTCTTGAAGTCCTGACCTCGTGATCCACCCACCTCGGCCTCCCAAAGTGCTGGGATTACAGGCGTGAGCCACCGTTCCTGGCCAACTGATAACTCTTTCAATCAATTACCAATCAGAAAAAATTTAAATCTACCTGTGACCTGGACGCCACCCCCACCCCCCACATCCTTCTTTGAGTTATCCTGCCTTTCCAGATCAAACCAAGGTAAATGTGACGTGTATTGACTGATGTATTATGTCTCCCTAAAATGTGTTAAAGCAGGCTGTACCCCAACCACCTTGGGCACATGCTGTCAGGATCTCCAGAGGCCGTGTAACAGGTGTGTCCTCAACCTTGGCAAAATAAACCCTCTAAATTACTTGAGACCTGTCTCGGACACTTTTGGGTTCAAATGGAAAACATTTTATATGTTCTAGGAACTGTCTGAAAATCCATTAGTCTAAACACTAGACTACTCAATTTACCCTCATTAAAGTAAGTACCACTTTCCAAGGAAAATAGATGCAATCAAAAGATCATTTACTCTTTAAGATATGCTTGGAAATTCTCACCTTGCTGTGTCTACCAATCCTAAACCATTGTGTCACATACTTGTCCAATCCTAATCAAGCTCTATATCAAAATAGCCACCTTAATCCAGATTCCAAAAACCTAAGAAACATTCTGCTTTCCCCTCACCCTTCCAAGAAGCCACTAAGACTCTGTTATGAAAATGATCTTGTTACCAGAAAGGGCTCCTGATCTATACCTCAAGAAAGGGTTCCTTGACCTCACAGAAGAAGTAATTCAGGGTGAGTCCATAAAGTGCAAGCAAGTATATTAAGAAAGTCTGATTAAAAAATGGCTACTCTTGTAAGAATTAGATGAGAAAGGAAAAAAAAAGGGAAAAAGAAAAAAAAAAGGCTACTCTATAGACAGAGCATCCCCAAGGGTTGCTGATTGCCCATTTTTATGGTTATTTCTTGATGATATGCTAAACAATGTGTGCATTATTCATGCCTCCCCTTTTTAGACCATATAGGGTAATTTACTGATGTTGCCATGGGGTTTGTAAACTGTCATGGCACTGGTGGGAGTGTAGCAGTGATGATAATCAGAGGTCAATCTCATTCCATTTTGGTTTTGGTGTGATTTGGCCAGCTTTATTACTGCACACTGTTTTATCAGCAAGGTCTTTATGACCTGTATTTAGTGCAGAGCTCCTATCTCATCCTGTGACTTAGAATGCCTAGCGGTATGAGAATGCAGCTCAGTAGGTTTCAGACTTATTTTACCCAGCTCCTAGTCAAGATGGAGTTGCTCTGGTTCAAACGTCTCTGACAATCTCTCTTATCTTAACACTGAACTAAGTCTGGCACGATCCACAGGTTATCCTGGTAGCATTTTGAGGGAGTCAACATTCAACTATCCATTGCCTTTACTTCCTATGCTAGGTTAGGTAACTCCTCCTGATTCCTGTTTTACTCACAGCTTAGCATGGTGCCTGGAAATAGTAGGCATTCCATAAATCAATAAATGTTATTTGAGTAAATAAACAAAATTTTCAGTTTTTAATATGCTATTGTGCATTGTGACTTCCTTTCCCCTTCCCTTCCTTCTTTCCTTTTCTTTCTCTTTTTTTCTCTCTCTCTCTCTCTTTCTTTCCTTCTGTCCTTCTTTCCTTTCTTTCTTTCCAGAGTCTCACTCTGTCACCCAGGCTGGAGTGCAGTGGTGTGATCTCAGCTCACTGCAACCTTTGCCTCCTAGGTTCAAGAAATTCTCCTGCCTCAACCTCAGGAGTACCTGGGATTAAAGGCACATAATCACACCCAGCTAAGTTTTCTATTTTTAGCAGAGATGGGATTTCACCATGTTGGCCAGCCTGATCTTGAACTGACCTCAAGTGATCCGCCCACCACTGCCTCCCAAAGCACTGTGACTTACTAAGCAGGGAAATGGTGTAATCTCCCTCCAATTCCCATCACTTGGGGAAGGCATGTTCCTCAAATACCCTTTGGAGAACCCTATCCTAATTTGTTTCACAGATGAGGTGGTGGATACGAGGTCAGGAGTTCGAGAGCAGCTTGGGCAACATGGTGAAATGCCATCTCTACTAAAAATGCAAAACTTAGCTGGGCATGGTGGCATGTGCCTGTAATCCCAGCTACTCGGAAGGCTGTGGTAGGAGAATCAAACTGAGGAGGCAGAGGGTGCAGTGAGCTGAGATCATGCAGCGGCACTCCAGCCTGGGTGACGGAGTGAGATTCTGTCTTATAAAAAAAAAAAAAGGAAAGAAAAGAAAAAAAAAAGATATGGGTACTACTGCTTAGGACTCTGTCATTCTTACTAAAGGAAGTGCTCCAGGATTGAATGTACCAGTACATTTAAGACCCTTCGCTGTGTGAAAACCCTCATCTTAGGACTCTTTATGGTCTTCGTTATGGACTAAATTGTGTCCCTCCCCAAATTCATATGTTGAAGCCCTGACCTCTGATGTGACTATAATTGGAGATAGGGCTTTAAGAATGTAATTAACGTTAAATCAGGTCATTAGGCGGGGACCCTAATATGATAGGACCAGTGTCCTTATAAGAAGAGGAAAATACAGCTAAGAACTCTTTCTCTCTCTTTGTGGGTGCACGCAAGGAGACACAGTGAGAAGATGGCCATCCACAAATCAGAAAGAGAGGCAGCGCCAGAAATCCACCTTACTGGCACCTTATTCTTGGACCGCCAGCCTTCAGAACTGTGAGGAAATAAATTCTGTTGTTTTAGCCACACAGTTTGTGGCATTTTGTTATGGTAGCAGAAGCTGACTAATTCAGTCTTCTTAAGGCTGAACTTGGGACCAGTGAGTCATGAACATGACCTATGGCTCAGAGAGCTCTCTCTAGCCTAGCTATCCTGGTGTCACAGCCGCTGTTGATGATGATAATCATACTGCATTAGTCCCCCCTTATCCACAGAGGAGATGTTCCAAGACCCCAGTGGATGCTTGAAATCTTGAAGAGTACTAAAACCTGAAGTGCTATGCTTTTTCCTATGCGTATTGTGAAAAAAAATGAAAATCTGTTGAAACTCCCCAAATGCTATAAGCCTTGAAAGAGATGTGACTCTGATCTGAGTCACGTAGTGTGTAGTTGAACTTCTACTTCTCAGATTACAGATTAACTCTCTTCTTAATTCTACTGAGGGCAACTAAAATTGTGAAAAGTGAACCCAAGAATAAGGAGGAACTACTCTGTTATTTTTATATTACTTCGCATTTTACGAATCTCTTTCACAGGCATGAGCTCAGTGGCACTTTGCAGCAACTGAGGGATATGAGGAGTTTCACGGAAGGACAACAAACTGAGGGCTTAAGTCACAGCCACTAGAAAGTGGAAGGGTCAGAATCCCGTGTTGTCTTCAGTCCATCACACAGCATACTGTCTGGTACTCACGCAGGATTTTTCTCGGTCACCTTGCCAGTGGGAAACCTTGAGCCCAGGGCTCCCAGCAGGAGGCACCACCCCACCCATTCAGCCGGCGGAACTGCACCTGGCTTGCACTCCAGTGTGGATCTTGCAGCCCCCCCGCGCGGCCCCGGCCCGAGCGGGAGGGGGTGTGTGGGCGAGAGAGTGCGGGTCCTGCTGGCCTCCCAAGTGTTGGCACAGGAGCAGTCTCCATGCAGGGCTAGTGACTGGCATGTCTCAAGCGACTCCCATGGTGGACTCCGGCATGCAGATGAGGGGGTCGCGGTGGCACGCAAACAGGAAAGCCTGCAACCCCAAAGCCTCAGAGAGGGTGTTAACAGTGCGCCACAGCCTGATGAACAGGGGCATGTTAACAGTTCTGTCAGTGCCCTTGCCCCACTCCAGCCCATGGCTTGGGGTTGACCTGGCCCCACTGCTTTCTGTCATGTGGGGCGACTGCTGAGCTCCGAAGGGGGGCGGGGCGGAGGGCTACAGTGTTACTGCCGCCTTTGCACCTGCATTCGGAGGGAGGGGTCCCGAGTTCTTAGCCCGCTTCCAAGAAGAATGAGATTATGCTGACTATGGAAGGGTGAGGAGGACAGAAAAGAGTTTCACTGGGTGATGAAACAGCTCTCAGGGAGAGGGACACAAGAGTGGTCCCCCACTTGGTCTTGTGGTCTCTCCCTCTTAGTGTGGCTGGGTCTGGGGCTTTTGTGTGCTCAGAAAGCGGGAGTGAGTGCTGTTGGTTTGTGAGTATCCAAAAAGCTAAAACAAAGGGACCATTTAAAAGTGGGCATGACTGTAAAAAAACAAATAGGAAAGAGTAGGTATATGTAAAATAGGTGAAGGGTAAGGATCAATCAGAGGAAAGCATGCCAAATGGAAAGAGAGGTTCTCAATCCAGTTCCTATGCTTATCCAAGAAAAAAGCTTGGCTTTCAGGCTTTAAACTGCCTTTGGCTAGAAGGTGGGGTTTCACCGGACCCCCCTGGATCTGCTTTGTTGTTCAACTGCCTCCTGCCACTATGAGTACATGAAAGACAGTATTAAACTAAGGCCAGAGCAATGGAATACGCCTGTCATCCCAGCAATTTGGGAGGCCAAGGCAAGTGGATCACCTGCTCAGGAGTTCCCAGCCAGCCTGGGCAACATGGCGAAACCCTGTCTGTACAAAAATTACAAAACTTAGCCAGGCACGGTGGCCTGTGCCTGTATCCCCTGCTACTCTGGCGGCTGAGATGGGATTGCTTGAGTCCAGGAGGTTAAGGCTGCAGTCAGCCATAATTACACCACTGCACTTGAGCCTGGGCGACAGAGAGAAACCCTGTCTTGAAAAAACAAACAAACGCATTAAACTAGATATTAGACATTTTAAAACTCAATTGCCCATATTTTCACTGGACAATTTTAATTTAGATTGCCTACATTTTTTTAGACTAGATGTAATATATTTTATGTAACATACTAAATATCATATATTTATGTCACCCGATTTGTTTGGTCTTTGTCTCAGGTTTTTGGCAAGGAGCTTCTAAAACCCTTAGAATTTCTTTCCTTTTTTTTTTTTTTTTTTCCCATGAGACAGAGTTTTGCTCTGTATCCCAGGCTGGAGTGCAGTGGCATAATCTCGGCTTGCTGCAACCTCTGCCTCTCAGGTTTAAGTGATTCTCCTGCCTCAGACTCCCAAGAAGCTGGATTATAGATGCCCACCACCACACTTGGGTGATTTTTGTATTTTTAGTAGAGACAGGAGTTTCACCATGCTGGCCAGGTTGGTCTGGAACTCCTGACCTCATGTGATCTACCTACCTCAGCCTCCCAAAGTGCTGGGATTACAGGCATGAGCCACTGTGCCTCCCCTGGAATTTCTTTTCTTTTTTTTTTGAAAGAAAGAAAGAGAAAGAGAAAGGGAGAGAGAGAACAGGAGTCTTGCTCTATTGCCCAGGCTGGAATGCAATCTAAAAATAGGTATTAAAAACCTCTTTTATGCCGATAATTGTGCTTAACAGCGGAGACAGGAAGGAATAAGGGAAGAAAATAACAAACAGCCAACTAATATTTCATTTAAGTCTGTGAAATGCTATGCAAATGCTGAAGAGTGATTTACTTCCAATTATGTGGTCACTTTCAAAATAGGTATAATGTGATACTGAGAAAAATGTATGTTCTTTGGACCTGGGGTGAAGAATTCTATAAATATTCACTGAGTTTACCTGTTCCAGGTCTGAGTTCAAATCAAAGGTGTCCCTGTTAATTTTCTATCTCATTGATCCGTCGAATATTAACAATGTGTTGTCAAAGTCTCCTGCTATTATTGTGCAGGGGTTCAAGTCTCTTTATAAGTCATTAAGAAATTGTCTTATGTATCTGGGTGTTCCTATATTGGGTGCGCATATATTTATGATCATTGACTCCTGTTGTTGCATTGATCCTTTTACCATTATGTAATGTCCTTCTTTGTTTCTGTTAGTCTTTGTTACTATTAAAGTCTATTTTGTCAGAGGCGAAAGTTATGACTCCTGTTTTTTTTTTTTTTTTCTCTCCATTTGATTGGTAAGTCTCCCACCAACCCTTTGAGTCTTTGTGTGTCCTGCTTATTAGATGGATCTGGATACAGCGAACTGATGGGTTTTGACTTTTTATTCAATTTGCCTGTTTGTGTCTTTGATTGGGGCATTTAATCCATTTAAATTTAGGATTAATATTGATATTTGTGAGTTTAATATTGTTGTTTAATGCTAGCTGGCTATTTTGCCCATTAGTTGATATAGATTCTTCATTATGGAGATACTCTTTACCTTTTGGTAAGTTTTTGGGATGACTGATACTGGTTGTTCCTTTCTGTATATAGTGCTTCTTTCAGAAGCTCTTGTAAAGCAAGCCTGGTAGTGATGAAATCTCTGACTGCTTGTTCGTGAAAAATTTTATTTTTCCTTCATTTATGAAGCTTAATTTGGCTGGATATGAGATTCTGGGTTGAAAATTCTTTTCTTTGAGGATACTGAATATTGACCCCCACTCTCTCTAGTTTGTAGGGTTTCAGCTGAGAGATCTGCTGTGAGTCTGATAGACTTCCCTTTATAGGTAACCTGACCTTTCTCTCTAGCTGCCCTTAGAATTTTCTCCTTTATTTCAACCCTGGTGAATCTAATGATTATGTGTCTTGGGGTTTCTCTACTTGAGGAATATCTTTGTGGTGTTCTCTGTATTACCTGAAGTTGAGTATTTTCCTGCCTTACTAGGTTAGGAAAGTTTTCCTGAATAATATCCTGAAGAATATTTTCCAGCTTGAATTCATTCTCTTCATGACATTCAGGTATACCTATCAAACGTAAATTAGGTCTTTTCACATAGTCCCATATTTCTTGGAGACTTTGTTCATTCCTTTTTACTCTTTCTTTTCTAATCTTGTCTTCTCGTTTCATTTCATTAAGTTGGTTTTCGACCTCTGATATCCTTTCTTCTGCTTGATCAATTCGACTATTAAAACCTGTGCATACTTCACGGAGTTCTCGTATTGTATTCTTCAGTTCCAATAATTCACTTATATTCCTCTCTAGATTGTCTATTCTCGTTAGGATTTCGTCAAACCTTTTTTCAAGGTTCTTAGTTTCTTTACATTGGGCTAGAACATGTTCTTTTAACTCACAGAAGTTTCTTATTATCCACCTTCTGAAGCCTAAATCTGTTATTGGAATGCCCACGTTCTCCATCAGGCCTTGTTTGCTTGTTAATAAGGAACTGCGATCCCCTATAGAGGGAGAGGCATTCTGATTTTGGGCACTCTCAGCCCCTTCACGCTGGTTTCTTCCCATCACTGTAAATTCATCCACCTGTCGTCCCTGCAACTACCGACTCTCAAATTAGGTCGCTGAGTGGACGTCCATCTTGTTGATTCCCAGAGCTGGTATCTGAGCAACCCACTGCCTGGCCAAAACAGCGGCGCCAAGATTCGTGGCGCCTTTCTGCCCGGGAATCCTGGCCCAGCCTCCCTCCCGAGTTCCTACTTCAATCAGCCAAATAGGCAACTCTGCCTTCCTGGAGCTACAAACGTCGACCAAAAGGGGGCCCAGTCCCGCCCACTCTGCACCAAGAACTGCCGCACCAACAAAACCGCCACACCGGCCACAAGAGTCCCACTGGCCTGGCGACCAGGTTCCTCCGCTGGGGCTCCTCCGCTGGGAATCCCCCGGTCCGCGAGCAACAAAAACTTGTCTGAAAGTGCGGCGTCCTCTCCTTCTCCGCGCTCTCACTGGGAGCCACAATCCTGAGCCGCCAGCAATCAGCCATCCTGGATCTCGACTGCCTTGGAATTTCTTAAGGGATAGGAGTCTTTGCTGTGCTAATGAGTTGATAATGGCAGGTTCTCAGATGGCTTCAGGAAGGGTACTGGTCACTGGAAAGACCAACCACTTAATTTGAGGGTTGGCGCTTTGATATCAGCCTGACCTCCTGACTTCAGAGGGGACTGGGGCTGGAGATTGAGTTCAGTTGAGTAGACAGTGATTAAATCAATCATGCCTAGATAATGAAACCCCAATAAAAGACTCTGGCCACAGAAGCTCAGTGGGGTTTCCTGGTTGGTGAACACATTGATGGGCTGGGAGGGAGATGTTTCCTGATTTTAAGAGGAAAGAGCAAGAAAGCTCTGTGTTCCCTCCCAGATCCCGCCCTATGTGTAACTTTTATAATAAAATTGTAATCATAAGCATAGCACTTTCCTGAGTTCTGTGAGTTGTCCTAGCAAGTTATGGAAACTGAGTGGATCGTGGGACCCCCAAATCTGTAGCGAGTAGATCAGAGTGTGGATGACCTGGGGTCCCTACCGAAGGCTGGCATCTGAGTGAGGGCAGTCTTGTGGAGGACTGAGCCTTACCTTGTGGAGTCTGATACTAACCCAGGTGGTTAGTGTCAGAACTAAATTTCAGTGCACCTAGTTGTTAGCCCAGTTGGGAATTTTGCCAAGACATTTTAACATATTCATTCACTTTCCTTCCTCTGTAATAGATGGTCAATTTAGAAAATTTAGATATGAGAAAGTAAAAGTCATCTGTAACTCCACTACCCAAACTGAGCTACTTCAATATATATTCTTTCATTCTTTTTCCTGTGTATGTGTGTGCGTGTTACTTTAAGAGATGAGGCCAGGTGCAGTGGCTCATGCCCATAATCCGAGCATTTTGGGAGGCCAAGGCAGGCCGATTGCTTGAGGTTAGGAGTTCAAGGCCAACATGGAAACCCTATCTTTACTAAAAATACAAAAATTAGCTGGGTGTGGTGGCATGCACCTGTATTCCCAGCTACTCAGGGGACTGAGGGATGAGAATCGCTTGAGCCTGGGAGGCGGAGGTTGCAGTGAGCTGAGACTGAGCTACTGCACTTCAGCATGGGCCACAGAGCAAGACTTGGTATTAAAAAAAAAAAAAAAAAAGGAGGGCTAGCTGGCCAGGTGCAGTGGCTCATGCTTGTAACCCTAGCACTCTGAGACACCAAGGAAGGAGGCTTCAGCTTCGGAGTTCCTGACCAGTCTAGGCAACATAGTGAAACCTCGATTCTACCAAAAAAGAAAAAAAAAATTGGTTGAACATGGTGGCAAGCACCTTTAGTCCCAGTTACTGAGGAGGCTGAGGTGGAAGGATCACTTGAGTCTTTAAGGTAAAGGCTACAAAGAGCCATGATCACACTACTGCACTCCAGCCTGGGCAACAGAGAGAAACTCTATTTAAAAAAAAAAAAATGAAGGCAGGTACAGTGGCTCACACCTGTAATCCCAGCACTTTGGGAGGCCGAGGCAGGTGGATCACAGGTCAGGAGTTTGAGACCAGCCTGGCCAACATGGTGAAACCCCGTCTCTACTAAAAATACAAAAATTAGCTGGCTCTGGTGGCAGGTACCTGTAATCCCAGCTACTCAGGAGGCCGAGGCAGGACAATCGCTTGAACCTGGGAGGCAGAGGTTGCAGTGAGATGAGATCGTGCCATTGCACTCCAGCCAGGGCAACAAGAGCGAAATTTTGTCTAAAAAAAAAATTGAATTAAAATACTATTCCTTACTAGCCTTTGGGTGATGTTTTTCATATGAACTTTTGTGATGGTCCAATGTCCTTTTTAACTGAAAGTTCTAGAGCCAGGGGCGGTGGCTCAGGCCTGTAATCCCAGCACTTTGGGAGGCTGAGGCGGGTGGATCACAAGGTCAAGAGTTCGAGACTAGCCTGGCCAAGATGGTGAAACCCCGTCTCTACTAAAAAAACAAAAATTAGCTGGGTGCAGTGGCACACGCCTGTAATCCCAGCTACTCGGGAGGCTGAGGCAGGAGAATTGCTTGAACCCGCGAGGCAGAGGTTGCAGTGAGCCGAGATCACACCATTGCACTCCAGCCTGGGTAACAGAGTGAGACTCCATCTCAAAAAAAAGAAAGAAAGAAAGAAAGTTCTAGAACAAGTACGTTTGTGTTGATTTTGGTTATGGGATGGCCAATTTCATTTTTACTGTTTTCTGAGATGGGGTGCATGAATCCTCTTTGTCTTGACACCAATATGAAACTTTTGACCTTTTCATTTTGAATAGGGCCCAAAAAGGGATTTAGTTATCTATCATCCAGTTTTACATTATTCAGAGTGCTCTGTGAAACAGAAAGACTTTAAGGCCCAGGTCCTATTTTTTTCTCCTTTTTTTGAGATGAAAAAAGAGTTTATTATAAACGTTTTGGGCTACCCCAAGATCCAGCCTTACCTGAAGTCTGCCAGTCCATGTTAATTACTGTACCTATTATCCATTTATTGCCTCTCAGTTCCAAATTCATTCCTTATCTACTCTGTGAAAATGGAGCTGGGTCTTTTCAATATTGTTCCTGAGCATGGTAGTGGGGGCGGCGGGGGCGGCGGGGGCGGCGGGGGCAGCTGTGGAGGAGGTCGGCTCAGCCAGGCAGTTTGAGGAGCTGCTGTGCCTCAAAGCCAAGTCCCTCCTTGTGCTCCATGTCTGGGCACCAGATGAACGAAGTTATGGCAGAGTTGGCTAAAGAACATCCTCAAGTTTCATTTGCGAAGTTGGAAGCTGAAGGTGTTCCTGAAGTATTTGAAAAATATGAAATTAGCTCTGTTCCCACTTTTCTGTTTTTCAAGAATTCTCAGAAAATCGACTGATTAGTTGGTGCGCATGCCCCAGAGTTGACCAAAAAAGTTCAGCGGCTTGCCTCTAATGGCTCCTTCCCACCCAGCGCTAATGAACATCTTAAAGAACATCTCAACCTTCGCCTAAAGAAATTGACTCATGCTGCCCCTTGCATGTTGTTTATAAAAGGAACTCCTCAAGAACCGCACTTTGGTTTCAGCAAGCAGATGGTGGAAATTCTTCACAAACGTAATATTCAGTTTAGCAGTTTTGATATCTTCTCAGATGAAGAGGTTCGACAGGGGCTCAAAGCCATTTCCAATTGACCTACCTATCCTAAGCTCTACGTTTCTGGAACGCTCATAGGAGGACTTCATATAATTCAGGAGCTAGAAGCATCTGAAGAACTAGATACAATTTGTCCCAAAACTCCCAAGTTAAAGGAAAGCCTCAAAGTGCTGACAAATAAAGCTTCTGTGATGCTGTTTATGAAAGAAAACAAACAAGAAGCAAAATGTGGATTCGGCAAACAAATTCTGGAAATACTAAGTAGTACTGATGTTGAATATGAAACATATGATATATTGGAGGATGAAGAAGTGCGGCAAGGATTAAAAGCTTACTCAAATCGACCGATGTATCCTCAGCTGTATATGAAAGGGGAGCTGGTGGGAGGATTGGATATTGTGAAGGAACTGGAAGAAAATGGTGAATTGCTGCCTATACTGAGAGGAGAAAATTAATAAATCTTAAACTTGGTGCCCAACTATTGCAAGAAATATTTAATTACATTGGGAGCAGTTCACGATTTAGTCCTCAGAAATCGACTAGGAATAGAAAAATCCTGCTTACTTAGTTACATGTGTTGTGTATTTCACAATGTCGGGCTAAACAAATGTATGTTACATTTTTGTCCCACCAAAAATAGAATGCAATAAACATCTTCCATCTTATTAATGATAAAAAAAATTATTACTTTGCCTATTGCCATAATGTTAACCTGTATCAGTCATGAAACCTGGAGAGACACTACAGGGAGAAGCAACTTTTTCCCCCTAGTTCCAATGTGCACCTGAGGCGGGCTCCTGCTGCACAGACTGCTTCCCCAGGACCCAGGTCTGGGTTCCAGGTTCTGCTTAGCTTTTGAAAAATGCATGGACTTTTAAAGTATTGAAAAACTAGATACTTTTTATAAGATTAAACAAAATATTATAGTCTGATTTTGGCCTGTCTATGAGAATGGATATTCAATTCACTAGGAAGGCAAAATGGCCTCTTCAATTCCTCCCCAACCCCTGCTGGCTTATTTATTTATTTATTTATTTATTTATTTATTTATTTATTTATTATAAAGATGAGGTTTCATCATGATGGCCAGGCTAGCCTTGAACTCCTGACGTTAAAAAACATCACAATTCAGAAAATGTTTACACAGTCAATTGCCACACCTTTGATTCAAAGGCAAACCATTCTCTGTAATCTCTAGCATCTAGTGCTGAATGCACGTTAGAAAGTAACATGTCAACAAATAGTTCTGATGTGGTAAACTTTATTGTGAACCAACTTTGTCAGGTTCAAGGAAAAGCAAGCCTTTGATTTAACAGATTATTTCAGATTGTATTTATAAACACCACCAACAAAAAGGATACCGTCTTAGTAAATTCCTTGCCATTCCACTGTGAAAATTTTAATGATGGCATCAAATTAATTAACTTCTGTGGATTTCATCAAACTGTGTCATAGCTTACATTATTCCTGGAAGAACTGTTGAATCCCCATCTCATGGAAGCATGAGAAAAAAAGTGTAACATCATCTGTGCCTATCTCATTGCAGATTTGTGGCCAACATGCCATTTTGCAGTACAAATTAAGCAATTCTTTTATTCATTAAAATCTTGTCAAAACTGGTAACTGTTGTAATCTTCCAAACAGTCTTTGTGTGAGCAACACGGCTGTTTATTCATCTGGGTGCAGGTGGGCTAAGGCCGAAAAGGGCATTAGCAAAGGCCTCTGGGTTAGGAGTTGGTTTTATAGGTTTGGGTAGTTTTTTGGGGGGGCAAGGGTGTTGCAGAGTAAGATCAGTTACAGTGGTGGGGGTAGGGGGCAAGGGGTATACATGACCACAAGTTCAGTTACAATGGCAGGGTTGGGTGAGAGGTATTTACATTGTCATAAGAACAGTTAAGGTGGCAGGGTTGGGTGAGGGGCTTGTCCAGGGAAGCGATCAGGGACATTGGCGAACACAGGCAGGACGTGGGAGACATCAGCCGAGGCAAGCAGGACTTCAGACTTTCAGGCTCCCGGCTTGCATATGGAGACCTGACAGTAACTGTGATGACTGACCTCTGGTTTAGTCTGTTTTGTGCTGTTATAACAGAATTCATGAGACTGGATAATTTATAATAGACAGAAATTTATTGGCTTACAGTTTTGAATGCTAGGAAGTTCAAGATCATGGGGCCAGCATCTTGCAAGGGCCTTCTTGCTGCGTCATCCCATGAGGGAAAGGCAAAGGGAGGATGCAAGAGAGCAGGAGAATGAGTTCACAGCACCAGCCTTTTTATAATTGGCATCAATCAATTCATGAGGTTGGAGCCCTCATGACCAAAACACCTCCAATTGGCCCCACTTTCCAACAGAGTTGCATCATTAGGGATTAAGCTTCCAACACATGAACTCTGGGGGACACATTTAAACCACAGCAATCTCCAAGGAGGAAAACATGAGGACTAATGGCAAGGGTGATGGCAATGGTGGTGGTGGTGGTGGTGATTGTGGACAACTCATTAGAAAAGTGTAGATGTTCTTCCATTTACCATGGGATTATGTCCTGCTAAACCCATATTTAGCATTGAAATTGAAAATGCCTTAAGGCCGGGCGCGGTGGCTCAAGCCTGTAATCCCAGCACTTTGGGAGGCCGAGGCGGGTGGATCACGAGGTCAAGAGATCAAGACCATCCTGGTCAACATGGTGAAACCCCCTCTCTACTAAAAATACAAAAAATCAGCTGGGCATGGTGGCGCGTGCCTGTAGTCCCAGCTACTCAGGAGGCTGAGGCAGGAGAATTGCCTGAACCCAGGAGGCGGAGGTTGCGGTGAGCCGAGATTGCGCCATTGCACTCCAGCCTGGGTAACAAGAGCGAAACTCTGTCTGAAAAAAAAAAAAAAAAAGAAAATGCCTTAAGTCAAAAATGCATTTAATGTACCAACCTGCTGAACATTATACTTTAGCTTAGCCTAACTTAAATGTGCTTAGAACACTTATTACATTAGTCTACAATGGAGCAAAATCATTGAACACAAAGGTTATTTTATAATAAAGTGTTGAATCTCTCATGAAATTTACTGAATATTGTACTGAAAGTGAAAAACAGAATGGTTGGGCCAGGCATGGTGGCTCATGCCTATAATCCCATCAATCTGGGAGGCTGAGGCAGGCAGATTGCTTGAGCTCAGGAGCTTGAG
Organism: Cebus imitator; assembly: GCF_001604975.1. NCBI lineage: Eukaryota > Metazoa > Chordata > Mammalia > Primates > Cebidae > Cebus > Cebus imitator. Next base: position 2,401,030 of record NW_016107465.1, on the reverse strand, counting down.
ACCAGCTTGGGCAACATGGAGAAACCTCGTCTCTACAAAAAATACAAAAGTTAGCTGGGCATGGTGGCATGCACCTGTAGTTCCAGCTACTCTGGAGGCTGAGGTGGGAGGATCACTTGAGCCCAGGAGGCCAAGGCTGCAGTGAGTGCAGTGAATCATAATCACGCCACTGTACTTGAGCTGGGGTGACAGAGCAAAACCCTGTCTCAAAAAAGGACAAAAACAAAAAGCACCAGAATGATTGTATGGGTACTCAAAGTATGGTTTCTACTGAATGCATATCACTGTTCTACTTTAATAAAGCCAAAATTTGTACATCAAATTAACATAAATCAAGAACTATCTATCTGCATAGTGAATGGATGAAATCTACTGCAGCTTAAGATGCTACTGTGGTGTGGTGCAGTGGTCACACCTGTAATCCTGGCACTTTTGGAGACTGAGGTGGGTGGGTCTCCTGAGCTGAGGAGTTCAAATCAACTAGGGCAACATGGCTAATATGGTTTGGCTGGGTCCCCACTCAAATTTTATCTTGAATTTTAATCCTCATAATCTCCATGTGTTATGGGAGGGACCTGTTGAGAAGTATTAATAATTGAATCTTGGGAACGGTTTCCCCCATGTTGTTCTAGTAATAGTGAGTTCTCCTGATATCTGACGGTTTTATAAACATCTGGCATTTCCCCTGCTTGTACTCATTCTCTCTCCTGCCACCCTGTGAAGAGGTGTCTTCTGCCATGATTATAAGTTTCCTGGAGTTTCCCCAGCCATACAGAACTGTGAGTCAATTAAACCTTTTTTCTTTATAAATTGCCCAGTCCTGGGTGTTTCTTCATAGCAGCCTAAGAATGAACTAACATAATGGCAAAACCCTGTCCCTATAAAAAATACGAACATTAGTTGGGTGTGGTGGCATGTACCTGTAGTCCCAGCTACTTGGGAGGCTGAGGCAGGAGAATTGTTTGAGCCTGAGAGGTGGAGGTTGTAGTTAGCTGAGATTGAGACATTGTACTCCACCCTGGATGACAGAGTGAGACTCTGTTTCCAAAAAAAAAAAAAGAAAAAGCTACAAACACCATTGAGTTGCCATCAATAAGACATTAAATTGTGTGCATTGTTTTTTGTTATTGTGGTGGTTTTTTGTTTTTTTGTTTTTTTGGAGACAGGGTCTTGCTCTGTCATCCAGGCTGGAGTGCAGTGGCTGCCTGCAGCCTACCTCCTGGGTTCAAGCGATTCTGGTGCCTCAGCCACCTTAGTAGCCACCATGGTCAGCTAATTTTCATATTTTTTTAGAAGAGACAGGGTGGTCTTAAACTCCTGACCTCATGTGATCTGCCCAACTTGGCCTCCCAAAATGCTAGGATTACAGGTGTGAGCCACTGTGTCCAGCCAACATTTACTTGTTTGTAAAAATCCAAATGCTGACATTGTCCAGGAAAATCTAACAAGTTCATTTATAATTGCTACGAGGGTGAATTGCTTATCTTTGTTTAATATAACATTTTTATTTGCCTCAGTGCTTTATAATTCCACATTCCTATTAACAATTTACACACAAGTGAAAATGGTGAAACTCTCAATCTCTGATTTTTATCCCCTATTTTTCCACTTTCAATTATATACTTAGGTACTTTTTGACCCCATGAGAAAAAAATATTGAACATTCAGAACTACCACTAACAGGAACATGAGAGGTTTGTTTGTCAGTTTTGAGAATGAAATGTTTCCCATTACAGTGGATTCTTTTTTTTTTTCCTTTTGAGATAGGGTCTTGCTCTGTCACTCAGGCTGCAGTGCGGTGGTGTGATTGCTCACTGCAATCTTGACCTTCTGGCCTCAAGCCATCCTCCTGCCTCAGCCTCCCCAGTAGCTAGGACCACAGGTACATGCCTCCAAGCCTGGCTAATTTTTTTTTTTTTGAGACAGAGTCTTACTCTGTCGCCAGGCGCCAGGCTGGAGTGCGGTGGAGCGATCTTGGCTCACTGCAATCTCCGCCTCCTGGGTTCAAGCAATTCTCCTGCCTCAGCCTCCTGAGTAGTTGTAATTATAGGCATGTGCCACCATGCCCAGATAATTTTTGTTTTTAAAAGAAACTGGGATTTGCCATGTTGGCCAGGCTGGTCTTGAACTCCTGACCTCAAGTGATTCACCCACCTCAGCCTCCAGAGTACTGGGATTACAAGCATGAGCCACTGTACCTGGCCAGAACTCTTAAAACTCAAAAAGAAGAAAGTGAACAACCTGATGATTTTTTTTTTTTTTTTTTAGATACGGTCTTGTTCTGTTGCTTAGGCTGAAGTGCAGTGGCACAATCATGGCTCACTGTAGCCTTGATCTCCCAGGCTCAAGTGATCTTTCTACACCAGCCTCCCAAGTAGCTGGAATTACAGGCACGTATCACCCATGCCCAGCTAATTTTTAAAATATTTTCTGTAGATATAGGGTCTCACTGTGTTGCCCAGGCTGTTTTGAATTCCTGGGCTCAAACAATCCTCCCACCTTGGCTTCCCGAAGTGCTGGGACGAGCCACTGCACCTGGTCCCTGATTTTTGCAATGAGCAAAAGGCCTGAACAGACACTTCACCAAAGACGATATACAGATGGCAAATAAGCATATGAAAAGATGCTCCACATCATATGTCATCAGAGAAATGCAAATGACCACTATACGCCTATTGGAAGAGCCCAAATCCAGAACACTGACCACACCAAGTGCTGGCAAGGATGTGCAGCATTAGGAGTTCTCCTCCATTGCTGGTGGGAATACAAAATGGTATAGTCATTCTGGAAGACAGTGCAGCAGTGTTCTATAAAACTAAACGTACTCTTACCATATGGTCCAGCAATTGTATTCTTTGGTATTTACCCACATTAGTTGAAAACTTATATTCACACAAAAACCTGCAGGTTGACGTGTAGAGCAGCTTTATTCAGAATTGCCAAAACTTGGAAGCATTCAAGACATCCTTCAATAGGTGAATAAGAAAATAAAGTGTGACACAAAAAATAAAGTGTGATACAAACAGTCAATGGAATATTATTCTATGCTAAGAATAAATGAGCCATCAAGCCATGAAGATGTGGAGGAACCTTAACTGCATATTTTTGAGTGAAAGAAAATGCTAATCCTTTATAATTCCAACTATATGTCACTGCGGAGAAAGCAAAACTATGAAGACAATGAAAAGATCAGTGGTTGTCAAGGATTAGGGGTGAGGGAGGGATGAATAAGCAAAGCACGGAGGATTTTTATGGCAGTGAAAACACTCTATATGATAAGATAATGGTGGATACAGGTCAGTATCCCTTTGTCCAAACCTATAGAATGTATAACTCCATGAGTGAATCCTCATGTAAATTACAGACTTTGGGTGATGATGCATTAACGTAGAAATATCAGTTGTAACATGTACATTCTAGTGCCTAGTGCAGGAGTCTAGAGTGAAGGAGGCTGTGTATGTGTGTGTTGAAGGTCAGGGAGTATATGCGAACTTTCTGTACTTCTCAATTTTTCTGGGAACCTAAAAAAGTCTTTTTTCATTTTTTGAGATGGAGTTTTGCTCTTGTTGCCCAGGATGGAGTGCAATGGCACGATCTTGGCTCACCGCAACCTCCGCCTCCCGGGTTCAAGAGATTCTCCTGCCTCAGCCTCCTGAATAGCTAGGACTGCAGGCATGCACTATCACGCCTGGCTAATTTTTATATTTTTAGTAGAGACAGGGTTTCACCATGTTGGTCAGTCAGACTGGTCTTAAACTCCTGACACCAGGTGATCCTCCTGTTTCGGCCTCCCACAGTGGTGGGATTACAGGTGTGAGCCGCGGCACCCTGCCTTCATTTTATTTTTCTATAGTGAAACATATGTTCAAAGGAAGCACCAAATAGTAGTATTAACTTTCCAAATTAGGACAGTCTTTTTATCAAATACTTTTGTGATTGAGGAAGAAGGTAGAATGCAATAGCCATGCCTCACCAAAGAACCAAATCCAAACACATGAAGCAATGAGCAAGACAAACATTGCTGAGTACAGAATTCTCCCGAGCCTAACACAGAGGCTGATGAGCCTTATTCCCTAGTTTCATTTTCCATTTGCATTTCTTGTTTCATGGTCACTGCAGTTCCAGGTACATATCAGTAAAAAAAGCAAAATGGTAATACGCCACCTTGTGGATGAATGAGGAATGAAATTCTTGTAGTGATTTTGGTTTTGGTGGTGAGAATTTAATATTGTATCTGCATAGTTTTTCCCCTGGTAATACGAGCGATTTTTGCTCAGTGCAAATAAAATAAAATAACAACAAAAACAACAAAAAAATCAAAAAGCCACACAGGAAATACAGAAAGAACAGTAGGTACTCAAATACTTGTGGAGTATAGATTTTTAAAAATTAGTGATCATCACACCCTTGATTTGGAGTGGACCCTATTAAAGCATCCAACAAGATTGAAGGAAGGAATACCTTTTTCTATAATATTTAATATTTTAGGTAGGCTCTTGGTTTTCAGGCCTGACCTGACATTAGAATCTAATTTTCCAGATATACTTTTAATGTCTCTTGTGGGTAGAAGTTAACAAAATTTGGTTTACATTCCATGCAGGTATAAGAATTATTTATTAGAACTATTGACAACCTTCCATTTCCATATGTGAAGTGTATTTATTAAGCCATCAAGGCCAGGCACAGGGGCTCATGCCTCTAATCCCAGTACTTTGGGAGGCTGAGGCACGCCGATCGCAATGTCAGGTGTTTGAGAGCAGCCTGACCAACTCAGAGAAAACTCATCTCTACTAAAAATACAAAAATTAGCCGAGTATGGTGGCCCATGCCTGTAAATCCCAGCTACTCAGGAGGCTGAGGCAGGAGAATTGCTTGAACCTGGGAGGTGGAGGTTGCAGTGAGCTGAGATGGCACCACTGCACTCCAGCCTGGGTGACGCAGCAAGACACCATCTCAAAAAACAACAGTAACAACAACAGCAACAACAAATCAATTAGCCAAACAAACATTTGACTGTGGACAATTATGAGGTAGCTGTATAGAGCAGACAGACCTGGAGGTCACTTACTTCCTCTCCCAGAAAAGGTGATCTTAGGGCCATTGTCAAAGGGATGGAGAGCTTCTCAGCATTTTGTAGATTCTCTGTTTTCTTTTGGGTCTAGCAGGTAGCAGGTTCTCAGTCCGTTTTCTTTGTTGCAAAATAACAATGTTAGACCAGATGAGTAATTTACAATCTGTGTGCTTCAAAAAGTTATTCAAAGCACACTTCATTTAAAAATGTATTTTATGAAGTTAGTTTTCAAAATGTTTTTTAAAATATATGTTTTCTAAATTTAATAGGATAAAACAGTACAAACAGTAATATGAACCAAATTTGGATGTAATGGAGAGTGTTGAAGGAAATCCGGATGTGTTAACCAAAAAATATGCCTCTTTGACATAAAGATGTTTAAGCTAAGAGCAAGTGGGAAGAGGCAGTTACAGGAAAGCTCTCTGCCCTTCCTCTGTTTACCTAGAAGCAGGACACAGATTTACAAAGACAAAGGTGCCCTTCTTCCCTCTCTACCTGGAAGGACAAAAGTTAATCACTGAAGACAACTTTAGACCTCACCTGAGTGGAGATGCCACAGCAGGAATCTCCATTAACAAGCTTTGCTAAGTGAATTTTATATACCATTTATTTGCCTTCCCACAATTTGCCACCTCTAGAGACCCAAAGTTCTTTTCTTCTGTCTTGTCCTTTCTTTAGAAATTTAGCGTGTTTTTTGTTTGTTTATTTGAGACAGGGTCTTGCTCTGTCACCCAGGCTGGCGTGCAGTGGCACGATCATGGCTCACTGCAGCCTCGACTTCCTGGGCTAAAGGGGTCCTCTGGCCTCAGCCTCCCAAAGTACTGGGATTATAGGTGTGAGTCATCGTGTTGAGCCTTAATGTTCTTTATTGAAGTTTATATAAACTAGAGGTCTGAGTCACCTCTTTGAGAACTATTCATTCCCTGGGCATCTCCCAATGCATATAAAGTATACATGATCATAAACATGTGTTTGCTCTTGCTTTGTTAATCTGTTTGTTGTTACAGCGTTCTTTCTAAGAACTCATTAGCGTTGAGGAAATAAAAGTAGTTTTCTTCCTTTACACCTTAAACTTAGTTAATGAGTTCTTATTGAGTAAATTTGCACTATATGAAGTAAATTTTGTGAGTCTGAAACACAAATACATTTGTGGTTATAAAATAACACTTGTTTTTATGGCATGGTGGTATACACCTGTAGTTCCAGCTATGGAGGAGGCTGAGGGTGGCAGATGGCTTAATTCCAGGATTTCGAGGCTGTAGTGTAAGCTTGCCTGTGAGTAGCCACTGCACTCCAGCCTGGGCAACATAGTGAGATCCCATCTCTCAAATAAATACGTAAGTAATTAAATAAAACATTATTTATATTCTATATTGGGCTTTTATGTAGAATTTTACATGTCTGTTTTCCAAGGTAGAATTCTGAAGACATTTACACTCAACCAGCTTATTTGGACTGTAGTCTGGTTATAATGCATTTTTCTACTACAGACTAACAGGTAATCATCATTATAATAGCCAATACAGAAGGCTTACTACACATTACACACTGATTTAGTGGCTTCACATGCAATAGGTCTTAAATCTTTCAAATGCTTTATGGGGTGCTATGGTGATTATTTCTTTCTCACAGACAGGAAACTGGTGTAAGAGCCAGAGTCCCTCTTACCTACTACTAAGCTCTATCACCCCTCAGTAGAGCTTGGTCGTTCTGGTTTGCTTTTGCACATCCCTGTCTTGGAAATACGATCGCGACAACTCTCCCTAGCTAGACATGTTTATTTCCTCTTCTCTGTTTTGTCGATTCACACACATCCCAAGGCTCCAGCTCAAGTCCTACCTCTCTGGAAGGCGTTGTCAGGCATACCTGACTCACAGGGTTCCCTTGCTCTCTGGCCCACTGTAGCATTGTCTCATGGTACGAAGCCTGTTTAAACGAAGTCCCAAGAGTGAGTTAGAGGAACTGGAAAAGTTCCCTAGGGCTTCTGGGTAGAGAGTGTAGAGGCAGGAGCTGAGGGGTGTGATAGGGAGAATCTGTGAACAGTGGTTTAGCTTAGAGTCTTCCCCTAAAGACAAGGGGAAGCACAAAATGAGCATGGTGGTAAACACCTGTAATCCCAGCTACTTGGGAGGTTGAGGCAGAAGAATCGCTTGAACTCAGGAGGCGGAGGTTGCAGTGGGCCGAGATCAAATTAAAGTGATTTGATCGGATTGGCATTTTGAAAGATTACTGCAGCACAAAAATGTGGTTGAGATAGACTGGTGTCAAATCTAAGGCTGGGAGAACAGAGAGTTGGCTACACCTGTGCAGGTAGGCGGTAATGACTCGCATTCAGTGGGAGTAGGGGTAAAAATGGATTGAGAGAGACTTGGTAACTATTTAGATGTGGAAAGTGTGAACCTTGATGTGAGACTCTAAGTTGGCAATTTTTAGATTAATTTTTCAAAAACGAACAGACTATTTTTTAGAGCAGTTTTAGGTTGGCAACTGCTGTTGCTGTACAGTTCTAAGGGTTTTGATACATGCACAACGTCATGTATTCATCATGACAGCATCATACAGAATGGTTTCACTGCCCTAAACATCCCCTGTGCTTCACATTTATCCCTCCCTCCTGCCTCCAACTTCCCCAACCACTGATCTGCTTACTGTCTCTAGTTTTGCTTTATCCAGAATGTAATATAATTGGAATCATGGAGTATGTAGCCTTTTCAGACTGGCTTCTTTCACTTAGTAATATGCAGTTGAGTTTCCTCTATGTCTTCTTGTGGTTTGATAGCTCATTTCTTTTTAGCACAGAATAGTATGGCATTATATGGATATAAAGCAGCTGTTTTATCCATTCACCTGTTGTAGTTCATCTCAGTTGCTGCCATGTCTTGCCCATTCTGAATAAAGCTGCTATAAATATCCGTGTGACACAAAATAAAAATAAAATAAAATAGAAATAAAATATCCATTGGCCTGGCGCGGTGGCTCATGCCTCTAATCCCAGTTTTTGGGAGGCCGAGGCAGGCAGATCACGAGGTCAAGAGATTGAGACCATCCTGGCCAATATGGTGAAACCCTGTCTCTACTAAAAATACAAAAATTAGCTGGGCGTGGTGGCATGTGCCTGTAATCCCAGCTACTCAGGAGGCTGGGGCAGGAGAATTGCTTGAACCCGCGAGGTGGAGGTTGCAGTGAGCCGAGATCACACCACTGCACTCCAGCCTGGTGCCTGGCACCTGGCGACAAAGCAAGACTCAAAAAAAAAAAAAAAAATTCATTTATCCGTCCCACTTGCATTCAGTGGGAGTAGAGGTAAAAATGGATTGCAGTAAAAACAAATAGGTTTTTGTGTGGACATAAGAATTTTTTCTTCTATATCCTATACTGATTACACAGTAATTATACATATGACTTAACATGTAAATGGTAGTTTAAAAGATTGGAGCCTGACTGCCTCATCTTAAACATTCTACAAATCTCTCCTTTTTCATACGTTTATTTATTTATTTATTTATTTATTGAGATGGAGTATTACTCTGCTGCTCAGGCTAGAGTGTAATGGATCAATCTCGGCTCACTGCAACCTCCGCCTCCTGAGTTCAAGCGATTCTTCTGCCTCAACCTCCCAAGTAGCTGGGATTACAGGCGTTTACCACCATGCTCAGCTAATTTTTGTATTTTTCTTACAGAGACAGGGTTTCACCATGTTGGCCAGGCTGGTCTGGAACTCCTGGCCTCAGGTGATCTGCCTTGCCTCGGCCTACCAAAGTGCTGGGATTACAGGCAAGAATCACTGTGCCTGGCCTATTTATTTTTTAGTGACAGTGTCTCGTTTTGTCATCGGTCTGGAGTGCAGTGGTTTAATCACAGCTCACTGCTGCCTCGAATTCTGGGGCTCAGGTGATCCTCATGCCCCAGTTTCCCAAGTAACCGGGGCTATAGGCACGAGCCACCAACACTTGGCTGAGAGTCTTGCTCTGTCACCCAGGCTGGAGTGCAGTGGTGTGATCTCTAGCTCACTGCAACTTCTGCCTCCCAGGTTCAAGTGACTCTCATGCCTCAGCCTCCTGAGTATTTGGGACCACAGGCAAGTGCCGCCACTCCTGGCTAATTTTTGTATTTTTTATAGAGATGCGGTTTCACCATGTTTCCCAGGCTGGTCTCCATCTCCTGAGCTCAAATGATCCACCAGCTTCGGTCTCCCACAGTGTTGGGATTACAGGCATGAGCCACTGCGCCAGGCCCTGGCAGATTTTTAAATTTTTCTTTCTTACTTTCTCCCCTTCTTTTCTTTTCATTTTTTTTATTCTTCTTCTCTCCCTCTCTAATTTTAATTTTTAAATTTTTTGTAGAGACAGAAGTCTCTCTATTTGACCTAGGCTGGTCTTGAACTCTTTGACTCAAGGGGTCCTCTTGTCTCAGTCTCCCAAAGTGCTGGGATTACAGGTGTAAGCCACTATGCCCTGTCCATTTTTATAAGTTTAGGTTAATGCTTTCCTCCAAAGCTGATGAGAGGATTACATGAGACAGTGTGCAAAGTACTTAGCATTCTATTAATTCTTAAAACTACCTCTCCTCATTTATCTACTATGACTCATTTAATTATTTTATCTGATTTAATTCTCATACCTTCTTGGAACCTAGGGCTTAGTGGAGTAAGACCCAGGGATGATTTATCAAGTTCTCACCTCCAGGCTTTTCTTATTTGATGTATCACTGATGAAGTTAAAAATATGCCATTCTGGCATATTGACTATTTTGCATTAAAAGCACTTGAAAAACAGTAGATACAAGAAAATCATTCCGACCTCTTTTCTGTTTCTTAAAAGCAGATGAAATTACCATGTGAGCGACATCCTCCCTATATAAGAAGGAATGCAGCATAATCTTATCAAGGATGGGAGTCAAGAGTGAGAGAATACTGTGAAGACCTTATTAAAATAACTCTTAAGCCTCTCCAGATAATTTAATTGCTTTTCATAACTTGTTATTACTACTCTTACTACCGGTATTACTATTGCCGTTATTGTCACTATTCTTTCTTTAATTCTGTATAGATAAGTAACTGACCATAACTGCTTCTTTAGGTCCTTCTCTCCCTTCCCTTCTCTTTCCTTTCACTATCCCTTCCCCTTCCCTTCCCCTTCCCTCCTTTCCTTCCTCTTCTCTATTTCTTTTAAGGGGTGGTGTCTCACTGTGTCGCCCAGGCTGGAGTACAGTGGCGGGATCACAGCTCACTGCAGCCTCCACCTCCTGGGCCCAATCAATCCTCTGGGGTCGGCCTCTCAAACTACTGGGCAAGAGCCACCGCGCCTGGCCTAGAACATAAATTTAATATCAGGTAAACATTATCAGAGTTACAGACATGGAAGGTAGAAAGAAGACCACACCGTCTGGACAGAATTTTATACAAATGTATAGAGCAAAAAAGAAAAGAAGAATTAAGCTTATTTCTTTGGATTCCATTGATTAAAAAATTTTAAAATAAATAAAAAACGTCTTTGTTCTTGAGAGGTAGGAGGATGCACCTTCGTGTAACCTTGCACCCTGCATATCCTGTGAGTGATCCCTGAGCTACCTCCCAGGGTGCGTGCGTGTTTGCAGCTCCGAGGGGCGGAGGGCCTCTGTGTGCACTGCAGTAGAGGGACAGCCTGTCACCGGGCTTGTGAAGTAGTCCAGGAGGCAGCGTGGAGGGGACCGTCACCGCCCATCTCGGCCACCTTCCACTAGCCGCTGGGGTTAACAGCGTCACAGACACGGAATGCTCCCCTGGAGCTTACATTCGAATATGTTAATAACTCCAGAACCTGGTCAGTGGTCCGGGAGGAGGACGACCGCTTCCGGTAGGGCGGCCAGGAAAAGCCTCTGAGAAGAGGCGATCTTTGAGCTGGATTTTGGAGCTTTAATGTTTAAAGAGAGAACGGAACGAGCGCTGCCTGACGTTCAACACAGCGGTTGCCAAGGAGCTAAGAGCGTCCCACTTTGGCGTCCGTATTGTTATGAACAGGAGGAAGGGGAAGAAAACCCAGAATTGAGAATGGTGCTTTCGCGGCTCTCAGTAGAAAATGAGGTTCCCACGTTAGTTTCTATCGCCTGGGGCTGAAGCGAAGCCCGAGATCCAGACCTTTGGGCCCCGGGGCCGCGGCGGGAGCAGGGCGTGGCCCCAGCGAGGCGAGGCTACGGTGGGGGGCGGGGCTACGGAAGCCGAACGGGCGCGGGAGTTCGGCTGTGGAAGCGAGCGCAAGCCGGCGGCGCGGAGGCGGGCTTTGGGCGTCGGGCCGCCCCCTCCCCACACTCCGCCCACATTGGCATTTACTTCAGTCGTTGATCTTGCTACCTCGCAGAGACGCCCCTCCGGAGTTACTGAGCGGCTTTTGCTGGGTCGGCGGCGTCAGGGATCCGCCGGGGCGTGTCGTTGGCGTCGCCCGGCCTCTGGTGCGCCCCGCGGCAGGCAGAGGTCACACTCCTGCCCCCTGGCTGGTCTGGGGTCCAGGCACCGCGTCGACGGCGGCTCCACAGGACGCGCGGACCGGGCCGCAGCCCCTGCCCCGAGCGGACTGCATTATGAGGCATCTGCCTTACTTCTGCCGCGGCCAAGTGGTGCATGGCTTCGGCCGCGGCTCCAAGCAGCTGGGCATCCCCACGGGTGAGAGCCGGGCGGCAAGAGGGCTTCGGGCCGGGTCACGTGGGTAGCGAGGAAGGCGGCAGCCGCGGACTCGGGGCCGGGTGGTGTGGCCTCTGGGCCGCGGCAGACGGGACACCCTTCTTCCTCCCCGAGCTCCTCCTCTGCGACTAAGGACCGTTGTTCAGGTTGAGGGAGCTGGTCCCTGTCCCTGGATTTGAGCTCGGCGGAACCGGGGTTGAAGGGTGGTGAGGGCGGGAAGCCGGAGATGAATCGCCGGATCCCCGGTTCACGCCTCCCTGGCCAGCCAAGGCACAGTTGGCCAAGCATGGCGCTTGTCTTGCTCATTAGAGACGCACCGTGGGCCAGATCGGGTGAACTCGCAAGCTGGCTCTAAGGTGGTTTTGTTTTTAATTTGTAATTAAATAGTGTCCAAATGATGACACAGTTGAATGAGATTCAGCTAACCTCCTCAGTCTGTCTACATTAATTTCAGTAATTGAGACCCGACTGGAATTCGTCCTGAGAAATACACGCCAGGGGTGCGTTTTGACTTAAGTCAGCCTTGAGCTTGGGGCCTAGGCTGGTGTGTTTCAGTAATAAGAAACTGGTGGCTCACGCCTGTAATCCCGTCACTTTGGGAGGCCAAGGAGGGTGGATCACCTGAGGTCAGGAGTTTGAGATTAGTCTGGCCACCATGGTAAAACCGTGTCTCTACTAAAAATACAAAAATTAGCCTGGCATGGTGGTGCGTGCCTGTAATCCCAGCTACTCAGGAAGCTGAAGCAGAAGAATCGCGTGAACCGCGAAATGGAGACTGCAGTGAGGCGAGATCATGCCACTACTCTCCGGCCTGGGTGACCGTCTCAAAAAAAAAAACATAAAAATAAATAAATAAATAAATAATAAAAATTTCAATTGTTGCAATTCATAAGATGAAAAACATAGCACATATGAGCTATTCATTGAAAAAAGAATTTAAACCACAAGTGATAAAAAAAAAAAAAAAAAAAAAAAAAAGAAAAACTTTTCAAGTACCTGTTTAGGAAAGAACAAATTTGAAAAAAAAAAAAATCCATCTATTCTGGTAGTTGTTTTTTTCCTCCTACTCCAAGAGTGTGGCTTTTTTTTGGACAGCTTTATACACTTACCTGGTACTTTGTTTATAACCTAATCATGTGGATAGGAGAGGGAAATCTGAGCCGGAAAATGGAAGGATGGGATAGATAATTATAGACAGTTGTAGGAGTCTTGTGAATGTACATTATTAGCTTTGCTTGATTTTTACCAATGTTTGGTTTTTGTTATTATTATTTTGAGACAGAGTCTGGTTCTGTTACCCAGGCTGGAGTGCAATGGTGGGATGTGATCATAACTTACTGCAGCCTCCATCTGCTGGGCTCAAGTGACCCTCCTGCCTCAGCCTCTCTGGTAGCTAAGACTGTAGGTGCAGGCCACTCTGCCCAGCTAATTTTTTAATTTTTTAGTAGAGACAGGATCTCACTACATTACCCGGGCTGGTCTCAAACCCCTGAGCTTAACATGAGCCTCCTGCCTTGGCCTCCCAAAGTGCTAGAATTACAGGCATGAGCCACTGCACCCGGCTACAGATATTTAATACAAAATTTATAATACTTAAAATATTTAATTCTGTTTTTAGCTAATTTTCCTGAGCAAGTGGTAGATAATCTTCCAGCTGATATATCCACTGGCATTTATTATGGTTGGGCCAGTGTTGGAAGTGGAGATGTCCATAAGATGGTGGTGAGCATAGGCTGGAACCCATACTACAAGAATACGAAGAAATCCATGGTAAGCATTATATTTGTCTCTGTAACTGAAAATGGTATGATGACTTAGAGTAACATATTATAGCATTAGATGAAGAAATAGCTCATCAGTGGTAATCACAATGTGGCTCAAAAACTGGAATTTTGGGCAATCTCTGCCTTTTAATTGGAAAGTTTAATTCATTTGCATTTAAAGTAATTACTGATAAGGAGGGACTTCTGTTTTGCTATTTGCTTTTTATATGCCTTACAACTTTTATGTCCCTCACTTCTTCCATTACTGCCCTTTGTAGTAGTTTTTATTTTTATTTTTTTTGTAGCAACGTATTTTAATTTCCTTTCTCATTACTTTCTATGTATTTCTGTAGATACTGTCTTTGTGGTTACCATGGGGTTTATATTTAACATCCTGAAATTCTAGAAGTTTAATTCAAGTTTATACCAACTTAATTTCAATAGCATACAGAGCTCACAAATTGCATCCTTTTTTTTTTCTTTTTTAAAAGATAAGGTCTCACTATGTTGCCCAGACTGGAGTGCAGTGGCTATTCACTCATAGCTTCAAACTCATAGGCTCAAATAATCCTCCTCCTTCAGCCTCCAGAGAGCTGGGACTATGGGTGCATGCCACTGTCTGCGTCCAGCTCAGATTATATCCTTATATATTGTGGTACCCAATAACAAAGATTAATAATTTTTTTATGCATTTGTTTTTAAAATTATGTAGAAAATAGAGTTAAAAACCAAAATTATAATACTGACTTTGATAATTGCTGTCTATGAAAGACTCACTTACCAAAGATAAAAATGATTTAAAAGCATATTTCATAAAATTCAGCTTGCCACAATTAGTGCACTTCATTTATCATTTACTTCATACATCAATTAGTTGGTCACCCTCTTAAGATAAAACAGGTTACTACCTGGATGGTGCTTATTGATATAGTCCCTCATTGGTGCTTGTCGCTTTCCTTTTTAAACCACCTGAGGGTATGGTATACTTTTCTGCCCTACTCTTTTTACAGGACCCACACAACTTCAGTGTTTTATCTGTTAGATTTGGCTGAACCTTTTGTCAGCTGAAATGTGTGGCAAAAGCAAAATACAGTTAATCTAAATTTTGTTCTTCGTGGAGTTAATAGAAGTGAAGTGTGTCACTATTGGAAAGCTATGGAGTTAAATGCTGGTATAAGCAATAGTAACGACTCAGAGCTGCTTAACATTTTGCTTAGTATTTCAGTTATTTTTGAGTATTAATGATTTGAAAATTATTGTTTGGAGACAAGGAAAACAATGGAAAGATCACAAAATACTTTTCTGTTGAATGAGGAAGGAAAAGAAAGGGAGGGGACAATGTCCTATGACTAATTTTTCTTTAGCTTCTCAGATATCAAAAATGTTATAATAGAGCCAGTTAACAAATGCCTTTTGAGAGTTAGGAAAAATTGAATTTGAAATCTAGGCATATCTTACCAGTGGAAAATTGAACTTCTGCTTGCCTTTGCCAGTAATGGACATCTCTGAACTGCCTGTGCAAGTCCTTTGCCCTTAAAAAAAATGTGTTGTCTTACTGACCTTAAATAAGTTCTTCATGACACAACTAGATTCACTTTCTTTGTTGGAACTGTGTACTGTATTACAAACTTCTTTCATCATGTTGCTTTTTTTTTTTTTCTTAAAGTCAATGGTGTATTGAACGGAGGTTTTTTTTTTTCTTCAGGTAGGGCCTTGCTCTGTCACCCAGGCTGCAGTACAATGATGCAATCTCAGCTCACTGCAGCCTCAAATTCCTGGGCTGAAGTGATCCTCCCATCACAGCCTCCTGAATAGCTAGGACCACAGGCATGTGCCACCATGCCTGGCTATTTTTAATTTTTTTTTATAGTGATGAGGTTTCAGCATGTTACCCAAACTGGTCTCAAACTTTTGGGCTCAAGCAATCCTCCTTCCTCAGCCTCCCAAGGTGCCAGGATTACAGGCATGAGCACTGCACCCAGCCTAGATGTTCTTAATTTTTAATATAATCCAATTCAAGATTTTTCTTTAATAGCTAGTGCTTTATATAATCTGTTTAAGAAATCTTTGCCTACTCCAAAGTCATGAGGTACTTCTTTGTGGTTTTTTTCTAAAAGCTTAATTAACTGACATATCTTCAAATTGATTTTTTTTAGTATGGTATCTGGTAGAGATTAAAATTAATACTTTTTTCCTTATGGATGTAGTATTGACCTGCTTATGCATTGAAAATACCATCCTTTCGCAACAGTGCTGCAGTATTACTTGGGACATAAATCAAGTGACCTTACATGTTTGTGAATCCAAAAATACACTCATACATACTTGGTCTGCTTGTCTTATCATAGGTCTTGATATCTAGTTGTATAAGCCCTCTAGTTTTGTTCTTAAGATTTTCTTGGATAATTTTGGCTTTTCCATATACATTTTGGAAACACTTGTCAGGTTCTCCTATTTTTAAAAACTCACTAGGATTTTTGTTGGGGCAGCATTGACTTTGTAGATTAGTTTGGGAAGTTTGCCATTTCTCTCAGTAGTGTCTTGTAATTGTCAGTGTCATGGTTTTGTATATCTTTTTTTTTTTTTGAGACGGAGTCTCACTCTGTTGCCCATGCTAGAGTGCTGGAGTGCAATGGCGTGATCTTTGCTCACTGCAACCTCCACCTCCCAGGTTTGAGCAATTCTTCTGCCTCAGCCTCCTGAGTAGCTGGGACTGTAGGCATGCACCACCATGCCCTGATAATTTTTGTGTTTTTAGTAGAGATGGGGTTTTACCATGTTGGCCAGGCTGATCTTGAACTCTTGACCTCAAATGCACTGTCCTCCTTGGCCTCCCAAAAGTGCTGGGATTACAGGCGTGAGCATCTGCGCCTGGCTGGTCTTAAATATCTTAGTTTCTTTTTTATTATTCAAATGTTTACTGAAAAGAAAGAATACACGTCAAATGTATTGGTTCATAGCCCCAAAGCCATGGGGCACTTTATGTATCTTCTAACTCAAACTGCCCCCTGCCCATTACAGACGAGAAAACTAAGCCCCACAAAAGCTAGTTATACAGTTAACCAAGTATGGGAACCCAGACTTTTGACTCTAAATCAGTGCTCTTAACCATAATACTGCCCAGATGATTTAGCTGAACTAGATTTTAAGGCACTTTCTACCTCATGCAGCATTTTACTTTAACATGCCCTATGCCCTTTTGCCACTTTGCTCCCTGATCAAGAAGGTGCATGGCTCCCCTGCCCCATCAGTTCTCAGCTCTGCCAAACTCTGAAGTTTCCATGCTTGTTATGTGTCAGAGATGTACAGACCTGACTGACCTTAACAACTAATTTTTTAGTATTAACATCTTTTAATACTTTTCTCATTCCCTCTTTGGTGTCCTGTTTTCTCACCTTGATAAGATGCTTACTTCCTTGGAAACATGTCAGGTTTTTTTTTTTTTTTTTTTTTTTTAAGCAACAGCAAATCATGCCAGACGCTGCCACCTCACTCAGGTTTATAAGACAGGGGCACAAATAGGAGCACTGGGAAAATTTAGGGGAAAACTGCACCTAGATTTTAACCTAGATCATTAAAAATTTAAGGAGTGTTGATTGTTTCTTTTAAATTAACCCACCATAAACATGAAGGTATATTTCAGATTTCAGGTACACTGTAATCTGATAGCACTGTTTTTAACATTTCTTGACTATAGGAAACACATATCATGCATACCTTCAAAGAGGACTTCTATGGGGAAATCCTCAATGTGGCCATTGTTGGCTACCTCAGACCAGAAAAGAACTTTGATTCTTTAGGTAAGTTCTTATTTTAATCTTCTTAATTATCACTACTGCTCCTGCAGGTACCTCTACCACTACTACCAGTAATAAATAATGGCAGGACTGATCACATTTGAGCATTTAACATATGCCAGGCACCATTTTAAGTGCTTTACATGAATTTATCTTCTTTTACCTGTGAGGGATTATTTTGCCTGTTTCTCAGTTGAGGAAATGGCACAGAGAGATTAACATTCTGAAAGTCATAAAGTAAGGTGGCCTAGCTTCCAACTTAACAGGCTGGCTGCTTCTCTCCAGCAGTAAGAAGTTAATGAAATCTATCAAAATGTCTGGTGTTTGAGATATAGTAAATCAGAGAACATTTGAAACAAATGTTATCAGGTATCTGTTAGTGTAGTGTGATACTTTTAACTCTGTTGTAAAGTTTCTTTTACAAGTATAAATACCAACCTAAAAGAATAGTGAATGCTTGTTTCCTCCATTTGATATTTGCAGTTTCCTCCATTTGATATTTTTGCCTATGCCTTTCTTTTTAATTATAAGATTAGGGACATATCTTTTTTTTTTTTGAGACGGAATTTTGCTCTTTCTAGCCCAGGCTAGAGTGCAGTGGTGCAATCTCGGCTCACTGCAACCTCCGCCTCCCAGGTTCAAGGGATTCTGCTGTCTAGCCTCCTGAGTAGCTGGGATTACAGGTGCCTGCCACCACGCCCAGCTAATTTTTCTATTTTTAGTAGAGATGAAGTTTCACCATGTTGGTCAGGCTGGTCTCAAACTCCTGACCGCAGGTGATCTGCCCAAAGTGCTGGGATTACAGATGTGAGACACAACGCCTGGCCTAGGGACATGTCTTTTGTGTACCATTGACTTAGGCCTGGAAGGAGTGATGGAACAAACATTTGCTGGGTATCTACCCTGTGCCAGAGATACTACCAGCCTGTGAGTTTTTAGGAGAGGCTAAACAGGACTAGTAAAAAGTATGTTAACAGTTTTTCATCATTTTTATCTGGTATATTCTTTCTGCAGTGTCACTTATTTCAGCAATTCATGGTGATATTGAGGAAGCTAAGAAACAACTAGATTTACCAGAACATTTGAAAATCAAAGAAGACAATTTCTTCCAGGTTTCCAAAAGCAAAACAATGAATGGCCACTGATGAAAAATTGTATTTATTCATTCACTGTTTTCTAGTGTTTCTGTGTGTATTACTGTCCATCCTCATCTTGGTTATGTTGTAAGAATCAAACACTTTTCTACAGTTGTGAATTAAACAGTACAATGTAGTTACCATATCATGCTTCAACTGTTAAATGAAGCCCATCATGTCATAGCACTAAAAGATTCATTTAAAAATCAAGATTTAAAAAATTCATATTGATTAAAATATACCACTAGAAAGGTATTACTTATGTGTAAGTACGGGTAAAAAGGCAAATCACTAGTTTGAGATGAAATATGAAATTTTCATGGTAAAATACCAGCACGTATGTACTTGTATAGTGTATACTTCTAAACAAAGAAGGCTTATAAAAGTAAATGCATTAAGGCCAAGTGCAGTGGCTTGCGCCTGTAATCCCAGCACTTTGGGAACTGAGGTGGGAGGATTGCTTGAGTTCAAGACCAGTCTGGGCAACATAGCGAGACCCCATCTCTGGTAAAAAAAAAAAAAAAAGGGAAATGCATTATATAGAAAATTGATAAGTTTATCATAAACCTACAGGGAAGAAACCCAGACTTTGCATTTTTGATATTTTGTGCATTAATACATTACAAACATGAAGATGTTTGTGAAATTTTGTTTTAGTCATTTTCTTTGAAGTCACATCATTGTACCATTTTCATTTTGTATAGAGCTACTTCAGTTCTAAGTCCTCTGGACTTCCCCTATCTGTTTTTTGTTGTTGTTGAAGACAGTAAAGTAAGTGTTTTCAAATCTGTATGTCTCCTTTTTGTTGGATAATGCTTCTTTTTAAGGGTAAATATTCTTGTTCTTCAACATTTTTCTTTGGTTCTTTTTTCCTTTTTTAGGAAAAGCAAAACAGAGTTCATCTTTAGGTTTACATGTACCAATTTCTTAAAGAAAACAAAATGTTTCCCTCACTAGCAAAACTAAGAGCCAATTAAACTATGAAATTGTTATAAAATTATTTATTTTTAATATTTAAGGCCTTGAAATTAATTTTGTTCCAAGGCAAATCTAAACTGGTGTAGCTGTATATGTGCAATATAATTTAATGCTAGTCTAAAAATTACTTGTAGCTTGAGGTAAAAGCATAAAGTTTTAGTTAAATAGTCTTCATACTGTGGATTTTTCCTCCAACTAACCAATATGTGGGAAATAAAGATTACAGATTCCTTTGGGCCCTCTCAAACAGTACATTGCATCATTGTTCACTGTAGCAACAGATTTGGTGGTGATACGGGGCTAGAGATAGAAACATAGAAGGTAATTTTAAAGTTAATTGATTATGAATCATTTTCCCCTAATCTGCATAAATGAATTAGAACTGATTTTAATAAAAATACTTTATTTTGTGTAAAAAGTATTCAGAAAAACATCTAAAGCTGTTGGAGAAGAGAGACTCATAAATACAGTTGGATTGTGTTTTACTTTTTATTTCTTTATAAATGTCAAAAAGACAGTTTTTAATGTTAGAAATCCTATACTTGAAAGAAACCTCGGTTATCAGTGGCTCTATGAAGCAAAGTTAACAAACATGGGAAATGTGAAAATGTTTGTGTTTTGTCTGAAGAGCTTGTTACTAAATACTCTCTTTAGGTGTGTGAAAGTTCGTTGTTAGGTTATTGTCCCTTTACATCTTATTAAATAGCCATTGCTTCTGAGAATCGGATCGTGTGGTGTTTGAGGGGTTAATTGTGTCTATATTTTTCAAAAACTTATAAGAAGTTGCAGTTAGTACCATTTTGATTAGTCGGAATGTTTTCAGGCCTTGAAATAAATTTTGACTAGGTGATATTTTTTCTTTCCCTGTGTCAGCTTGAATCTTTTATTCATTTCTAATTTATTGGCTGATTGCTACCCTCAGTGTGTTAAGTTGCCTGAAGAGCAAGTTATAGGTGGCAGCTGTAGTGAGAACCTGGCATGCAGCGGTAGTTCTACAACCAAGGGCATTGCCTTCAAGATCCCCTGTGTTTACGCCTGCAGCACCGTGACTGAGGTTTATTTGGAGAGCATTCACAGGGCATCACTACTAAAGTCCACTTCCTGAGAATAAGGGTTCCTGTTACATTTTGGAGTTATAAGAGCTACAAGAGTGTAGGTAGGTCTGGGTTCTCTTGCATAACTCCTGTTCCAAAACAGAGTTCTGTTGTAACCTTCTAGTCTTTTGCCACCAACCCCATAAGCAGCAACATTGAACTCATTTGCCTTTCTCTGTTGCATGCTGATACTCTTTCAACCCTCATCCCCAGAACTCTCATCTTCCTCAACTATGGAGGCTTACAAGTCTGCAGTTAGAGCTTATCATGAAACATGATTCTGATTGGGAGACGGAAGTGGAAGTCTTGTCTTCAGAGATGGAGCCAAGAAACAAACCTATTCTGCCAAAAGAGATGACATCATAAACAAAAGCAGAAACTAATTGTAGTATAAACTCTGCATGTAATTTGGCAGATCCAGGGTTATCAGATACAGAAATTGAAATGACTGTTTAATATATATATAATGTAATAAAAGAGTAACAAAAATGGTCAAATGGCAAGGTGTATAAAAATTTGGCAGCTGTGTGCTGTGGCATGTGCCTATAATCCTAGCCATTTGGGAGGCTGAAGCAGGAGGATTACTTGAGGCCAGAATTGCTGTGATGACCACTTGTGACTAGCCACTGCACTCCAGCCTGGGCAACATAGTAAGATCCTGTCTCTATTAAAATTTAAAAGTAAAGTAAAAATTGGGCAGATACTCAGGAATTGTCCAAAATAGAATTTACAGTTACAAAGAAAACTTGAAATTAAAAATTCAATGGACGGGTTAAATACATCTTATTGAGAATTAGTGAACTATAAGGCTTAAGTCTGTGACTGTGCTAGTGGCAGTTGGCTTTTAGGTCAGGTGATAACTGGAATTTGAACCCTAGCTTGTTTCAGGCAGCTCACTAAGCCTTTGGACATATCCTGTGCTTATTTTTCTTGTTCTGTGTATGTTTGAGAGTGACCTACTTGACTATTGTCAGAATTTCCACTTTGGTTCCCTGAACATTACAAGGGCCAAGTAGAAGCCAGGATAGTAAAACACAAAAATGCTACATCTCCAGGAAAATTGGAGAGGTCATCATCAAAAATCCTGAAAGATTAGCTGGGTGTGATGTTGTGGGCCTATGGTTCCAGCTACTTGGTAAACTGAGGTGGGAGAATAGCTTGAGCTCAGGAGTTCGAGACTGCAGTATGCTCTAATCATGCCTATGAATAGCTACTGCACTCCAGTTTGGGCAGCATAGGGAAACCCTGTCTCAAAGAACAAAATGCTGGAAGTTTGAGGATAGAGGCTCCTATTATATCTGTTTAGCCTATACAGAAGTTTGCTAAATCTTGGAGAATGACTATTATCAGCTAATCAGGTGATTATTTCAACTGCAGCTATTGTTTAGGATATGTAAAAGTATCAGCAAATTTCTAAGGACTGCTGTAAGGAACATATTGAACACAATGCAAAGGAGAAAAATTAGGAATAAAAATGTGTCATAATGTAAAGCTGTTTTGTAATGAACGATAATGAATGTGACACAAACATTTGCCAAATGCAGCTAACAAAAGATTTATAGTTTTAAATAATATTAGATAAAGAAGTTTGAAGATGAGTCATGATCTAAGCTTTCATCTCAAAAAGCTAGAAAACAACGATAAAAGAAACCAGATACCTCACAAAAATATGTATGTATATACATTTCAGGAACAGGCAAAAGCCATCTACAGCGGGGGTTGACAACCCCAGGCCATGGATCTGGACTGTGGCCATGGATTAGTACATTAGGAACTGGGCCACTTAGCAGGAGGTGCAATGTGGGCAAGTGAGCATTACCACCTGATATGGTTAGGCTTTGTGTCTCTACCCAAATCTCGTCTTGAATTATCCCCATAATCCCCACATGTCAAGGAAGAAACCAGGTGGAAGTGATTGAATCATGGGTGAAACCGCCAGCCTTGCGGAACTGTGAGTCAATTAAACCTTTTTCCTTCATAAAGTTCCCAGCCTTGGACAGTTCTTTATAGCAGTGTGAGAGAGGACTAATACATCACCTAAGCTCCGCCTCCTGTCAGATCAGCAGCAGCATTAGATTCCCAGGAGCATGAACCGTAACCTAAACTGTGCATGCAAGGGATCTAGATTGCGCATTCCTTATGATAATCTAATGAAGTGGAACAGTTTCATCCAGAAGCCATCTTTCCCACCCGTCCATGAAAAAACTTGCACGAAACCAGTCCCTGGTGCCAAAAAAGTTGGGGACCAGTGATTTATAGCAGGTTGATTACTGAGGACAGGGTTGACAGGAGGATCATAAGGTGTTGGGATCTTCTGTTTTACTGTCCTATTTCTAGATCGGGGCAATGGTTGCCTAATGGTTTCAAAGTGTGCTCACTTTGAAAATTTAAGTTTTATCCTTGTGTACAGACAAAAACAATGTTCTGTATAGGCCAGGTGCTGTGGCTCACACCTGTAATCCTAGCAGTTTGGGAGGCTGAGGTGGGTGGATCACCTGAAGTCAGGAGTTCAAGACTAGCTTGGCCAACGTGGTGAAACCCCATCTCTACTAAAAATACAAAAATTAGTCGAGTGTGGTGGCGGGTGTCTGTGATCCCTGATACTCAAGAGGCTGAGGCAGGGGAATTGAACCCGGCTGAGATGGCACCACTGCACTCTGACAGAGTGAGACTCAATTTCAAAAAAAAAAAAAAGAAAAGAAAAAACGTTCTGTGTAGCTCAGGAATGACTATCATTTACATGGTCATAGAATTACAGCATTGTATCTTTTTTATTTTATTTTTTTATTGCATTTTAGGTTTTGGGGTACATGTGAAAAACATGCAAGATTGTTGCATAAGTGCACATATGGCAGTGTGATTTGCTGCCTTCCTCCCCATCACCTATATCTGGCATTTCTCCCCATGCTATCTCTCCCCAACTCCCCACCCCCTGCTGTCCCTCCCCTATTTCCCCCTGACAGACCCCAGTGTGTGATACTCCCCTCCCTGTGTCCATGTGTTCTCATTGCTCAACACCCACCTATGAGTGAGAACATGCGATGTTTGATTTTCTGTTCTTGTGTCAGTTTGCTGACAATGATGGTTTCCAAGTTCATCCATGTCCCTACAAAGGACACAAACTCATCATTTTTTATGGCTGCATAGTATTCCATGGTGTATATGTGCCACATTTTCCCTGTCCAGTCTATCATCGATGGGCATTTGGGTTGGTTCCAGGTCTTTGCTATTGTAAACAGTGCTGCAATGAACATTAGTGTGCATGTGTCCTTGTAGTAGAACGATTTATAATCCTTTGGATATATACCCAGTAATGGGATTGCTGGGTCAAATGGAATTTCTATTTCTAGGTCCTTGAGGAATCAAAAAGTGTCTGTTCATGTCCTTCGCCCACTTTTGAATGGGCTTGTTTTTTTCTTGTAAACCTGTTTTAGTTCTTTGTAGATTCTGGATATTAGCCCTTTGTCAGATGGGTAGATTGCAAATATTTTTTCCTATTCTGTTGGTTGCCAGTTCACTCTAATGATTGTTTCTTTTGCTGTGCAGAAGCTCTGGAGTTTTATTAGATCCCATTTGTCTATTTTGGCTTTTGTTGCCAATGCTTTCGGTGTTTTAGTCATGAAGTCCTTGCCTATGCCTATGTCCTGTATGGTTTTGCCTAGGTTTTCTTCCAGGGTTTTTATGCTGTTAGGTCTTACGTTTAAGTCTTTAATCCATCTGGAGTTACTTTTAGTATAAGGTGTCAGGAAGGGGTCTCATTTCTGTTTTCTGCACATGACTAGCCAGTTTTCCCAATACCATTTATTAAACAGGGAATCATTTTCCCATTGCTTGTTTTTGTCAGGTTTGTCAAAGATCAGATGGTTGTAGATGTGTAGCATTGCCTCCTAGGCCTCTGTTCTGTTCCATTGGTCTATGTCTCTGTTTTGGTACCAGTACCATGCTGTTTTGGTTACTGTAGCCGTGTAGTATAGTTTGAAGTCAGGTAGCATGATGCCTGCAGCTTTGTTCTTTTCACTTGGAATTGACTTGGCTTTGGGGGCTCTCTTTTGGTTCCATATGCAGTTTAAGGTGCTTTTGTCCAGTTCTGTGAAGAGGGTCATAGGTAGCTTGATGGGGATAGCGTTGAATCTATAAATTACTTTGGGCAGTATGGCCATTTTCACAATACTAATTCTTCCTAACCATGAGCATGGAATGTTTTTTCATGTGTGTCCTCTTATATTTCCTTGAGCAGTGGTTTGTAGTTCTCCTTGAAGAGGTCCTTTACATCCTTTGTTATTGTATTCCTAGGTATTTTATTCTCTTTGTAGCAACTGTGAATGGCAGTTCATTCTTGATTTGGCTCTCTTTAAGTCTGTTATTGGTGTATAGGAATGCTTGTGATTTCTGCACATTGATTTTGTGTCCTGAGACTTTGCTGAAGTTGCTTATCAGTTTCAGGAAATTTTTGGCTGAGACGATGGTGTCTTCTGAATATACAATTGTGTTGTCTACAAACAGAGACAATTTGACTTCCTCCTTTCCTAATTGAATACCCTTTATTTCTTTTTCTTGCCTGATTGCTCTGGCTAGAACTTCCAATACTATATTGAATAGGAGTGGTGAGAGAGGGCATCCTTGTCTAGTGCCAGATTTCAAAGGGAGTGCTTCCAGTTTTTTGCCCATTCAGTATGATATTGGCTGTGGGTTTGTTGTAAATAGCTTTTATTATTTTGAGATACGTTCGTTGATACCTGGTTTATTGAGAGTTTTTAGCATAAGGGGCTGTTGAATTTTGTCAAAGGCCTTCTCTGCATCTATTGAGATAATCATGTGGTTTTTGTCTTTGGTTCTGTTTATGTGGTGAATTATGTTTATAGACTTGCATATGTTGAACCAGCCTTGCAGCCCCAAGATGAAGCCTGCTTGATTGTGATGGATAAGCGTTTTGATGTGCTGTGGCAATTGGCTTGCCAGTATTTTATTGAAGATTTTTGCATCTATGTTTATCATGGATATTGGCCTGGAGTTTTCTTTTCTTGTTGAGTCTCTGCCAGTTTTGGTATCAGGATGATGTTGGTCTCATAAAATGATTTGGGAAGGATTCCCTCTTTTTGTACTGTTTGGAATAGTTTCAGAAGGAGTGGTACCAGCTCCTTTTCGTACATCTGGTAGAATTCAGTTGTGAACCCATCTGGACCTGGGCTTTTTTTGGTTGATAGTATATTAATTGCTGCTTCAACTTCAGCCCTTGTTATTGGTCTATTCAGGGTTTCGGCTTCTTCCTGGTTTAGGCTTGGGAGGATGCAAGTGTCCAGAAATTTATCCATTTCTTCCAGGTTTACTGGTTTATGTGCATAAAGTTGTTTGTAGTAATCTCTGATTGTAGTTTGTATTTCTGTGGAATCGGTGGTGATATCCCCTTTATCATTTTTTATTGCATCTGTTTGATTCTTTTCTTTTTTATTAATCTGGCTAGTGGTCTGTCTATTTTGTTGATCTTTTCAAAAAACCAGCTTCTGGATTTATTAATTTTTTGAAGGGTTTCTTGTGTGTCTATCTCCTTCAGTTCTGCTCTGATCTTAGTTATTTCTTGTCTTCTGCTAGCTTTTGCAGTTTTTTGATCTTGCTCCTCCAGCTCTTTCAATTTTGGTGATAGAGTGTCGACTTTAGATCTTTCCTCGTTTCTCATGTGGGCATTTATTGCTATGTATTTTCCTCTAGACACTGCTTTAAATGTGTCCCAGAGATTCTGGTACGTTGTGTCTTTGTTCTCGTTGGTTTCGAAGAACATCTTTATTTCTGCCTTCATTTCATTGTTTATCCAGTCAACATTCAAGAGCCACATGTTCAGTTTCCATGAACTTTTGTGGTTCTGAGTTAGCTTCTTAATCCTGAGTTCTAATTCGATTGCACTGTGGTCTGAGAGACTGTTTGTTATGATTTCCGTTCTTCTGCATTTGCTGAGGAGTGATTTACTTCCAATTTTGTGGTCAATTTTAGAGTAGGTGTGATGTGGTGCTGAGAAGAATGTATATTCTGTGGATTTGGGGTGGAGAGTTCCGTAGATGTCTGTTAGGTTTGCTTGGTCCAGATCTGAGTTCAAGTCCTGGATATCCTTGTTAATTTTCTCTCTTGTTGATCTGTCTAATATTGACAGTGGAATATTAAAGTCTCCCACTATTATTGTGTGGGAGTCCAAGTCTCTTTGTAGGTCATTAAGAACTTGCTTTATGTATCTGGGTGCCCCTGTATTGGGTGCCTATATATTTAGGATTGTTAGATCTTCTTGTTGCATTAATCCTTTTACCATTATATAATTCCCTTCTTTGTCTCTTTTGATCTTTGTTTGTTTAAAGTCTATTTTATCAGAGACTAGGATTGCAACTCCTGCTTTTTTTTTTTGCTCTCCAGTTGCTTGGGAAATCTTCCTCCATCCCTTTATTTTGAGCCTATGTGTATACTTGCGTGTGAGATGGGTTTCCTGGATATAGCACACTGATGGGTTTTGACTTTATCCAATTTGCTAGTCTGTGTCTTTTGATTGGGGCATTTAGCCCATTATATTTAAGGTTAATATTGTTATGTGTGAATTTGATCCTGCCATTTTGATGCTAGCTGGTTGTTTTGCCCATTAGTTGATGCAGTTTCTTCATTGTATTGATGCTCTTTACCATTTGGTATGTTATTGGAGTGACTGGTACTGGTTGTTGCTTTCTATGTTTAGTGCTTCTTTCAGGAAATCTTGTAAGGCAGGCCTGGTGGTGATGAAATCTCTGAGCAATTGCTTGTTTATAAAGGATTTTATTTCTCCTTTGCTTATGAAGCTTAGTTTGACTGGATATGAAATTCTAAGTTCAAAGTTCTTTTCTTTAATGATGTTGAATATTGTCCCCCACTCTCTTCTGGCATGTAGGGTTTCTGCTCAGAGATTCACTGTGAGTCTGATGGGATTCCCTTTGTGGGTAACCCGACATTTTTCTCTGGCTGCCCTTAACATTGTTTCCTTCATTTCAACCCTTGTGAATCTGAGGATTATGTGCCTTGGGGTTGCTCTTCTTGAGGAATATCTTTGTGGTGTTCTCTGTATTTTCCGGAATTGAATATTGGCCTGCCTTGCTAGGTTGGAGAATATCTCCTGGATAATATCCTGAAGAGTGTTTTCCAGCTTGGATTCATTCTCTCTGTCACATTCAGGTACACCTATCAAACGTAGATTAGGTATATTCACATAATCCCATATTTCTTGTAGGCCTCGTTCATTTATTTTCACTCTTTTTTCTCTATTCTTGCCATTTTATTTCATTGAGTTGATTTCAATCTCTGATATCTTTTCTTCTGCTTGGTCAATTTGGCTATTGAAACTTGTGTATGCTTCGCAAAGTTTTCGTGTTGTGTTTGTCAGCTCTATCAATTCATTTATATTCCTCTCTAAGCTGTTTATTCTCATTAGCAGTCCGTCAAACCTTTTTTCAAGGTTCTTAGTTTCTTTGCATTGGGTTAGAACTTGTTCTTTTAGCTCAGAGAAGTTTGTTATTACCCACTTTCTGAAGCCTGTTTCTGTCAATTCATCAGACTCATTCTCCATCCAGCCTTGTTTACTTGCTAGTGAGGAGTTGTGATCCCTTGGGGGAGGAGAGGCATTCTGGTTTTGGGTGTTTTCATCCTTTCTGTTCTTGTTTCTTCCCAACTTTGTGGATTTATCTACCTGTGGTCTTTGTAGTTGGTGACTTTCAAATGGGCTCTCTGAGTGGATGTCTTTTTATTGATGATGAAGTTATTTCTGTTTTTTAGTTTTTCCTTCTAACAGTCAGGCCTCTCTGCTGTAGGACTGCTGGAGTTCCACTCTACACCCTACTTGCTCAGGGATCACCTGCAGTGGCTGCAGAACAGTAAGGGATGCTGCCAGTTTCTTCTTCTGTTATCTTTGTCCCAGAAGGATACCTGCCAGATGTCAGCCTGAGGTGTCCTTTATGAGGTGTCTCTTTGGATATACAGGGGTCAGGGAGCTGTTTGAGGAGACAGTCTGCGCCTTACAGGAGCTCAAGTGCTGAGCTGTGAGCTCCGTTGTTCTGTTCAGAGCTGCTGGGCAGTTATGTTTAAGTCTGCTGCAGTGGAACTCATAACCACCTTTTTTTCCCAGGTGCTCTGCCCTGGGAAGGTGGGGCTTTATTTTTAAGTTCCTGATGTGCTGCAGCCTTTTTTCAGAGATGCCTTGCCCAGTGAGGAGGTAGCCTAGTCAGAGTCTGCCAGCAGTGGCATTGCTGAGCTGCTGTGGTCTCTGCCCAGCTGCTGTGTGAACTTCCTTGTGGTTTTGTTTATAGAGGTATAGCTAGAACTGCCTAGGTAATGGTGGTCTGCCTCAGTAATACCAGACTGTCTCTGTAATGGCGGACTGCCTTGGTAATGGTGGACTGCCTCGGTAATGGTGGATGGCTTCAGTAATGGCAGATGCCCTTCCCCCCATAGAGCTGGACCATCCTGGATCCAGCTGTGCTTGCTGTGAAACTCTCAATCCAGAGCGTTTCAGATTGCTGGTCTTTGTGGGGGTGGGACCTGCTGAGCCAGACCACCTGGCTCCCTGATTCAGCCCCCTTTTTTTTTCAGTTGAATGGGTGACTCTGTCTCCCAGGTGTTCTGGGCGCCAGTTGAAATGGCCACCCTGATTTGTGTGAGTTTTTGTGCGGAGACCCTCTGCGCTGTCTGAAACAACCATGCTGGAGACTTGTGGCACTTTTCTGCCTGGGAATCTACTGGTCTGTGGGCAGTAAAAATTCGTTTGTAGATGCAGTGATCACTCATTCTCTGCGTTCTCACTGGGAACTGCACTCCAGAGCTGTTCCTATTTGGCCATCTTGGATCCAACCTTGGTTTTAAATTTTTTTAGAGATGGGGTCTAATTCTGTTGCTCATGCTGGTGTGCAGTGGCATGATCATAGCTCACTGCAGCCTAGAACTCCTGGGCCCAAGAGATCCTCCTGCATTAGCCTCCCCAGTAGCTAGGACTACATGGTCCGTGCCACTGTGCTCAGCTTTTTTTTTTTTTTTTTTTTTTTCCAAGAGTCAGGGTTTTACTTTGTTACCCAGGCTGGAGTGCAGTGACATGATCATAGCTCACTGCAGCCTTGAACTCCAGGCATCAAGCGACCCTCCTTCCTCAATCCCCCAAAGAGCTGAGATCACAGGCTTGGGTCATTGCACCTGACAGGCAGCACTCTTGTTTTATTTTTATTTATTTATTTATTTATTCTCACCCATGGACTCAGGTCACACTAATTGTTTTATATGTGGGTTCCTTCCGTTGCTAAGAAGTACTAGGTAATTTCTGCTTGGTTTGATGAGTATACTTGCTTCCTTCTCCCTCAAGGTTCCCATTCTCTATTTCACGTCAACAACATACCAACATAGGCAGCATCTCAAGTACTTTTCTGGAAGCAGTCCATATCACACCTAGGAGTCACCATCTCTAGGGCACAGAAAGGATTCCCAGGTGCAGGTTCTGCTTGGCTCCGCATAAACACATACCAGCTGCTAACTACAAGTCAGTCATGGGAATTTCAGGCTCATTTTAGAGTCCCTTTAGGTCTTTCCAAGCCTTCAAAATATTTTCTAGGGTTGCCCAGGGAATTGTTTTGCTTACAGATTTGAGGATATTTCAAATTAATGGCTCCCCATCTAGTACAGAATTTCTGTCAAATGAAGTTTTTGTTTTATTTTCCATTTTATCTCCTGAAATCGACAAAATGTAATACTAATAAGATTCTGAGATTCTCAACATATTTCAAAACCAGGCTTTTCCCCTGGCCCTTTGTCTGACCAGCTGACTTATTCTGTTCTCTACTATTTTTTGTGGGTTTGGTTTGAGTATTTTTTTGAAATTTGAGAAGATGGAGGGCAATGTTAGCTTGGATTCTTTGATCTTTTGGAAAGTTTATTTTCTTCCTTTTTAGACAGTCTTCCTTTTTAGACAGTCTTTCTTTTTAGACAGTCTTGCTTTGTTACTGCAACAGCTTAACTACATTGAAGATATCTCGTTCTTTGTAACATTTTATAAGTTAAACAAAGATAACTAGATGCACATTGAACATTCAAAAGAAAAAAAAAAAAATAGAAAAATGAGGCCAGCATGGTGGTTCATGCCTATAGTCCCAGCATTTTGGGAGGCAGAGGTGGGAGGATCGTTTGATCATGGAGTTCAAGGACAGCCTGGGCAGCATAATGAAACCCTGTCTCTACCAAAAATTACAAAAATTAGCTGAGCAAGCCAGTGTGTGCCTGTGGTCCCAGCCACTCAGGAGGCTGTGGTGGGAGGATAGCTTGAGTCCAGGAGGTGGAGGCCGCAATGAGCCATAATTGCATCATTGCACTCCAGACTGGGTGACAGAATGAGACCCTGACTCTAAAAAAAAAAAAAAAAAGAAAAAGAAAAAAGTTCCCATGTTTCACCATAGAGAGTCAAGATGTGAGTGAGTCTATTTTCTCCATTTTGTCTCCTGAACAGTGGTAAATTTCAGCAGTTGTAGCAGCAAGAACTTCAATGTGCTTTTCCTTATATCACTTCATTGTTCATCACAATACATCTGAACCATTTAGCTAGATGTCATTGTTACCACACTTCAGAAGAAGAAACTGAAAGTCAAAGATAAACTGACACCAACTCAAATTGTGTAGCCAGTATACCTCAGAGCTAGGTGTTGAACCTTAGTCTTCTGCCTACATCCAGAGGGACATCATCTTAGTAGAATCAGGCTTAGCTGCCATGCCCTGGAGTCGTAAATATCTGAGACTCGGGTCCCTGTGAGCTGTGGGTGCTGGAGGGTAAGTGAGGATGATCTACAGACCCAAGTACAGCTTCTGCAGGACATGGCTGTTCATCCTTTGCTTGGCTCTTTCCCCTGCTGGCTGGATTGTTTCAGGCACCAGGATAAAGTTAGCAAAGTTGGAGATCAACCTTTTAGCAGAGGCAGCAAAAAGGCAGAAACTTCAAAGACACATAAGCCTTTATCAACCTGATACACTGTGAATAGGAACAAAGTCTCTGAGCCTGGAGGAAGTGGGATGTAACAAGGATCCAGAACACAGACTGGACCAGAATGGTCAACTAATGTCAGGAGAGAGTAAGCTTAAATCTAAGCCCCTGGCAAGCCCCTGGCTAACCTGTTGTTATTCCTTTGACTCATAGCTATCTTTTGTTCCCTGTAGTTTTACCACACATGGACTCTCCATAGCAAGCTCATGTTCCCTATTAATCCCCAAACTCTGATTGCTTATCCAGATGATGCAAAAATGGAGGCCTTTATTTTTTCATACTTGTAGAAGAGGCTGCTAAGGGTAAAATCTTTGTAATAGATGCAAACTGGTACACATTCCAAGTCCTAGAAAATCCAGGTCATGCTAAAAGATTGTGAAACCCTTTCTGCCCATAATGAATTTCAATTTATAAAGGAGTGGAGTTCAAGAGGGGAGGAAGGGAGAATTTCTTTGGAGATATCAGTGTGCTCTGCCTATATCCCCTTCAAGTATCAATCAGAAAGCTTGATTTATGTACTTTTTGCTTGGGAGTTGGGACATAAGATTTGTATGGGAAGTTGGATTAACTTGCTTGGGAGGTGGTTGGATTAACCTTAGAGAACAGAGCAGGAAGAGAGAAGGCAGCACCTTCACTCTTAGTGTAGGGGATTGAGGGTGGACAAAGATGCATGCTTCCCATGGACCAGATCTGTAGATATGACTGGAGCCATATTTGCAGAAGATCCCATTCAAGATGGCAGCCTGCAGAGGTAAAGTGACTCAGAAGAGGGGCGTATAAAAGATTTCCAGAAGCCCAGGATCTGAAATGCTTCTTGGAAGCAGTCCGCTAAAGGAGGCATCAGGCATACTACAGACATTGCAATTGAATTGCCCCAGAAAGGGAAGTTCAGAAAGAGAGGATGTTTTCATCGCAGCAAGCTCGGGTTCAGCCAGGTAGGGTTGGGCTCTTTTCCCTCATCTAGGATTTTGCAAACTATATATTGTGAAATCAAATTCGTGAATTTTGGTCATCTTTTAAAAAATAATAATAAACTGGAATGCGCTGGAAATCTATTGGTCAGATAAATATTGTTTCCTGAAACTTTTGCTTCAGTTTTATAAATAGGTGTTGGTGTAAATTTTATTTTTTACTGTGTATGTGGTCCAAAAAATTTGAAAGTTCCTGTTTTAATTTGTTCTCCCTGTGCTTGGCTTTGGAGGGATTAGGCAGCTGCAATATGGGAGATCAAGATCAAGGCCTCTGGAGCCAGGCAAGTTATTTTACCTCTCTGTGGTTTAGCATCTTATCCATAAAACACGGATAACAATAGTGCCTACCTCAGAGGGCTGTTAGGACGATTAAAAGGATTAAACTATTTGATCCATGCACAGTGCTTCTAATGGTACCTAAAACATAGTATGTGCTTCGCAAATGCCAATTGTTTTTGTGGTGCTGGAGACTTTTTCTCCTGGTCAAAGACAACAATGTGATTTTAAAGACACAATAAATTCTTCCCTAAATTATGTGCACAGTCCAGTTTTGTTCAGTTCAAGACAGTGATTTCTATGAGCAAATACATACTCCTCAAATATTTGTGGAGTAACTATTGTATGCTGGCATTCTGCTATGTGCTAGGGGTACAGAGTGGGGTAAGATACTATCCTTGACCTTGAAGAACATACAGTCTCCCAAAGAAATTCCAATTTATTTGACTTTATCTCCATCACCCCCACGTGGTGCCTGGCATATTGTAGGTCCCTAGAGAATATTTATTTGTTTGTTTAAGAGACAAGGTCTTGCTCTTTACCCAGGCTGGAGTTCAGGGGCAGTATCATAGCTCACTGCAGCCTCAAACTCCTGAACTCAAGCAAGCCTTCTACCTCAGCCTCCCAAGTAGCTAGAACTGCATGTGTACACCACCATGCTCAGCTAGTTTTTACTTTTTTTTTTTTTTTGTAAAGATAGGGGTCTCCCTATGTTACTCAGCTGGTTTTGAACTTCTGGATTCAAGCGGTCCTCCCACCTCAGCCTCCCAAAGTGCTGGGATTATAGGTGTGAGCTACCACACTTGGCCTCTAGAACATATATGCTGAGTGCATTTTGTTGGAAGGAATCATCAGCTCTCTTTACCTCAGCCAGATGAAGTAAATAAGGGAACCTCTTGTCATGTCATCTTTTCTAGTATATTTAAGATGTGGAGGAAAGAACAGCAGCATAGAAGACTTTCTGTAAATGCCAAAGGTTTCCAAAAGTCTACATCTGAAGAAAGATGAATTTGTTATTGTAGACATCCTCTGATGTCTCCTTTCTACTATTTATTGAAAAAAGTTTCTAGGGAAGGAAAAAGAAAGGAAACAGATGGCTCCAAATGACAGAGCAGAACCTTACAGATTTCTTCTCTCTTTGCTGCCTGGGGCAACTGAGAAGCTAGCAGGAAAGAAAAGCAGGGATGTGGTGTGTCCTCCTGAATCATTCATGTGGCCACTTCCCTCCGCTCCAACATTCCCAGTCCCTCAGCTACGTAAACAGAGCTCGGACATACACTCCAGGGAGATCAGGCCGGGTAAGTGTGGCCAACACTTCCTCCCACACCCTGCTCTTCAAAGCGTCACAAGCTTCCGAGCAGGTTGCATGGAAAATTAACCAGTTGACAGGGTGGTTTTTTTTTTTTTTTTTTTTAGTACAGAGGGAGTGAGAACAAGAAAACAAATGGGGGGAAAAAAAAGACTGATTTGTGATTTGGGACAATAAAGCCCTCCCCGACCTTGCTTTGGAAAGAGTATAGAGCTGTAGGCTGTAGGTTGATGACACTGGTGTGGCCCGAAACAGTAAAAATTTATACCTAATTGTCATGAGCTTTGACACCTTTATAATGCACAAAGCATACCCACATACATTATGTCAAATGAGTTGGCCAGTGTCATGTGGAGCTAAAATGGAAATGAAGATATTCTGGACTTGAAGACGAGCTCACTTTTAATTAAGCTTTTTATGTCTGAAAAGAAATTCTTCCCCTTTCATATCAAGCCATCTTCCCCAGTGCTTACATGCTTTGTAGATCTTGAAGAGCTGTTCACCTCCCCTCAAAGCTACCATTTTTGGTATCTAATTCTTTGATCCACCTGTGGGTGGAGGTGGATGCAGTAGCTGACACATTCTGCATGCTGATCAGTGTTCTGAGTATATTGAATATCAGGGTTAGCTCCGTGGGTGTGCCCCTTGGGCAATCAACAACACAGGGCCTCATGCTTATTTTTTATTTTTGAGACAGGGTCTCACTTTGTCACTTGGGCTGGAGCGCAGTGGCATAATCTCGACTCACTGCAGCCTTGACGTCTCAGGCTCAAAGGATCCTCCCACCTCAGCCTCCCAAGTAGCTGGTACTAAAGGTGCACACCACGCCACCCAGTTAATTTTTGTATTTTTTTTTTAGAGATGGGATTTTTGCCATGTTGCTCAGGCTGGTCTTGAACTCCTGAGCTCAAGGAATCCACCCACCTCGGCCTCCCAAAGGCCCACCCACCTCAGCACACCTGGGACGACAGGTGTGTGCCACCGTGCCTGAGCAGGGCCTTGCGCTTATAAGGGTCCCATGTGCTGCTGCCACCATCTTGAAATTTGTAATAACTTTTACACTGGGCCCCACAAATTATGTTGCCACTACCAGTTGACTTGGTTAGTTTTCTGAGAAGCCAAATCCAGATGGTTGGTCTGCTAATATTGTTTGATTTCTCCCAGTTTCTACAGTATAAGTGGCATGCCTATCTAGGATGGATAACAGGTACACAAGGAAATAATAACATTGGTGTAGCAACTTACAGTTTATGACAGATTTGCATGTGCATAATCTCCTTTAACCCTCACAAGCAAATGTCAGGAGGCAAGTCTATGTAAGGTCTTTGGAAACCTACCTGTAGGAGATTAAATTGATTTGATAGGCAAACAGCTCTTTAAAAGTGAAAATGAGCAGAAAAACAGGAAAGAAAAATTATCCAGCTATTACACAGCTGTGCTGCAGAGGAAGTTACAAAGTCAGTAAAGGACTCAGTATGGAGTTTAGCCAAAGGGATCATGGAGAATAAAAATTCCAATCCCAAGCCAAGGAAGAGAGAGACATTGTTTTTGGAGCAACTTAGAGCATCAGTCACAAAGATCCCTCATGGTTGCTCACAGCCCAGGGATATACAACACAGAGTCCAGCTGAGAACTCCTTTGTCAAGGATTCTGCCTTTGCCTCATCACTTCTTGGTTAGTAATGTGATTTGGTTTCCGTGTCCATTTTTTTTTTTTTTTCCCAAACAACAGATCAATACTGAAAACAGGGTTTAAGCCACCTTTATAAGCTTGTTGGCCTGAAACTTAAACTCTCAAATCCAGACCAAATACAACCTTTTCACAACCTGGCGACACCCAGTCTGTGGTTTCTTATTTGCTTCCACCTGGTTGTCTGACCTGATCTCTTGCTCTGCCTGCTCCAATTGCACAACCACGGTTCTGACCTGAAGTCTCAAAGTCCAGGCTGCTGCTGCTTTTGTTTGGCAAAGCACTGGCTGGCTGGATTTTCCTGCGGGAGCACCATGAACTGCAACTTCGTCCCTAACTCACAGCCATTTGAGGGCAGAACGAGACAAAGTAGGATACCTTCATGACTTTTCACCTCCAGGGTACAGACAGCCTCACTTTTCCAACTCTGTTCTCAGGGCACTCTTCAAATCCTGCATCCTAAGGGTTTTTCTGTATGAATTCAAAGTAAAATTCACCTAGAGAATGACTGGATTATTGTTCTCCTTTCTTTTCCAATGTCCTCAGCACACTCCCAAGATTACCTGTGGAATCTAAGCCAAACTCAAACATTCAGGATTTTCACAACTTGGAGAGAAAAGAGGGGTTTATTGTTGAAGCGTGTGTTTTCTTGGACGATCAAGGTATGAATAGGATTTCTATCAAGAGACTATTCTGCTGGGATACAGCTATGGTTCCTTTATGGACAGTGAAAAGCTGTAGAGGAGGTAAACACATTTCACTAGAGGTCAAGAACTTGACCAGTGTATTTATTGATCTTATGGCCCTTTAACCAAACCTTTTGATGACTTGAGTAAAAAATGAATTTTATTTGCTTCTGGTTCGGAAGCAAATCACTTTGGGTTTCTGAAAGAGCAGTCTTTTTGTTTCTCTATCTGCTAAGAAATCAAGTTAGCAAATCCAGCTGATGATCTAGTTACTTAAAACCACTCATTAGAGTGTAATTGCTTTTTGGAGGAAAAAAGGAAGGTCTTGTTCAAAAGAGCTGAGTGGGTGTGTCTTTGGTTCCAGATTAAGTTTATAGAGAAGTCAAATCTACTTTTCACTCCCTTTTGTAATCTTGCTTCACAAATCCTGTCAAAATTGATTTGTGGAAGGAAGACTATTAACAACCTGCACTGCTACTAAAATGATATGGGAGAGGTGAGGGGAAGTTAGCAATTATTGAACCCCTTCTGCATACGAGGTGTATTGATGGTGGAATCTCATTCCTCACAGCAACCTTGGGAGGTCGGGAGTGCAAGTTTTCCACATGTAACAAAGCATCAGAAGTTTTGTACCTTGCCCAAGATTCCATACCAGAAAATATCAGAACTGAAATTCCATCCCAAGAATCTTTGGCTCCCACCCAAACTCATGATGTTTCTCTTATGCCAAGCCCTCTATATAAAAATAAATACTGTATAGGAATAACAAGTCTAATCATGGCATCACCTACTGAGGTTTATCTCTCTTTTCATTTTTTAAAGACAGAGGCTTACTCCCTCACCCAGGCTGGAATGCAGTAGTTTGGTCTCACCTCGCTGCAACCTCTGCTTTCCAGGTTCAAGTGATTCTTATGCCTCAGCCACCCAAGCAGCTGGGATTACAGGCACGCACCACTACGCCCAGCTAAGTTTTGTGTTTGTAGTAGACATAGGGTTTTACCATGTTGGCCAGGCTGGTCTTGAATTCCTGACCCCAAGTGATCCACCCACCACAGCCTCCCAAAGTGCTGGGAGTACAGGTGTGAACCACTGCACCCATCATTTTCTATTTCTTTTTTTTTTTGAGACAGAGTTTCGCTCTTGTTACCCAGGCTGGAGTGCAATGGCACGATCTCGGCTCACCGCAACCTCCGCCTCCCGGGTTCAGGCAATTCTCCTGCCTCAGCCTCCTGAGT
>NW_016107465.1:2332955-2362244 GCF_001604975.1 Cebus imitator | reverse complement strand
ATTTTTTGTATTTTTAGTAGAGACGGGGTTTCACCACGTTGACCAGGATGGTCTGGATCTCTTGACCTCGTGATCCACTTGCCTCGGCCTCCCAAAGTGCTGGGATTACAGGCTTGAGCCACCGCGCCCGGCCGAACTTTCCCACTTCTTAGGGCCATTGGTGCCTTGGAAAATTATCACAAGAAAAGGGAAATTTGGTGGGAAGAGAAAATAGGGTCCATTGATGACATCACTTATGACTTTTGCCTTGCCTCTGACAACTTCAAGGGGCCTGGGTTGGCTCAGGGACTAACGTCCTTTATCAAGTTGAGTTGAAATGGACCTGTGATTTGAAGTTCACCTGAAAAGTGCTTGTCATTTTATAGACCACAGGAAAGTCAAGTTAGAGACTTGTCTTCTATAGCTACTAAGCTCTGAAGATCTTTTAATTCTCCTAAACACTTTCCTCAACTTTTCCTCCAGAAGAGCTTGTATATGAATAAATTAACTTTTCCTAATCTTCCCTTTCTTTGTGTTCCAATGTTTTAATTGTTTTTCCCCACCCTCTGAATTATTGCAATGCTTGCATTCTCCCTCATATTGTGGCTATTTGTACACATATGTTTTTCCACCAAATTACTAAGCTCTTTGGGGGCAGATCATATGTCTTGCTTATCTTTGCTTTCTATGGTTTAGCTAGCATAATCAATGTAAGTCTTCATTTTTTAAATTGCAAAAATATAGTGGAAATGGTTGTGTACATAATAAACATATCTTGCTTATTATATGTAACTATCAGCTTGTTTTGTATAGTCTTTATAAACTTACTTTTAAAATGTTATGAAGTAGTTTTATATACGAAAATGAACGTTTTGTTTGTGTGTGAAAGATTTGGTTCTGCTTATAATATTTCCCAGTGTGGAACTGGTGAATTCAAATAGAACAAGCATTTAAAAGACTTTTGATTTTGCTAAATTGATTTCCAAAGGAGTTTTATTGGCTGTGGTAGGCCTCCAAGCTTCCCCACGCTAAAACCCGGGACTGAATATGAGGAAGTGTCACTTCCGTGACTGTTTTGGCCGATGGGAAATGATCCAGGTGGGTCTGATCTAATCACACGAGCCCTTTAAAAGCAGAGTTATCTCCAGCTGGTGGTAGAAGCAAAGTCAGGAAGATTCAGAGTATGAAAAGGATTCAAAACACAGTTACAGGCTTTGAAGAGGAGAGAGCCAAGCACAAAACCAGAGTAGTTCTGTCCACTACCACCTGCATGAACGTGGGCAATTTCATGTGTTACTTGGTAAGAGAGTAGTAAGCCAATGTCTTAATTTTCTCTCTCTCTCCTTTTTTTTCCTTTTGAGATGGAGTTTTGTTCTTGTTGCCCAGGCTGGAATGCAATAGCACGATCTCGGCTCATGCAACCTCTGCCTCCAGAGGTTCAAGCGATTCTCCTGTCTCAGCCTCCCGAGTAGCTGGGATTACAGGTGTGCGCCACCAAGGCCTGCTAATTTTGTATTTTTAGTAGAGATGGGGTTTCTCCATGTTGGACAGGCTGGTCTCCAACTCCTGACCTCAGGTGATCTGCCCACCTCAGCCTCCCAAAGTGCCGGGATTAGAGGTGTGAGCCACCCTGCCTCGCTTCATTTTCCATTGCTGCGTTTAAAAATTAGCACAAGTTAGCCACTTAAACAACATTCATTTCTTACCTTCAAGTCAGAAGACCAGGTGGGCTTCTCTGAGTTCTCGGCTTAGGTCTACTCCAGGGCGAAATCAAGGTGTTAGCCATGCTGGCCTCTTACTACAGGCTCTGGAGGTGAGTTGTTTTCCAAGTTATTCAGGTTGGCAGATTGTTTCTGGTGGCTGCGGGACTGAGGTTTCTTTTCTGGCTATCAGCCAGGGGTCACTTTCCCACCTAATTTCCCTTTTCTTATGATAGTTTTTTTGAGACTCCATCTCAAAAAAAACCAAAAATAAACTGTCAAAAGAATTTATATTTAAAACACAGGTAAAAAATGCCCCCCCCAGCTTACCTTTCTTAAGTTTACATTTTATTATCTATGCTTTTGAGATTATTTACATCTATTGCATTTGTATGGCAGAAATACCATATAATGGTTTGCTTTTTTTTTCCATTTCTTTCTCTGCATTAAGTGGTATGACAGTCGAAGCTTGAATTAGCCATATGGGAGTATTTATGCAATAGAAATGGGCAAATCTTTTTCTGAGCCAATGAGATGTCAAGAAAACTTTTCAGAGACTTGGATCAGAGCTAAGGCCTTTTTCCTATTGGAGGTGGACCCAAGAGAATGCCGAGTCTGGCACTGGCAGCAGCCATCTTGCCAGTACCTAGGGAGACTCCAGTGAGAATGGAACCAACATAGCAAAAGGCAGGAGAGAGAGATGGAGACAGCCTGGTACTGGGATTGTGGCTTGCTCATTCCAGCAGTACCTGATCCCACTCCCAACACTAGGCTTTTATTTTTTTTTTCTTCAAGAGACAGTGCCTTGCTCTGTCCTCCAGGCTGGAGTTAAGTGGTGCAATGATAGCTCGCTGAAGCCTCCAACTCTTGGGTTTAAGCAGTCCTCTAGCCTCAGCCTCCCTAGTGGCTGAGACTTCAGTTGTTTTTGTTTTTGTTTTGACACAGGGTCTCGCTTTGTCGTCCAGGCTGGAATGCAGTCGTGTGTGATCATGGCTCACTGCAGCCTCAATACCCTGGGCTCAGGCAATCTCCCCACCTCAGCCTCCTGAATAGCTGGGATTACAGGCATGTGCCACCATGCCTAGCTAATTTTTTTTTCTTTCTTTTTTTTTTTTTTGAGATAGGGTTTCACCATGTTGCCCAGGCTGACTTCAAACTCCTGGGCTCAAGCAATCCTCCCACATGGGCCTCCCAAAGTGCTGGGATTACAGGGTGAGCCACCATGCCCAGCCCCCTATACTTTTTAATTGAGCCTATAAATTTTTTTTGTATTTAAGTCAGTTTGGGTTGAATTTTCTATCATTTACATTAAAATCAGATCAAATGATACAGCAACATCTGCACGAGGTCCAGAATTATGCTGCTAGCACCCAAAGTGGCATCACTTGGTAACAATAACTTGGAGGGATGGGAATTCTCCAACCTCAATCATGTTCTGATCTTGTATTATAATCCTCTGTTTCACAAACAGATGTTTGTTTCATCTAATAAGCCTTATATAATTTCCCTTGCAGGCTGGGATCAGTTCTTCTCAGTAAACACTTTTGTTAGCATGATAGACATTCTTTTTTTTTTTTTGAGACTAAGTTTCACTCTTGTCGCCCAGGCTGGTGTGCAATGGTGCGATCTCAGCTCACTGCACCCTCTGCCTCCCAGGTTCAAGCAATTCTCCTGCCTCAGCCTCCCGAGTAGCTGGGATTCCAGGCATGCACCACCATGCCCAGCTAATTTCTTGTATTTTTAGTAGAGATGGAGTTTCACCATGTTGGCAAGGATGGTCTCGATATCTTGACCTCATGATCCGTCTGCCTCGGCCTCCCAAAATGCTGATGTTATAGATGCGAGCCACAGCCTGTCAGTGTAAAATGGAGGCCACTGTGTATTTCAATTAATGGCATCTAAACGTGGTTCTTCACTTGGGTGGTACATTGAGCAGTTTCTTTTTTTGTGAACTCTATAGCAAACCTTGTTAACTCTGAACAGATCTTGAAAGATCTAATGCGTATGTATTAAGCACCTGAAGTCTTTACCTTCAGTTTTTCTAAACATTTAATCTCCAATTGATGTCACTTCTGAATTCACATTTGGAAATTCATAATTCTTCAGATTTTTTTTCTTTTATAGGGTAGAACCTCTCATGAATACTTTTTAGTGGGTTGAAACAGTTCCGTAAAGTTAATATTCACAGTCACCAAAAGTTCTTTCTTTCTTTACCGATCCTCATCTCTGTGCCTGTAGAGGGGATCGTGCACCTGAACTGCAGGCTCCCTTGAGGGCTTCATTGGCATTGCCTTGTGGTGACCCA
The DNA here is from genome assembly GCF_001604975.1 of Cebus imitator. Taxonomy (NCBI): domain Eukaryota; kingdom Metazoa; phylum Chordata; class Mammalia; order Primates; family Cebidae; genus Cebus; species Cebus imitator. Next base: position 2,358,260 of record NW_016107465.1, on the reverse strand, counting down.
CCATTACAGTAAATTCCACCCAGCTCAAACTAATCCCAAAATAGGGTTCAGGGATTACGGACAAAGGCCAGGCTCATTCTTTGCATAACAGCTGAGTGGTAGAGCAGAATAAAACATGAATCAGAGAGTCCTAGATTCAAATCCCAGTTTGACCATTTGCAGGCACTCTGACTTAGAGCACTTTGAGTATCATCACTGAGCCTCCCTTATTCATTTGTAAAGAGGGAGCATGTTACCTACCTTATAGCATTTTTGTTGGAAGGTGTAAATAAGATCATACGCGTCAAGGGCTAAAGACCATGCCTGGGCCATAGATGTCATTAAAAATGGTAGCTGTTAATTTACAGTACTTTTTTCTCTATAAGGCAGCATTCATTGGGTAAATACCCGAGGTTCATCATCTTATGCCAGGGAAATCGAGGATGCAGACACTCAAGAAGCGCATTTAGGAGCAGAGGTTTAACAGACAAAAGAAAAAGAAAAGAGAATCTCTCTCCTGCAGAGAGGGGAGCCCCAGAGGGTCTTCCCGTTTCATGGTGAAATCCATGGGATTTTACAGAGGAGCTTGAGGAGGCAGTGTCTTATTTACATAGGGCCTGAGAGATTGGTTGGACCAGGTGTGTCATTTGCATAGTGTGGAAAGAAGATGGCTATCCACCCTAATCTTTTATCATATGGGGTCTCTACCTGGCTGGTGCCATGTTGCTTGCTTTTTTACTGCACATGTGGTGACAAAAGGGAAAAGGGAACCTCCATGTTGAATATACCTGGCTTCCAGGTATCCCTTTTTATTGGCACAGCTGCTGGCATTTAACTATGCAAGATTTTAGCTTGCTTATCTATGCTTGCACCTTGATTTTTTTGGGCTGCTTTTTTTTTTTTTTTTTTTTTAGACAGAGTCTTGCTCTGTCACCCAGGCTAGAGTGCGGTGAGTGGCGTGATCTTGGCTCACTGCAACCTCCACCTCCCAGATTCAAGTGATTCTCCCAAGTTCAAGCTATTCTCCTGCCTCAGCCACCTAGTAGCTGGCATTACAGGTGCTGACACCCGGCTAAGGGCTGCTTTTTATAAAAAGGAAACCTTACCTAGGACTCTCTCACCCTCACCATCTGCCTAAATAATTTCTTTCTAGCTCCTACATTAAGTAGATTGAAAGTTCCATGAGGTCTCAAATCTGATGGATCCCAGTTGCTGTTTTTCCAGTAACTAGAATGTGCCGGCACATGCTAATCACTTAACAAATACTTGGTCATTGATTATTATAATTTTTATCATAAAAGTTAGGTAAACTCCAGTGCCTTCTTCAAAGAATCCTGCCTCCATCCTCTTTTTCAAATTAAGACCAAGCACAAATCTTCCCATGAAGCCATCTCTATGTGCCCTAATTTGTAGCTATTTCATGCTTAACTGCCCCTACCTCCTCCCCGCCATACCACTTACTCTCAGGATTAAACAGGAATGCACTGCATGTACATCATATGTCCTAGATCATTGGCTGATGGTTCTTCTTATCTATGAGTCTTCTTAAAATTCAATTCTACCAATCATTCTTGATTGTTAACCAGTTGCTGGGCTCTGTGCTGGGTTCTAGAAAAGAAACAGTGGCTGCCTCAAGGAGGAACTAGTCTTTCAGTGTAGAGAGCTTTGTAATCTAACAATTACATCACAAGGTGATATGAAAAACTATATGCACATAGGATCTAGGTAGCAGAGATCGGAGAAAGTGATTAACTTTCTCAAAAATCAGGGAAGACTTCCTAGGGGAGGTTATAAGGAAATATGACTTTTCAAAGAAGGTCAGGAATTTTCCAGCTGGTTAAGGTGGGAGAGAAATATTCCAAGGAGAGTAAACAATATGTGCCCAAGGGCATGAGATAACAGATTCTTATCCTGGAGAACCCAGAAGCAATTCAGTACTATTGGAGCATAATGGAGAAACTGAAAAATAAGAAGGGGGCCAGGAAATTGAGGGTGATAAGTCCAGAGACAAAGCCAGTGGTCCTATGTGGGAAAGTTTTGAATGTTGTAATCAGTGTAGGTGACAGGGAGCCCAGAATGGAATGATCTGAGGAAACTTTGAAATTATCTTTGATAGCAGTATAGAGGGTACACCAGGAAAAAAAGAGATTGAAGCTGAGCAGTACTTCAGGAGGAAGTATGAATGGTCTAGATGAGAAACGCTGAGGGCCTCATTGAGGCAGTACTGATGAGGCTGAAAAACAGATTGGGTTGATTTTTAGGAGAGAAAATTCAGAATTGATAACGCTAGCTTGGTCTTTAGGTGTAGGCAGATAAAAAGAAGAAAAAAATAGCACTCTTATTGTTGTGTATCTCATTTGGTAAAATGTAATGCTAAGCACATAAAAACATAAAAATGCTCAGGAATAGTTCTTTAATAAGTAAGTCTCCGTAGCATTATCTGGTCTTGATTTAATTTTATTTCCAATTTTAAAATTACTTTCTATTAACTGGAACCTCCCATGCTTTATTCAGCCTCTTGGTGTGTTTCCAGTCTACAAGGATTCTCTTAATATTTCCAAATGATTTGCAAGCGGAGAACTAAAAGGTGCCTTGTTTGCCAACCACATATTTATCTATTTAGATAGGCATTGCGTAGTATTCAAAAGCCATCTGATAATAACGTTGCATGACTAAAAACAAAGAAGGAAAGATGTCAAACCTCAATACACAAGCATGAGCCTTCTTTCCATTGCAGGCCACACAGAGAAACACCACATTTTTTCTTTCTTTCTTTTTTTTTTTTTTAAGGCAGAGTCTCACTCTGTCACCCAGGCTGGAGTGCAGTGGTGCAATCTCCGCTCACTGCAACCTCTGCTTCCCGGGTTCAAGTGATTCTTCTGCCTCAGCCTCCCAAGTAGCTGGTTCTACAGGCGCACACCACCATACCCAGCTACTTTTTGTATTTTTAGTAGAGACAGGGTTTCACCATATTGGCCAGGCTGTTCTCAAACTCCTGATGTCATGATCCACATGCCTCAGCCTCCCAAAGTACTGGGGTTACAGGTATGAGCCACCATGCCCAGCCCACAATTTTTCTTAGTATTGAAGTTAATTTCAACCTCATCCAATCTTTAACTGTGTGTCATAAACACAGATTTTTTTTCATAGAAAACAATTTCCAGTCTACAGAAAGAAATGTGAAACTCAGTCTATCAGAGCTTTAGAATATCGAGGAAAATGAACACAGTATAAACAAAATTGCTTGTTTCTGTAAGCTAACTGCAATTACAGAGATGAGAAAGCCTTCCATTGATATGACAGCTATCGAGCATATATTTTTATGTTTCTAAGAATTGAAAAGAGAACTATCAGGGCTTCAGATACATTTTGAAAAGATAATGTTATTTTGAGACAGGGTCTTAGCTCTGTCACTCAGGCTGAAGTGCAGTAGCACAATCACAGCTCACTGCAGCCTTGACCTCCCAAGCTTAGGTGATCCTTCCACCTCAGCCCCCTGAGTAGCTGAGACTACAGGCACTTGTCACCATGCCTGGCTAATTTTTAAATTTTTTGTAGACATGGGAGTCTCACTATGTTGCCCAAGGTTGATGTTGAGCTCCTGGGCTCAGGCAATTCTCCTGCCTTAGCCTCCCAAAGTGCTAGGATTACAGGCACGAGCCGCCACTCCTGGCAAGGAGATAATTTTAGTTAGTTATTTTTTGAGACAGAGTTTTGCTTTGTCACCCAGGCTGGAGTACATGGTGCCATCTCAGATCACTGCAACCTCCACCTCCTGGGCTCAAGTGATTCGCCTGCCTCAGCCTCCTGAGTAGCTGGGATTATAGGTATGCACTACCACACCCACCTAATAATTGTATTTTTAGTAGAGATGGGGTTTTACCATGTTGGCCAGGCTAGTCTCGAACTCCTGACCTCAGGTGACCTGCCTGCCTCAATCTCCCAAACTGCTGGGATTACAGGTATGAGCTACCTTGCCTGGCCAAGAAGATAATTGTAAACGATCACAATTTTTGGAGGCGTATCATGCATGTACATGATGCACATGATCTCTGAAGAGTGTTTTAAAGATAAAGTCAGCAAAGTACAGCCTGTTGGCCAAATCTGACCCACCACCTGTTCTTGTAGTGGTGTGAACTAGAATAGTTTTTGCATTTTAAAATTTTTGAAAGGTTGAAAAAAATCAAAAGAATAAACTTTTATTATACATGAAAATTATCTGAAATTCAAATTTCAGTGTTCATAAATAAGGTTTTATTGGAGTACAGCTCACCCATCCGTTGTGTACCAGCTGCATTCATGCTACAACAGCAGAGCTAAGTGCTTATGACAGAGACTTTCTGGCCAACAAAGCCTAATGTACTTACTAGCTGGCTCTTTCCAGAGACTGTCAACCCTGTTTTAAGAGCTTTCCTCTAAAGAAACACAAGCCTTTAGTAAACTGAAGACTTCTTCATAAAAATTTTCTATGTCAGTGATTACATATGATAAAAAAAAGAAAATGCATGAATTTAGTAAAGATAAAATTGATATTACAGATGAAAATCATAGGCATGCCTTTAATTATATTTAGGATGCTTATTTCCCACCTTATGTCAGTAGATAGTTATAAGGACACAAAGCTTTAGGGTGGCCATTATTTTTTCTTGCATCTTGATGAACTTTGCATGACCTTGGGCTGGCTACTTTTCTCTTGTAAGCCTCAGGTTTCCTACAAAAAACAGAGTAATAGCAACACCAACCTCATGGGAGTACATTAAGTACCAAAGTGGGGAAGTGGGTTGTTTTTTTTTTTTAGAGGAATTACTTAGCTTGTTATCTGGTCGTAGGTGTGCAATAGATTATAATTATCATTCTCTGAAAATGTCACTTTCACTTTCTGGTGCTCCACTCAGTACTGCCTGTAAGGTCTGCTTTGACAAGGAAATCTGTTAGATCCTGCCACACCATCATTTTGCATAGCAAGAACCCCTCTCTGTGTTACAATCTGGAGAAAAACTGTCCTCAGGTACATGAATCCAAGAACACGCTTGACAAAAGAGTGGAAAAAGGGAAGCCTAGGAGGTCTAGAAACAAAAATCTAAGTGGCGAGCCGTGCTGGAAGGCTGGCCGGCAGCCGGAGTACAGCTTGTGAGCAGCATATCGGGATTTTTGTTTTCCATGTTAGACTCTACTCCAGCTCTTTCTATGGAGAGTCCATGGTTTTGTGATGGGTTGTTGATGAAGGAAAGCTCTATATTTTTTTAGAGTGGATGAAGTATTTGTCATTTTATTCCATTTTATTTTAACACTGCCATTTTTCTTTTATTATGCAATGTCTTAACAGCTGATGTCTCCCAGGCGAAAATTACTCAGAAAATCATGAGGGTGTGTTTCTTGGAAACTGTGATTTCTTTCTCACTGGGCTTGCCCTGCCTGTCTCCCTCCTGGGCCTACTCTGCCTTTAGAATCCTTCTGTCTGTGGATTCCTGTGGAGGAACTAGGGCCTGGTGACCTCCTGGCTCCTCAGCTATGATGCAACTTCTCTTTTCTTCTCTTATCTCAAGTAGGTCCTGAGCAGCCCAGCAGAGGTGATCTCTTCTGCTCATCAGGGGTGGTCTGGATTCAATTGATAAGAATCCTCTTTTCTTGGCCCTTACAAAACAAATCTCTGCCTAGAGACAGCTAAAGGGGAGAAAAATACCTGCAAACCAACAACTCCTTTGTACCCCCATTGAGTACAGAAAATTAGATAAAGAAAAATCAGAATACCAGGAGGCAGCAGACACCTCCACAATGCAGCTTGGAAATAAAATTTCTATAATTCTGCTCTCCTTTTATTTTTTTTAATCACATAGAAGAGTTTGCACAAATCTCATTTGTTTTCATTCCTGCATTTTTTGTGTCTTGACATTATTTTGAGGAAAATACTCTGAATTTTATCCTGGCTCCTCAATTATGGTTGAACAGGAACTGTTAATTGAGTTTAGTCATTCAAAGGAAGAACAAAGTATTTCATCATTCTTACATATTCTGGTTGGACTCGTGATTAAAGAAGACAAATAGAGACACTGACACATCAGCATAAAACCAAAAACAGTGATGCTCACAGGCATGCCTGAGAGTGGAATAATGGTGGGTGGGGGCAGGGGCTGTTTACTGGTAGGAGTAACTCTCATCATCATATTCCAGCTCATCTTCATCATCATCATCCAGCAGCCCGTACTTAAATTTCCGGTAGACTGTGCCATCCTGGCCCATGTACACGATGTCATCGTCGTCATCCTCATCATAGTCCCGATCCCTGTACTCAATCACCTGATCCTCTTCAAAGCTGGTGCTCTCCCTATAGCTACTCTTATAGGCGGAGTAAGACTTGTTGGGGTCGGCCAGCTTTTCATAGCCGGCCTTTTCTGTTGCCTGGACTCGGCCACGTGATTTCCTCCACACAACCACAGCTGCCCCGATCAGAAGGGCCAGCATCACGGAGGAAGTGATGAACAGAGCTGTCTTGAAGTGCTCAGCTGCAGGCCCAACCTTGCTTGTTCGAAGGATGCATTCTTCTGTTGGAAGAAGTCCCCAAAGGAAGAGGCAAGAGGGAAAAGGTGGAAGAAATAGAATAGAGAGAATTAGTTTCTGAGCTAGAATTTCACCTTTATTTTAAAAATCAAAAATGCTAGAATCACTGTCTCTGATTTTCCTTTGTTTAATTTTATTTTTTTGTAGAGACAGTGTCTCCTTCCGGTGCCCTGGCTGGTCTCAGACTCTTGGGCTCAAGAGATCCTCCCACCTTGGCCACCCAAAGTGCTGGGATTACAAACGTGAGCCACTGCACCTGGCCTGTCTCTGATTTTCCTAGAAGGCACACTGTATAAAATTGGAGTGTGTACCCCCTGAGAATCCTAGTCTATGTCTGACGAAGCCAATAAATCCTTCTAGAAAGGTCAGTTTCCCATTCAAAGGGAGTTCCCTTATCCCTGTATCTCCTAGGTCAGCCACCAGGTGTCCAACCTTATCAACTGATTCTTCTCTTTCCCTCTTAAGAAAATATTTCATCTTGGACCAAGCTTTAGTTATTACTAAATGCTCTATTTTATTTCCCGATTCCAACTTCTTTTCTAAGACTTGAGTCTTCTCCCAAGCTACCTTAAGCTGGGGCCAGCCTGACTGTCCCACCACTTAAGGGCAAGAGCAGATAATTTATAAAACTACCGACTTTGAGAGCCATGTGGGGCCTTCACAATTACTTAGCCCAATTTGTTGTTTGACATTTGAGGAAACTAAAGTCCACTGAGAGAAAGTGAATTGTCACACTGTCAGAGACAAGACCTTGTTTGTGGAGCAATCAGAATTCAGATCCAGGAATCCTAGCTCCATGCTACAGTCTGAAGACATTAGGACAGAAGGCTCTGACAACTGTTTTTTGGCTTCCTGGAGTTTTGTGCTCCTAGCCTGGTAGAAAAAGAAGTGCCATCTTTAAATCCTATCAACTTGAATTATAGGCAGTTTTTTTCTCTCATTATTAAGAGTTTTTTGTTTGTTTGAGATGGAGTCTCGCTCTGTCGTCCAGGCTGGAGTGTAGTAGCACAATATTTCGGCTCATTGCCACCTCCGTCTCCCAAGCTCAAGCAATTCTCATGCGTTAGCCTCCTGAGTAGCTGGGACTACAGGTTCATACCACCTTGTCTCGTTAGTTTTTGTATTTTTAGTAGAAATGGGTTTCACCATATTGGCCAGGTTGATCCCAAACTCCTGACCTTAGGTGATCCATCTGCCTTGGCCTCCCAAAGTGCTGGGATTATAGGCATGAGCCACCTTACCCAGCAATTATTAAGAGTTTGGAAATCCAGAGCTCTGACCCCTGTCATCCATCAGCCTCTGTTTTGATGCATTGATTGAGAATATGGAGTTACCAAAACTGCTTCACAGAAGGAAAGATTCAACTATAACTTTAGTGAAGAGGATGAGCTCATTTGTCTTACTTTTTATTCATTTATCCAGGTGGTATGATTTGGGTAATCAAAAAAAAAAGTCTATTTTTTTTTTTTTTCTGTTCTTTAACTCACCACATGAGAGTTTGAAAGAACCAGAGGGAAAAAACTGTCAGGCCATGTTGGATGTACAAGCTGAAATACACAGTAGGTTTTCCATAAATATTTGTTGAGCCCCTTGGGTCTCCCTTGTTCAGGGGATACTTTCATGAGAGATTCTAGGTACGTTCTACACACTAAATAAATGAATATAACACTGCTGCAAGGTGCAATGATTTTTGTTTATTAAATATTGACCAACGAGATCTGATTCATCATGACTATTTTTCTTTTTTGCTAGTGCTAAGCAAGTTTTCTATTTTATCATAATTCTCATGGGATTTTACCTATCAAGCTGAGTTTCTTCTTCTAAAGTAACAGACCTACCATTATTACATTAATCATTAGTAAGTTCAGCACAAAATTCTTCCCTGGAGAAAACATTAAAGCATTGGAGAGATTGATAAGCAATCTGTGTGTGGTACTGTGAGATAAATACTGCCTGAAGCAGTAGAATCAATATAAAAATCCTTTCGAGGTTGTTTCAGTTACGAGGGTGCCATATGCAATCATGCCTTGCTTACTATTCTCCATCCCAGGTCTGCAGAGTCAGGGTTAGCCTTTGTGATACGGTTTCTTTGAGGGGGTAGAGTGTCTCTGTAAAGAAGGATCAGGTAATCAAGAGCATTTAGACTTTGCAGATTGCTGCAGGTGTCTCATCAAGAGCCTCAGGGGCACCAGGAAAGCTGACAAGATAGTTCTTAGTTGGAACAGGCTTTCAAAAACTCTGCGCGCAGCATGCGCAAACTTCTGGTTTCATTTAAAGGTGTTAATGTTGTGAGGGTTATTATTCTTAGCTGACATAGAATGGATATTAGGCAATCAGACCCTCAATGTAGGTGTGTATGAAGAACAGAGAAAACCAGGTGCTCAAAGGGGTAGGAAAGCTAAAGGAAGGAAAATGTTTTTGGAGAGATGATACTTAAAACCCAATTGAAAATGCTGATCAAAAATAAAAAAGAAATGGCTGGTAGCAGTTATGGGTCTGGGGTTTTCTTAACTTACAAATGGACAGACTCACAAATATGGCATCTCTTTTTGTTGGTGAATGTGACTTCCGAACCCCAAGGAAATTATCTACTTCTGGTATAGAAAGTATATTTTAAGAATATATGTTTCTTTTTTGAGAAGAAATCTCTCAGTCTGAGATCTTTCTAAGTTTGTGACCAATGAGAATCAAGTACCCACACGGATGGGGTTAGATGTGGAGACAGCTGAAGGACTGGAAATTGGTAAAGGGAGTTTTACTTCTTATCCTTCAAGAAAAATTCATTTCTCAAATGTCATCAGTCTCTAATGAGAAGTCTAGGTTTGGGCTGACTTTCATGGAATGATTCTTCAACAGAATCAAGATAATATTGACATCAGCTTCCTTGATAGTTGATTCTTTTCCTTTTTTCCCCAGGAGGGAAGAATGAAAAAAGGAACAAAGTAAATTCATAAAGATAAAATGCTAGCTCTACTTGAGTAGAGCTAGTCTTGGAGGCAAGCAGAGAATTTAATTCCAGATGAGCCATTTTTTTTTTAACAAAAATTGAGACGGCATCTTGCTCTGTCATCCAGGCTGAACTGCAGTGGTGCAATCTCAGTTCACTGCAATCTCTGCCTCCTGGGCTGAAGAGATCCTCCCACTCAGCCTTCCGAGTAACTGGGATTACAGGCATGAACCACCATGCCCAGCTAATTTTTGTATTTTTAGTAGAGATAGGGTTTCTCCAAGTTTCCCAGGCTGGTCTGAAGCTCCTAGACTCAAGCGCTCTGCCCACCCTACACTCTCAAAATGCTAGGATGTGTACAGGCATGAACTCTCGAAGTACAGGCGTGAACCACCACACCCAGTCCCCAGATGAAACTTATTATTGGTGTCGACTTGGGCATGCAAATCCAATTCTTTGAGCCTCAGTCTCCTCATCTGTAAAGTGGGACTGATAATCTCTACTTGTGAAGTGAGACAATGGGCATGAAGTTTCAAGTACAGTAGGCCCATAGTAAGCACTCAATAAAAAGGTAGCCATATTGATTCTCCTGAACTTCCCATCCTCCCTCCCTCCGTTCCCATTGGCTTCCTGAGCACATGCCCTTCCTCTATATGCTGCTCTTGTTCTCCCCTCACCCATGGTGTCCTGGCAGTCACAGCAGTCCTGGGCACTGGTGGAATCAGAGGTGTTGCAGCAGTGGAGGCAGCGGCTGTCGTCCATGTGTAGCGCCAGGTTAGCAGGGCACATGGTGCAGTTCTTGGCTCCTGGTCCCTTGCATTCCATGCAACTCTCATGGCATTTTTCACAGTTAAATTTCTTTCCCTGTTAAGAGCAATCAAGAGGTTCCTTTTGAGTGCAGAGGTATTAACAAGGCACTGGAGTTTCCAGATGGCATTTATCTTGTCTCCATAAGGAGGGTGGTGTGTGGGGGACAGCAGAAGGTTGGTGTGTTCTGAGCCCATTTTAACTGTGCTGGGTGAAAGAACCAACTGTCTGTGATGGGGTGGAATCATGGCTGGGCCCTGCCCTTTGAGATCTGCTAATAACAGTGGGAGAACAGATGTCTAGAACAGTTTGGGTTAGGAACTGACAGCTCATGTTCTCAAGGACAGCTCAGGTCAAGGACTAGTTTTGTCTGGCCTACATTATTGACTTTCAGTTTAAAATATTTTACATTCATTTCCCACATCTCAAAAGTGGGGTATTTCACATGTAAATTCGTTCCTAATTTCTCTTTAGAAACTAGAAGACCTGTCAGCACTGGATTCATCACTCCCATGTGGCAATGGCCCTGATTTTCACTCTTCTATTTGACACAATCCCCAGCACTTGCTCTTTTGTCACCAACATGTAGGTGATACATCAATTTCCACTTTCCTTCAAGCTTCAAGCTTATGTTGTGGTTTTCCTTGACCCGGCATGTATGTTAGTGACCTGCTTGGCCTCTGTGCTTATTGGATTCTTGTAGTCTGGCTCCAGAATAATATATGTTGTGGCTCTGTAGCTCAAGAAGTTAAATCTCTATGGGAAGAAAGTAGAGAGATGAGAAGAAAGTGGCTTCCTTCCCGACAAGTTATTCCTTGACTGGCACTGGAAATGTGGGTTAGGGAAGATGAATTCCTATTTTACTTCTGTAACTTGGAAGTATGGTATGATAGAAAAGGAAGGACTATAAATTGCTTTTATTGAGCACCTTGGCATGTTTCAGGCACGGCTAAGGTGCTTTCTCAGTTGTATTATCTCGTCGAATCCTGTATCTCATGTATTATCACATCCTTCAGGTTTAATCCCAGCTTTGTTACTTACCGCTCATATAATCTTTCTTTTTTTTTTGAGACAGGGTCTCACTTTGTTGCCAAGTCTGGAGTGCACTGGTGTGATTGGGTTCAAGCAATACTCCTTCCTCAGCCCAACAAACAGCTGGGACTACAGGTGTGTGCCACCACACCTGGTTAATTTTTGATTAAGATGGGGTTTCGCCATATTGACCAGTCTGGTCTCGAGCTCCTGACCTCATGATCTGCCCGCCTAGGCCCTCCAAAGTGCTGGTGTGAGCCACTGTGCCTGGTGTGAGCTACTATGCCTGGCTGGTAGAAGATTTTAAAATATTAAACATACACTATTTCTATAATATGAGAATTTTGGGACTTTTTGATTGCCCCGAATGACATGCAGGAACTAAGCTCATGTTCCTCTCTAGAGAGAGCAGAAGGCCCCGCACCCCCAGCCCTTCATACCTCTCCCACTCTGTATTCTCCAACAAGACATTCCGAGGTGCAGATCCCTCCCATGAGGTGGTAACTCCACACACAGGTTAGGCAATTCAACGCTCCTTTTCCTGAAAGAAAAAACGCTTTAAGTTATGATATTGACCTTAGATTTCAACCTCTGTCTTTGTTCCGGAACACTTAAAAACAAGGAATATGTCAAGCAAATTGAAGAAGAAGGATGAATTGATTGACGATCTGAAAAAGAAAGAAATCTCCCACACAAAGTAAAAATTATATAATTAGTTCAATCGATGTAGATTCTCAGTCTGAAAATTGAGGATTTAGGGATGACAGATCTTTTATTACAGCAAGAGAAAAGATTTTCAGAGAGTGAGATATCATGTAGAAAGTGTATAAAACCGTTATTCGTCCTTCTGCTTATTGCTTAGCTAGTGTGGAGGATGTTACTAGCTGTTTGGATGATTGCAATACTCAGTGCATAAATCATGAATAGACAATTTCTAATTGAGAAATAACACTGAACTTGGCACTTAAAATGCTAGGGCTGAAAGGATTTAGCAGGTCATTTTGTTTGGCGGTTCTTAATTTTGGGGTCATGATGATGGTGATAGATTCCTTTGAAATTCTCTTGAAAGCTGTAAGTTCTCTTCTCAGAAATTTGACATGTATTTCTTATTTATTTTTCATTTTAAAAATATTAAGAAATGAAAGCTAAGGCCCAGACATGTAATGTCACCTATCCAGGGTTACACAGGTGGTGGTCAAGATTCAGATTCAAGTTTGCTGACTTATAACCTCTTGATCTTTCTTTCTTTTTTGTTTTGTCTTATTTTTTGAGATGGAGCCTCTTTATGTTGCCCAGGCTGTTCTCAAACTCCCGGTCTCAAGGAATCCTCTTGCCTCAGCCTCCAAGTAGCTGGGATTACAGATGTGTGCAACTGCTCCTTGCTGAGGTGCTCTTTCTACCACACCATTTACTTTATCACATGAGCCACCAAATAGAGGAGGAGATCTGGATCTATAGCCCCTGTTTCCTATGGAGGCAATACTCTTCTCTTCTAATTCAGACACCCCAAAAAGGACAGGCCCAAACATTTCTTCTATGCAGGTATCAAGGGATAATAACTTATGGAAAGTTTGGGGACAGGAGACCTAAATCTAGCTCATTCTGTTAGGAATTCCTGAGCATTTTGCTGATAATTTTCAAATGGGAGCATCAGATTAATGGGCATAGAATATGCCCAGTATTGTAAGTAGGAACTTGATATAGGTCTTCCCATCAGAACAATCCTGTAAAGGGTGGTTTTTGAACTTGAAGTAGAACCATGAATCTGTCCTTTACATTCACAATGTAGTTAAATTGCTTTTCATGGCCGATCTGTGAGCTCAATCATTTATAATGTTTCTGTGGAAAAATAAATTCTGAGCTCTAACAACAGCTTAGAGAATAAACACCTTTACCACTGAACTGCTTCTTAGGTTGGAAGCTGCCTGTAGTGATATAAATTCAAAGCCACTTTACTTTTACCTTAGCTCTAGCTTCGTACAGAATTTCCTGCATGTTCTGGAACATTATTGTGGTCACTGATGGAAGAATCAATCTTCTCTTATTTCCATTCTTCCTTTTTCCCATTCTACATTTTCCTAAAATATAGCTTAGATGTCTTACTTCAGTTTTTAACATAAAAGAGAGGTTTTTGTTTTTTTTTTTTTTCAATGACGAGAAATTAAGGTAGACACATGCTCTCACTTTAATGTGGAATCTAAAACAATTGAACTCATAGAAGTAGAGAATAGAATGGTGGTTACTGGAGGCTGGGGGGACTGGGGAGATGGTGGTCAAAGGTTATAAGGTTCTAGTCAGACAGGAAGAATATGTTTTTGGAATCTATTATATCTCGTGATTATACTTAATAATGTACTTTAAAAATTGGTAAGAGTAAATTTCAGATGTTCTTATCACAAAAATGAGTAAGTATTTGAGGTGACGAACTCATGTTTTTTTTTCTCCAATTGCCTTCACAGGAAACAGAGGCTGTAAATTTGGACCTCCTCTATCTGGTGGCTAAGGCAGATAGTGTGGTAGAAAGAGCACCTCAGCAGGGCACAATTGCACACATCTGTAATCCTAGGCTGTTGCCCAGGCTAGATTGCAATGGTGTAATCATGGCTCACTGCAGCCTCGACCCCCTGGGATCAGGTGATCCTCCTACCTCAGCCTCCTGAGTAGCTGGGACTACAGGTATACATACCATACCCAGCTAATATATATTATTTATTTTTATTTTTACTTTTGAGACGGATTCTTGCTTTGTTACCCAGGCTGGTACAGTGGTGTGATCTGGACTCACTGCAACCTCTGTCTACCAGGTTCAAGCAATTAGCCTGCCTCAGCCTCCCGAGTAGCAGGGACTACAGGCATGCACCACATCTGGCTAATTTTTTGTATTTTCAGTAGAGGTGAGGTTTCACCATGTTGGCTAGGCTGGTCTCGAACTCCTGACCACAAGTGATCCTCCTGCCTTGGCCTCCCAAAGTGCTGGGATTACAGGCATGAGCCACTGAGCCTGGCCACATTTTGTTTATTTTTTTTGTAGAGATGAGGTCTCACTATGTTGCCCAGGCTGGTCTCAAATTCCTGACCTCAAGTGATCCATCTACCTTGGCCTCCCCAAGTGCTGGGATTACAGGTGTGAGCCACTGTGCCTGGCCTGATGTACATGTTAATTAGCTTGACTTAATTATTCCACATTGTATATACATAGATCATGACATCGATTTGTACCCTATAAATATATATAATTATAATTTTTCAATTTACAATAAAATAAAGTAAGAGTAGAAAACACTAAAAGAGGGAGAACAGGCCATAGCTAGGTTAGGTCACAAAATTCCTTCATTAACGTTGGTTAAATTTTTTTTTTTTTTGAGACAAAGTTTTACTCTCGTTAGTAGAGATGGGGTTTCACCATGCTGGCCAGGCTGGTCTCGAACACCTGACCTCAGGTGATCCACCCACCTCAGCCTCCCAAAGTGCTGAGATTACACGTGTGAGCCACCGTGCCCGGACACTGTTTGTTACATTTTTCTCGAAGACCAACAATAAACTGTCTGAGGCCCAGATCCCAGTCAATACCCGAGGGCACTACATGTCAGCTTTGGGTGACAAATCAGAGACTTCATTTACATCTCCTGCACTGATTTATTTTCAAACCTGCACACTTAGGGTACCCACAATCTTTTGCAAAGGCAGTTTGTTAATTTCCAGAATGCTTTTTATTATTTTAAAGTTTAATATCCTACATCTATCATTGCTTCTAAGGATCTGCAGGGTCTTTGGGACCTAAAGGACAGGCATTTTGGCATTGCTTTAAAACTCAGAGCAGCTCACCATCTGCTCTCCTTCAGACTGAACCCCATGGGATGAATTCAGCAAATGCGAAGCAACTTCTGAGCTCTGCTCATGAGCCTCAGTCCACACAGAAAGATGCATCTTGGGAGAGTTAAGAGGCTTTGGTTACTCAGCCTGGATTTTGATTCCAAACCATTTTATGAGGAGAGGAAACAATAACACAAAATCAAAAAACAAAAACAAAATAGAAAAATAAAATTTTATGAGGAGGATAAGTAAAAAGTTAAGTGTGTAAAGGCAAGGAATGACCTAATTACGAAGGTATCAGTTACAGAGAAAGGTACATATTAGGCCTGAGTATGCTACGTTTTCCCAGTCTACCCCTCCTTCCATGCTTTTACATATTTTTCTTTTCAATAACCTAAAATTGTTGGGCAGTCCAAAGTGAATAAAATATATAGTTGGTAATTTCTTATTTAGGTTGCAAAATTTTTCCTGATTCTTTCATGCATCCTCATTTCTTACTATGAGAACTAATGACTTAAGGAAGGAACTCATCTTTTCTTCTACCTAGTTTATTCCCACGAGAAAAACCTGTCTCCAGATTTTGTATCTATATGTTGCAAAACCAGATGATAGCACAACATCTTCCTAACCAGCAAGGGACATGTGCGCCATAGCAAAGAAAGGACTGCTCACTGCAAAGAATTATATGAAAAAATAACATTAAATAGAAAATAAAAATTAAAAAGAATGATAGCAGAAAAAATGAGCATCAAAGACAGAGAACTTCAACTTGGCAAGTTCATGGGTTGATGTCAAATATGGGAGGAAGAGGTACGAACACTCCAGAGGGCTGCAAGATTCATCCACTAACTCCCGTTCTAGAATGCTTTCTATTATTTTAAAGTTTAACACCCTACAGATGTGTTATACTTTATTAATTTTTGTTTTTGAGACAGACTCTTGCTTTGTTGCTCAGGCTGGAGTACGGTGGTAAGATCTCAGCTCACTGTAAACTCTTTCTCCCAGGTTCAAGCCATTTTCCTGTAATTCTCATCCCTTGAATACAATCTCAAGGATACTGTGAGGATGAACTTTTGAGATTGCTAATGCCCAAAACCATCATCCTTAATTCACCCAGGAAATCTCAAAGCCAAATAAAGACATGTATAGTATTTCTATAGTATAAGGCCACAGTAACCAAAATAGCATGGCACTGATAGAAAAACAGACACATAGACCAATGAAAAAGAATAGAGAACCCAGAGATAATGCCACACACCTACAACCATCTGATTTTTGACAAAGTCGACAAAAATAAACAATGGGAAAAAGAATCTCTGTTCAATAAATGGTGCAGGGATAGCTGGCTAGCCATATGCAGAAGAATAAAACTAGATCCCTTACAATCACCATATAGGTGATAACTCAAAATGGATTAAAGATTTAAATGTAAGACTTCGGCCAGATGTGGTGGCTCATGCCTGCAATCTGAGCACTTTGGGAGGCCAACGTGGGCTGATCACTTGAGACCATGAATTTGAGACCAGCCTGGCCCACATGGTGAAACCCAGACTCTACTAAAAATAGAAAAATTAGCTGGGCTTGGTGGTGTGTGTCTCTAGTCCCAGATAAGAGGCTGACGCAGGAGAATTGCTTGAACACAGGAGGCAGAGGTTGCAGTGAGCCGAGATTGCGCCACTGCACTCCAGCCTGGGCAACATAGCGAAACTCTGTCTCAAAAACAAACCAAAAATAAGCCAGGGGTGGTGGTGTATGCCTGTAGTCCCAGTTACTTGAGAGGTTGAGGCACGAATATTACTTAAACCCGGGATGCAGAAACTGCAGTGAGCCGAGATTGCATCGCTGCACTTTAGTCTGGGCGACAGTGTGAGACTCTGTCTCAAAAATAAAATTAATAAAATAGATGGGAACAATAGACATTGGGAAATACAAGAGCAGGGAGAGAAGGAGTGGGGCAAGAGTTGAGAAACTACATATTGGGTACTATGCTCACTTCTTGTGTGACAGATTCATTTATACTCCAATCTTCAGCATTGTGCAATATACCTTTGAAACAAACGTGCACATATACCCCCAATCTAAAATGAAAGTTGAAAAAAATGTATTGGTTTTCAAACTGCGCTTACAATATCATGAATCATTGCTCTAATCCCCACAAATAACTTCAAAGGCTGGTGTTGTCCTGTTTTGACTGGTTGACAGTAAAAGACATTAGCTTACCTAATGATGGTTGCTTAATCTTAATTAGAAACCAAGTACCCCCCGCTGCACTGCGCTGCTCACTGCACAACACTAGTGGCTGGAATTAGGGTTGTCTGATTTCACAAATGAAAATATTTTATCGGGCAGCTCTATTTGGGATAAAGGTCTCACACATCCAATAATCATGGTAACAGAGATAACTTCAACTTTTCAAAAAATCAAATAGCCAATATTTACCACCATATGGCCAATGACAGTATCAGCTTCCCACCACTCCCATCCCACCCCCAATTCAGTGTATTTTCTCATCTGTTATCTAATTCTGGTTAGACGTTTTGAGCGTTAACCATATGTGTTTCTGGAATGAAAAAGAGATAACATGGATTAATGAGTAGTTACTGCTGTTTGTTTGGAAGGCTAATTCTTTCATGGGCGGGAGTCAATTGCGAATGGACACAATTTGGGAACCACCATATGGTAGAATTTTAATGGAGTTGCCTTAGGGGCTTCCTGGGAATAGTGGGGAGGGGCATCAGATGGGGCTCTGAGGTGGATCCTCTGCTTCCACCTGAGCAGCTCTGCCTGGATCAGTTTACCTAATAGGGTTCAGCCTCAGATTTTATCTGAGGAAGGTGGCCACTGCTAAAATACCATTTGAAACCATTGCTCTAGATTATTACTGTGGTGTCCAATATAGTAGCCACTACAGGTGGCAACTGAGCACTTGAAATATGGCTAGTGCAACTTGAGTTGTGCTGTACATGTAAAATAAAATATCTTGGTAACATGTATGTAGATTACATGTTCAAATATTTTGCATAAATGTGTACAATTAAAATAATACTTGTTTATTTTCATTTTTTAAACATCATTACTAAAAATTTTAAATCACATTTTATTTCTCTTGGATAGTGCTGATACACCACTAAGTACAATTACACAAATTAAACTAGCCTGGGCTGCGGGGACCTTGGCTGGTTTGTTCACGGTTGTATGAACATTGCACCATAAATAAATGGATGAATGAATACACAGAGTACTAAAGGAATATAGAACGAAGGGTCTAGGGGAGGCTTTCTGAAGGAAGTGATGACTCTAATGGATCCAAACGAGGTAGTCAGGTGGAGCAGGCTGGAAAAAGTATTCCAGAGAGGGAAAGTGGGTGAGGTTGGCTCAGGTTTACAGCAACTAACTATGCCTGGATTAGAGGATAGGAGAGGAGATGGGGAGAGATGAGGCTGAAGATGAGAAGAGATCTGTGTTGACGGGCCTCATATGCAAAGATACTAAATTAAAATTCTATCCTGGCTGGGTGTGGTGGCTCACACTTGTAATCCCAGCACTTTGGGAGGCTGAGGCAGGCAGATCACTTGAGGTCAGGAGTTTGAGAGACCAGCTTGGCCAACATGGCAAAACCCCGTCTCTACTTAAAATATATATATATATATATACACAAAATTAGCCAGGAGTGGTAGTGTGTGCCTATAATCTTAGTTACTTTGGAGGCTGAGGCAGGAGAATCACTTGAACCCAGGAAGCAGAGGTTGCAGTGAGCCAAGATTGTGCCACTGCACTCCAGCCTGGGTGACAGAGCAAGACTCTGTCTCAAAAACAAAACAAAAGAAAACAAAATTCTATCCTAAGGTCAGTGGAGAGTTGTTTTTAAGTGGAGGTCAGTCATATTTGTTGTGTAAAGAGATCAGTTTAAGAGCCTATGGAAGACCGATTTATTATAGGCTGACTAATGCTAAAGATAGGAAGACCAACTAAATAATTGGTAAACTATTCAGATAATGAATGGTGAGTCTGAACTACGGCAGTGACACTAGAATACCAAGAGAGTGGAGATGGAGTTAGGAGACATTTAAGGGGTAGATTTGGCAAGATTTGGGGACAAACTGAATGTGGGGATTGAGAGAGGGGGAGGAGCAGAGGGTAATGGCCAGGTTACAGTCTCAGGCAACTGGGTGAATGGTGGAGCCATTTATCCAGACAGGGAGCATCAGAACAAGTGGTTTGGGAGTGGGGTGAGTAGTTGGAGGTGTCTGTTGAGCATCCAATTAGAGATATTCGGTCAGCAACTGGATGTATGGAACTGGAGCTCAGGAAAACCATTTGGGAAAAAGAGACAGATTTGGAGATACCAAGACATAGGTAATATTGGAAGCCACCTAAACTTGGAGATGGCCGTATTCACGTGTACTTGGGAAGAAGTTATTTTAAAATATAATGTCATCAAGATACTGTTTCGGAGTTTCAGCTCAGTAGCTAAGCAGAAATGTGCTGACGGTCTTCTCCCAGTGTGGGGGAATACGTGACTTCTCATCTTGTTTTCCCTAATTCTTGGCATTTCTATGTTATCAACCTATTGCCTCAAGATGAATCATTTGGGAAGGAAACAACCACCACCACCACCAGGATTAGAAGCAGGCTCTAACAGGTTGGCCTTTGCTTGTTTCATCTAAAAGTCTTAAGTGTCCCTCCTGCCATCCCACCAGGCATTTTGATTAGTAGAGTGAGGCTGGGCAATAATTTGGGGTATAATCCTCTTCCAAGAATCTGATTATCCATTAGTAACGCATATGCATTAAAAATAATATTTGATAAGTTCAGGTTCTGACATCCCATTCACATTAAACATAATGAAATTATAGAATAAATATAAAGAGAGAAACAAAAGATAGATGGCCTTACAAAGAAAATGAAATCTCTTTGGAACATGAAGGAAACATAAATGCAAAATGGTAGTCAGATTCAAGCCATCCACCTTCTCTGCTCCAGGACTAGGAGTAGGCAATGGTGGCTGTGAGTTTACCTTTTCTACCAAATTAGGAACTAAAAGCGTTTTACATAAGACCAGGGCCCAAATCTAGGCTTAGAGCTTAAATCGGGAGTCAGGTTGGGACTCTGCCTTTGTAGACATAACCTCCTGACAAGAACTCCCCTGAGCTCCTAATTGAATTGCTGTTGGGATCTGTATTGTCATCAATATCACCTCCAGGAATACTGGAACATTTTGTTTCTGGACTGAGTTTCAGGTTGGAGAGAGGGATAGAGTTAGTGAAAAAATTTCTAGACTGTGAGAAGCAAAGATAAAAGAAGAGATAGAGGGAGTAAAGAACCAAAACCAAAATATTTCATTTACAAGGAGCTTAAGACCAGCATTCCAAAGTATACAGATAAAATGAATGCTCAGAAAGATGACAGGCCAGGTGCAGTGGCTCATGCCTGTAACATCAGCACTTTGAGTGTCCAGGATGGGAGGATTGCTTGAGCCCAGGAGTTCAAGATCAGCCTGCGCAACATAGCAAGACTTTGTCTCTCTTATAAAATAAAGTTAAAAAAGAGATGATAAACACAATCAACAATTAGAACATGAATTTACATCAGATAATATTGATATAAAAACATTGGACAAAGTCTTTAAAATTGGTATAAGATGTCCATAAATAAATGAAGACATAGTATCTATAAATAAATTATAAGACACAAAAAGATCAAAAATAAAAATGGCTAAGAAAAAGAAACAATTAGAAATCTTTTTTTTTTTTTTAAGGCATGGCCTCACTCTGTCAGCCAGGCTGGAGTGCAGTGACACAATCACAGCTCACTGCTGCCTTGACATCCCTTGCTCAAGTGATCCTCCCACCTCAACCTCCCGAGTAGCTGGAATTAGAGTTGTGTGCCACCATGTCTGACTAATTTTTGTATTTTTTTGTAGAAACAGGATTTCGCTATGTTGCTTAGGCTGGTCTAAAACTCCTGGGCTCTAGTAATCCTCCTACCTCAGCCTTCCAAAGTGCTTGGATTACAGGTATTAGCCACTGCAACTGCCAATTAAAAATCTCAAAAGTAAAAACATAGTCACTTAAATTAAAAACAAAAAAATATATGGGTTGGACTTTAGATTGAACACAGAGAACAAATCAGGGAATGAAATGGAGTGCCAAAGAATTAACCTAGTATAACTCACATAGAGTCGAAGAGGTAAAATATATAAGAGTAGGTAGGATACAAATGACAGGTCAATAAACTCTACATTGCATTTAATAGAAATTCCACAAAAGGAGTTTGGAGGGGAGAGTAGAGAAACAATTTTTGAAGATCTAATAGTTGAACATTTTTTAATTTGCAAAAAGACATTAGGAGTATGTTTCCTATACATTCATTCATTCATTCATTCAGTGAACACTTAATGAACACTTACGTTTTACACTCTAGAGTAGAAACAAGGAATACACAATGAATGTAGTATAATCCTTGCCTTTGCTTGGGGGACTCACAATTAGTAGGAGACATGGACATGTTTAATTAAAATGTAATATAAAATTTCTATGAGAAAGCCATGTATTACAGAATTAAGGAGGAAGAATACTCTTGAGAGGACTAACAAAAGCTTCACGGAGGAGATGGGATGATACTCAAGCTGAATCTTTAAGTTGAGAGTTCCCTAGAGCATTGTTTTTCAGGAAGATGAAACAAAGTCAATAGAGGCATGAAAGAGCATGGCATATTTGGTGGTTTCTGAGTGGTTCTGGGTAATTCCAGGTGGTTCCAGCTTCTAGAATACATGGAAGAAGAGTCCTTAAGACATATGTTAAAGAGATTGATGGGAAAATCTTAATTACCTTTCAAATATAAGAACACTTACTGGTCTGAGCGTTGGCTCACATTTGTAAATCCCAGTACTTAGGGAGGCTGTGGTGGGTAGATTACGAGGTCAGGAGTTTGAGACCAGCCTGACCAACATGGTAAAACCCCATCTCTACTAAAAATACAAAAATTTTCCAGGTGTGGTGGTGCACACCTGTAAGCCTAGCTACTCAGGAGGCTGAGGCAGGATAATCGCTTAAAACCAGGAGATGGAGGTTGCAGTGAGCCCAGATTGCACCACTGCACTCCAGCCTGTGTGACAGAGCAAGACTCCATCTCAAAACAAAAACAAAAACAAAAAAAGAAAGAAAACACTTATTAAAAGTTTATTGTAGGGTAATAAGTAAATGCATAGAATGGAGAGATATACCATATTCACAAATATGATAACTCAGGATTATAAAGATGGGTTTTTCTCCAAAATAAATTCAATGCAATGCCACTCAATATCCAAATACATTTTAAAAATGAAAGATTTTTAAAAAATGAAACTTGACTGATTACATATTTACATAAAAGAACTAAAAATAGCCGAGATAATTTTGAAAAGAACAGGAATGTAACCTACCAGCTAATACATTTTTCTAGAAAGTTTTAACAAAATGTAGACGTACTTCTTTCTTAAATACTGGGAAGCATTCATGGCAATCACATTTATGGAAAGATGTAAAGAAAAATGAGAAATTGGAATTTTAGGACAATCATTCTGGCATTAGTGTACCAGATGACCTGGTGTGGGGGCAAGATTCAGACGTGGTCACCAGCAGCTGCTTCAAAAGGTGTGATACTAAATACTGAGAATGGAAAATGAGGGTAGTGAGAATGGAAGAAGATGTCATTAGATAACTATTTGGGAAAGAGAATCAACAGACCTTGAAGTTTCGCTTTGTTGGAGGTGGGTGGGTTGGGCGGGTGACAAGGGAAGGAGAAGAGTCGAGGAGAACTTCACAGTATTGGCCCAGGCTCGTGGGTAGATGGTGAGCCCTAAGGATCTCTGGGACAGGCAACTAGGCTTCTGTAAAAGAGGCATGGAGCTTGGGAGAGTTTGAGGCAGAAGTCTCAGGGAATAGTGAAAGTAATGAAAATAAACAGGTTTCCTCCAGTGATTCAACAGGTAGAGTAGGAAAATGATGAGTAGGCGAACAATACTTCCTCAAGGAGATGATGCCTGTCTCTGGGCCTTGAAGGATGGGGGATGGGCAGGAGCAGCTCAGGTTAGAGGGAAGGTGCGGAAGTTAAGAGCAAACAGAGGGCACTGATGCTGGAGAGGATGACACATGAGGTGAGAAGGCAAGAGGAACCTCCAGGTGGTGAGAAGAGAGAAAGGGGCAAAGAAGAAAGAAAACCTTTTCATTTTTCTACACCACATGCAAAATGACAGACTCTCACCTTTGCATTGATCGCAAGTCGGATGGCATCTCTCACAGGTCTGTGTCCTTTGCTCGGCATAATAATGGTCTGGGCAGGTGCGATGACATTCTCCTTTGGAGCGAAGTAGAAAGAAAAATGTATCGCAAGACAGGCAGTCTGTGGGCTGTGGGCCCTGGCACGTCTTGCAGCTCCTGTTGCACCTCTCACACCGGCCGGTGGAGTTTTCTGCGTAATATCTGAAACCAAGGGAGAAGAAAAGATGGAATACGAAGCTTTGCTCCTAAATTGGTTGTGGTGGAAAACATGGTAGTCAGGTTTCATTTAAAAGCTGGGTGACTTTCGCCTCTTTACCTGACTCATTAGATCACCGCTAACGCCACTAATGAATCCAACAATTCCCAGTGTTCTTACCTGTAAATGGGCCAATCCCTCCCCTACTATTTGTGAAAATTAAATTGGGCAACACATATGAAAAGACCCACTGCTTATCACACCTTGTAACACCTACATCGTTACTAGCTACCATTGCCTTTTTGTTCCAGGTGCCTCTCCAAATTCATGCTTTAAGTTGTGGTTAATAGGATTTTTTTTTTTTTTTTTTTTTAAATAGAGATGGGTATCTCACTATGTTGGCCTGGCCATTCAGAGATACATTTAAAACATCCATCCAGGCCAGGTGCAGTGGCTCAAACCTGTAATCCCAGCACTTTGGGAGGTTAAAAGAAGGTAAAGAAATTCCTGCTAAGGATGAACTTCTAAAGGTCATCTGATTCATCTCTGTATCTCTAGACATCAGCACACTAAACCTATCCTAGAAACCTAAAGGTTCATCTTTGGTTTCTCTGGTGCAAAACTACAGGTCCCAGTAGGATTTTTTGGTAGACTAATTCAGCTCCATGAACTTGCTGAAAACTCATACCATGCCTAGGTTATGGTGAGCCTTCCTCTATTTAGCCACCTGTCACTGATCTGAGTGAGTACACTTGTAACTTAGCGGCCCAGCTTGTGGTAACTTGAGACTTGCTTCACTGTCTGCAGTTATGTGAAGAACAATGACTACCACGTGCCAATCTGGACTGAGGTATCCGAGAGACAAGGCAATGATGGGCTGAATAGTTGACAAAGGCCACATAAGACTCAAGAAACCATCAGGGAAAAGTGAAATCTACACAGAGCAGAGGGGATACATGGGATTAGAGCCAGAAGATCAAATTTTTACTCCTGGCTCTGCCATGTATTAGTAGCTACGTGACTTCGGGCAAGTCACTTACCCCTCTGGGCCTCAGTTCCTTCATCTGTAAAATGAAGAGAACTCATATCAACCTCATGAGATTGTTGCAGAATCAAATCATAATGTAAAGACACATTGTGAGTGGAAATACTTTGTAACTCTTAAGCAGTATCCCAAAAATTTTTTAAGCTAATGTTTTTATTATAGGTTGTTATAAAGATGAAAAGCATCAGTAGGAACTCTGGAAAAGAAAGCTTATCAATTCCAACTAGGGTTTTAAAGTTATCAAGGAGTAATGCTGAAAGAAACAATGAAGAGTTTATTGGATCAGATTAAAAGAGTACAATACCACTGCTTGCTCTGAGGACTCATCTCTTGAGCTTCCCAGCCTTGAAAAGCATCTCGTGCATAAGCACAAGCAATAACCCAGGCTTCAAAGAAACGACTCTGAGTTAAACACCAAAATAATTATGTGGGTTGGGATAGGGTGCAGAGAAGTATATGCCTACTTTTCCAAGGCAGAGGTTTAACATAAGAGGCTTATGTCAAGCATGTGGAACACTGATTTTATAAAAGGAAGAGTTCTCCTCTTACACCTCATGAATATTCCATTTCTTCTTTATTAAAGAGATTTATGACAACCTGTGCCTCTCCCCACCAGTCCTGGGTAACTTCACATACTGTGGAACAATTGTCTTCTTTTTTTTTTTTT